>NC_083099.1:78519566-78829983 GCF_949774975.1 Lagenorhynchus albirostris | reverse complement strand
GTGAGAGGTGACAGCCTGGCCTTGTTCCTAATCTTAGTGGGAAAGATTTGAGTTTCTCACCATTAAGTACCATATTACCTATAGAATTTTTGGTAGGTATTATCAAGTTAACAATTTTCCCATCTATTTCTGTTAGTGAACCAAACTTGGGTACACTTGCCTGTGTGCAGTAAAGTCAATCTGCTGATACTGGGTTTTTGTGAAGAAAAGTACAGTATTTATTGCAAAGCGCCCAATGTGGGGCAAGCAAGGAGAATGGGCAGCTCATGCTCAAAAGACCTGAACTCCCCATTGGCCTTTAGGGCTTTTAAAGACAGTGTGTGGGAGAGGGTTGCAGAGTACATGATCAGCTTGTGCTCTGGCTGGTTGATGGTGACATTACAGGGTGATGTTTCTAAAATCTCGATCATCAACTTTCTGGTTCCAGCTAGTCTGGGGTCTACATGCTGGTTGTCAGCATGCAGTTAACTTCTTCCACCTGGTGGGTTTTTTTTAGTATCTGCAAAACAACTTAAGGATATGGCTCTAAATATTATCTATGGCTCTTGTGGAGGAGCTAAGTATCCTCATGATGTTTTATGGCTAATTAATATTATTTTGTCTTGCTTGGTGGTTTTCCTTTGTTCCTGTATTTTCTCACTTCTTTAATTAAAGTTGCTCTTTGGAACTCGGCAAAGGCCTAGGAGGCTAAACCTTCTTCTACAAACAAAAGGCAGGGGACACAGTGGGGTGTCTGTGTCTGAGAAGGCCTCTCAGGGTCCTGCTCAGTTTCATTCTAGTTTACTGAGAGTTTTTGTCATGAATGGGTGTTGGATTTTGTCACATGCTTTTTATGCATCTATTTATATGATGATGTGGTTTTTCTTTTTTAGCCTATTGATATGATGGATTTATCAATTGGTTTTTGAATGTTGAACCAGCCTTGCACACTTGGGATAAATAGCACTTAGTCATGGTGTAGAATTCTTTTTACTACACTCTCTTTCTTCTCATATCTATTTTCATGAAATACCTTTTTCCATCGCTTCAATTTCAGTCTGTGTCTTTAGCCCTGAAATGAATCTCTTATAGACAGCATATTGTGGGCTCTTGTTTTATTATCCAATCTGCCACTCTGTGCCTTTTGATTGGAATGTTTAGTGCATTGACATTTAAGGTAATTTTTGATGATTGCCATTTTAAACCTTGTTTTCCAGTTGATTTTATATTTCTGTTTTGTTCCTTTCTTTTAGTTTTTCTTTCCTTTTATGGTTTGATAATCTTTTGTATTATGCTTGTGTTCTTTTTGGGTTTTGTGAATCTATTTTATGTTTTTGATTTGTGGTTAGTGTTTTTCAAGTGTATTAACCCATTACTATACCTACTTGCTTTAGACTTGTAGTCATATAGGCTCAAACACATTTTTTAAAAATTCTCCATTTTCTTACACCCCTCCTCAACATTTTATTATTTTGATGCACTGTTTTACATCTTCATGTTTATCCTTTTGCTATTCATTGTAGTTTCATCACGTTCAAATTTTTTTATCTTTATTTTTAAAATTTATGTACTGGCTTTTTAAAGTGATTTGCTTTCCAACTGTGATTTTCTCTTTCCTATAGATTCTTGCTTCTTTTCTGTTTACATAAGTCCTTTCAATAGTTCTTTTGGGTTACATGTAGTATTGCTGTATTCCTTTAGTTTTTGCTTATCTGAGAAATTCTTTATCTCTCCTTCTAGTCTAAATGCTAATCTTGCTGGATAGAGTATCCTAGGTTGCAGGCTTTTCCCTTCTAGGGCTTTGAATATATCTTGCCACTCCCCTCTGGTCTGTGTTTCTGTAGAGAAATCAGATGATAGCCTTATGGGGGTTCCCTTGTAACTGACTCTTTGTTTTTCTCTTGCTGCCTTTAGAATCCTCTCTTTAACTATAACTTTTGCCATTTTAATTATAATATATCTTGGTGTAGGTCTATTTGGGTTCATTTTTTTTGGGACCCTCTGTACTTCTTGTACCTAGATATAATTTCCTTCTTTAGATTTGGGAAGTTTTCAGCCAATTTATTTGTAACTTCTTCAAATACATTTTCAATCCTCTTTTCTCTTTCTTCTCCTTCTGGGATCCCTATTAAGTGTAAATTTGTTTGCTTTATATTATCCCATAGGTCTTGTATGTTGCTTTCACTTTGTTTGTTTTTTTTTTCATTTGTCTTTCTGTCTGTTGTTCTGACTGGGTGATTTCCATTCTAATCTTCCAGATCACTTATTCGTTCTTCTGAATTATGTAGTTTGGTATTTATTGCTTTAGCTCAGCAAATTAGTTTTCTAATTTTAATTGGCTCCTCTTTATAGTTTCTAGTTCCTTGTTACAGTGGTCTGCATTTCTATTAATAGCCTTTCTTAATTCCTTCAGTATTTTTATTACATCCTTTTTGAACTCAGGATCTGGTAGACTGGAGAGATCTGTTTAATTGTTTTTTCATTCAGGGGATTTCTCTTGTTCTTTTAATTGGAAGTGGTTCCTCTGATTCTTCATTTTATATTTCTGTGACTCTACGAATTTAGGAGAAACAGTTATCTACTGTGGTCTTGAAGGGCTGTTTTTATGTGGGACCCTCCCTGTCTAGCCTGTGTGAGTCTAATATTTTTGGTTAGAGGGCTGTTTTTAGTATGGATGCCTTCCTTGGCTTTCCTCAGTGTGTGCTGCCTGTTATCCTCTTGATGTGGGGTGTGGCTGGTGTTGGGGTGATCAGAGCCTGCACTGGATGTTGAGTGGGGCCTCCGTTTTGCTCTGTGGTTTACACAGCCCTGTTGCGGGTAGGGTCTGTTCCCCAACTGTTGGAGTAGAAGCTTCCTGATCCGTTTCTAAGCTGTGGTGTGAGGTAGGTGGGACTGAAACACTTCCACTGGAAGAAGAGCCACTGAGTGTTCCTCCACAGGAGCTGTCTATTGGGAAGTGCACTCTGTGGTCTAGCCCATTACCTGTTGTGTGGGCTCACAAAGTATACTGTTGTTGGCACTGCCCTTGGCCCTGCCTCAGCCTTGAGAATGCAAGCAATCAGCCCAGATGTCTCTCAGGCGCTGTGCTCACCAGTCCACCAGCATAGATAGGCTGGCACAGATCCACTGAAATCAGGCACTGGGACCAGCCGAGACTTATGGAGTCAACCCACACCTCGACCCTGCCTCTGTGTGTTTTGGAAGCTGCTAATGCTGGATCCACCCAGCCACAGGAGTACCAGTAGTCTGCTCGAATGTTCCGTAGGCACTGAGCTTACAAAGGAGATGATGGCATAAAACCTCAAAAGCCACCAGGACACTGCTCAAATTTCAGCCCCGCTTCGAAAGTTGTGCGGTTCCTGGGGATCAGCACAGATTTCAGCCTTGCCTCTGAGTGTGGACAGCCCATGGTGCTTGTGTACTCCCAGAGCTCACAGAGGCAGAGCTGTGCCCACTGCAAGCATGTTTTGGTGGGGCTCCACCCTTCCCTTCTTGCACACACTAACAATGGGGCTTCAATGGGAGACTTGGGCTCTGTCCTGCGTACCCCCAGTTGCAGCCTAAGGCACACTCCAGCCCCTTCAGGCTGAAATAGGTAATTATGTTCCATCTTTTGTGTGTGTGTGTAAGTCTTTTATCTCTGTCTGTCTCTTTTCTGGTCAGTTTAGCTAAAGGATTGTCAACTTTCTTGATCTCTTTAGAGAATCAAATTTTAGTTTAATTGATTTTCTATATTTTTTCTTTTCTATGTCATTAATTTCTGCTCAAACCTTTATTATCTCTT
This sequence comes from Lagenorhynchus albirostris, assembly GCF_949774975.1. Lineage (NCBI taxonomy): Eukaryota > Metazoa > Chordata > Mammalia > Artiodactyla > Delphinidae > Lagenorhynchus > Lagenorhynchus albirostris. The sequence continues at coordinate 78,826,220 of NC_083099.1, read as the reverse complement.
TCTTTCTTTTTGCTTCAGCTTCAGGTTGTTCTTTTATTCTGTGACTTAAGGTGAATGGTTAGGTTAGTGATTTCATATATTCTTTTTTAATATAGCTGCTCGTAGGTATAAATTTCCCTCTCTGCTCTGCTTAGGCTTCGTCTCAGAAGTTTTGATGTGTTGTATTATACATTGTTCTACAATTGTTGAACGATGTTGTGAACACTGTTCATTGTATGAATGGCATTGTAGCATACACTGTTCTACAATATTCTTGTTTTTTTCTTTCACCCATTTGTTATTTAGTCAAGGGTATATATTATATATATATATGTGTGTGTGTGTGTGTATATATATATATATATATATACACACTCACATATGTATAAAATTTGTTACATTAGCCTTTCTGCTTCTGATTTGTGGTTCTCTTCCTTTGTTCTGTGGACTCAGGTTGCCATTTGGTGTCATTTTCTTCCTCCAGTGTAACCTTGTTCCCATACACCTTCTTTGTGTTATTATTTTCAAATATATTATATATCCCATATTACAATTATATACATATTACTTTTTACATTGCTTTTTTAACCAGTTAAGATTGGAGAGGAAATATGCAATTATACTGTCTTTTATAATTATCTACGTTAATTACTTTTCCTTGTAATCTTTTTTTTTGTGTGTAGATTCATATTACTCTCTTTCAGCCTGAAGAACTTAAGTATTTTTTGAAAGGGAGCTCTGCTAGCAACACATTCTGTCAGTTTTTGTTATCTGGAAACATCTTTATTTCACCTCCATTTTTTTTTTTTTTTTTTTTTTTTTTTGCGGTACGCGGGCCTCTCACTGTTGTGGCCTCTCCAGTTGCGGAGCACAGGCTCCGGACGCGCAGGCTCAGCGGCCATGGCTCACGGGCCCAGCCACTCCGCGGCATGCGGGATCTTCCTGGACCGGGGCACGAACCCGTGTCCCTTGCATCGGCAGGCGGACTCTCAACCACTCCGCCACCAGGGAAGCCCTCACCTCCATTTTTGAAAGATAATTTTGATGAACTTTGATTCTTGGTTAACAGGGTTGTTGTTTTTTTTCCCAGTACATTAAGTATGTCATTCCACTACCTTTTGGCTTCATTGTCTTTGGTAAGAAAGTCAGCTATTAATCTTATTGGGGCTCCCTTGTATACAATGAATCATTTTCCTCTTGCTGCTTTCAATATATTTTTTTTTGATTTTAGCATTTTTACCTTGATGTGTCTGGGAGTAGGTTTCTTTGATTTTATCCTACATGGAGTTTATTGAGGTTCTTAGATGTATAAATAATGCTTTTCAAAAAATTTAGAACATTTTCAACCAATATTTCTGAGTGTTTTTCTCCTCCTTTCTCTCCTTTCCTTCCACTACTCTCAAGATGCACATGTTGGTGTGATTAATAGTATCCCACTTTTCTTTGAGACTGTTCACTTTTCTTCAGTTTTTCCTGCACAGTTGTGATTATCTTCTCCTTGTTTTCCATTATCAGTATCTTACATCCTCAAAATTTCTTTATTAAATAAATCCATATTAATATTTCTGAGGCATTGCTTACACATATTATTTCCCAACTTGAAAGCTTCCAGTGACTCTCCCTTGTCTATACTGCAAATCAGTTTTATAGATTGCCATTGTATGGCTCATCATACCTCATCAGCCTTTTTGTACTCTTCTTCTACATTAATCTTTTAATCTGCCCAATTTGGCTTATCCATTATTCTCTCAACATACTAGGCACATTCTGCCTTCATGTCTTTTCTTATGCTCTCCTAGCCAACTTCTATCTTTTAATGTTTAATCTAGCTTCTAGGAAGTCTTCTGTGAAAATCTAGGTAAGTCTGTTGTAAAAGGAAGCCACAGTTTTATTCTCAACTCCTACAACACTTCATGTCTATCACTTGTTTATGGTACCGCGTGTTGTCATTTTCAAAAATTGTTTTGTTCAGTTTAGTAAATTTTAAGCTTTTTGGTAGTTAGTTATTTCTTTGCATCTTCCCACTTAATACAGTACTCTGAACATAAGGAAAAGCAATAAATGCAGTTGTTGATAATGTTTTATGCAACATGACATTTAAGCATATTTCAATTACTGACAGGCAATGAATATAATCAAAACAGAAAAGCTTTACCCCCAAATTAATTATTAGAGTTGGAAATTGAAGTAAAACATTAATTAATTAAACAATTACTCTTTTCTACTAAAATCAGTGCATGATAGTGGTGTTTATTGATTGAAAAATAGTAGTTGGTCCCATATATATAAACAACTGCAAATATACTGTTTTGGTCAACTAATGGTTTGGCGATTATTAGAGAAGCTCTGGATAGAAAAAACATCAACTGAGAAGAATGGGTCTCTTTGCTGACTCTGTCATTTCCTTCAGTTCTCTCTATTTCCATTCATTATCAAAACTAGTAATCACCAACCAGATGTTCCTCACCTCTAAGACCACTGTTCAGAGTGAGTCCCTGAGCCAAAGTTGTCTCTTTGTAATGATCTATATTTAATATCAGCAATTGTTTTTCATATATAATACAGTTAATGTCAGCACTTCTTTTTCACATATAATATAGATACTTTTAATCCTATTTTACAATGTGAATGATACTGACCAGTATTTTATTATTGGGTTGCCTCTTTAGTTGACATAAAAGAAAGAGAAGGCAATTTCAGAAAGCATGCCATGGAGCAGATAAGGTGTATTCTATGCTGATAGCCCGTTAAGCAAATTGGATAAAATTGTCCTGACATCCTAGTTGGATTTGGCTTTGCCATTCTGAAATTTTAACTTATATGCATGTAAACATCTATCTACATAATAGGTTTCTGTGTCTATAAACAGCTATGGCAATACAAGAATAAATAGGGTACTTATTAAAATAACAAACATATCTTGAAAAACAGATGAATTTTATCAAAATGAGATGTAGAATTATAAGTAAAATCATAACTAGAAAGATAAGTATGTTATAGGCAGAAGCAGCTTTATTTCCATTTTCAACTCTTCTTGATCTTTCATTTAGACTCTTATGGAGTCTAAACAACATAATCCTTCCCTTATAAGAAACTATTATTTTTGTTTTATGCAAATAGAGGACATCATTAAAATTTTAAAAAATCATGAAATATACCATCAGTGTTCATTGTCTAATGGACTTTCCTTTAAATAAATTTGATGAAAATGCAAAGATTTTCATAAGTTTTAAATGGCAAATCTTTCTGCATAAGAAAGGGATTTGCTTGTTTTATAGGTAAAATTTTCAGCCTAGTATGGATTTTCATTATACATTTCATTATGCAGATAAGTATGTATGTGTATGTCTTCAATTCTGAAGTTGTTTATCTTGAAACTTAAATAATTAAGATAACTTTATATGATACTATATTTATACATGGAGAATGTGAAGCAATACAAATATGTTTACAAATAACTTTATTGTTTATATAACAGTCAATTATTAGGGTTCAACAAATTGTTTATAAATTTAACAAATATGTTAGGATGTGTAGAAATGTGTTTATTGTATTATGAAAAACACATAATTACATTTAAAAATATTCCTTTAATTAAGCTTTTAAAATTCTCATGGGTTAGTAGAATTTAAATCATATTTAATAAAGTCCTTTTTCTTTCTTTAGGAAAAACTCAAAGAGAAGGAAGAAAATCTGAATCTTGCAAACCAATTCTTAAAGTAGAATACAAAACCTGTAGAAACAGGTATGCATTTTTACTTTGAGAGTTATGGGAAAATATGTAAGAAACAGAGACAAGAAATTCAGATAACCTTTAATGTTTATATATTGTTTAAAGTTTTACATAATTATATTAACTGGCTGAATCTTCTTCATTGATAATAACAGATTTCTTATTGTTCAAGTGGCAAATGTATTATGTCAACGTTATTATAAATAGCAAATAAGTTATTTTAAAATTTATATGAATATTCAGATGAGTATTATATACATTAATTTTAACAATATAGGGCTTTTGGGCCATGCAATTACAAGCAGCAGTCATTCAACATTATTAAACAGCAGAAGCTATGTACCTGTTGGTATTACACATGAATTAAATACATAACCAAGTCTCTGTACTTTAGGATCTTACATTCTGAAGTTGGAAAGACTATAGTTAGTTGTGAAGGTAAACATTTATGTATATTGCCATAATACAATAGTGCTAAATTTTAAGATACAGAAAATTAAATAAAAAATAATATTTAATAGAAATTTATCTTGTATATACAGCAGCCATATCCTATGCATCAGCAATGTTTATACTTACAGTAATTATTAGTGGCAATACTCTCATCCAGAATTACCATAATTACAAATCTTGCCTAGACCTTAGTTTTATTTTAAGTCTAAATTGGATAATTCTACTTTATATTACTTAAATGTTCACACTAGAATATTTTCCTGTTGTCATAGGTGCATTTAATGTTTGCTTATAGCTGCTCTTCTCAAGGTATAGTAGATAGATGGATCAATACCTCTTTAGTTCAGCCTAATGTTACTATGTATAACTAGTAAAAATCATCATGATTTTATTACTATTGTAACTAAAGTATTAAAACACTTAAAATTTAATCATTATGGATGAAAATATTTTACATATATTCTTTTCCTTCTTAAATCAGTGTTTATAACTTAAACTTTGCTTGAGTCTTCAGGCTCAATGTTATTTACATCCATTGTTATACAGTGTCACACTTAAAGGACTATTGAAGCAGTTGACCACTTCACACTTATTAACTGTTCCTAGCAGCTTGTGGTTTCTTTTTTTTCTTTTCTTTTCATGTATGTATTTGTTTTTGAAAGTTTTCCTCTATCCTTCAGTTTTGGGCTTTTGGGACTTCTAATTTCCATTGTGTTTATCCACTAGTATCTAGTCTTTTATTTGCTATAGACTAAGAAATTTGAAACCCTAGTTTGTAAAATGAGAATGAAGAGGTTCATGTGAAGGCGTGAGAGGTTTTTCCCTGATAAAGTACATGATCCATGGACTTTATGACATGTATTTTGTTATATATAAATGTATTTTTTATGAGGTGCTCAACAATATGTAGCTTAATTCAATTAAAACAAAATGTATTAAGTTATTACTGCATAATGTGCATTGAGCAATTTGTTTGGCACACTAAAATAGAAATTACCGCCTGCTTTTGAATCTGTTATGGTCTAGTACCAGAAGTAAGCCCATAAACTCGTGGTTTCTATACAACATGTAAGGTGCTTTTATAGAGACATGCTATGAGAGCACAGCAAAAGGACAGCTAACCTTGCCTAAAGGGAGTAGGGAGGACAACAGTGAAGAGAGAAATCACTGAAATTCTTCTTAGGCAAGGAGATGCCTGAGATGGGATTTAAGGGATGGAAGATAGGATGGTGCCAGATGAAGGGAGAAAAGGGTAAACATGAAGAAAATGTACTTCAGAAATCAAGAATTCAAGGCAAGGCAGTTTAAAATAATGATTAAGATCATTGCGGCACTAATTACAATAGCTAGGACATGGAAGCAACCTAAATGTCCATCAACAGATGAATGGATAAAGAAGATATGGCACATAAATACAATGGAATATTACTCAGCCATAAAAAGGAATGAAATTGAGTTATTTGTAATGAGATGGATGGACCTAGAGCCTGGCATACAGAGTGAAGTAAGTCAGAAAGAGAAAAACAAATACTGTGTGCTAACGCACATATATGGAATCTAAAAAAATAAATTAGAGCATTTTCCCTTTTTTAGCTTACAACACAAATATTTATATGAAAATATTAAGACAGAACTTTAAATAAAAAGTAGTGAAGGCATTTTATATGTAGGTTTTGATGGAAACTTTTTAAAAGGGTTTTTTATTGTTACTACATAGCCAGCATAAGATTAGCAAATGTCCCTTTGGTAATGTTTGGTATTATGTATGATACAAAATGGAAAAGAAAGGGAAATTTTATGGAGTGAGTTCTAGAAACAAGTAGATTCTTCAGGTTAGTAGATGGATAGAAGTGAATTATTTAGAGAAACATGTTCTCAAGGAATTTGGTACAATAAAAGTGTCTAGTTCCTTTAAAAAAATTTTGGAGAGTATTTTCAGTTTGGTCTTATTGAAAAATACTTCATATCAACACACATTTTCTTTTATATACATATACTAGAGATACAGATATTTGAGAAAAGGAAAATGAAAACTTTTGGAGATATTTCATAGCTATGATATTTTATGGTCATTTCAGCCCCACTCTGTTATCTAACTGTAACCTGCAGTTAACAGAAATGAAAAAATTTGTTCGAAGTTAGTTTTACAAGCTAAATAGAACTGGCTGACCCTAGGTAAAGTTGAGAAGAAGGTCACATTTACTTTTGGTGAATCATTTTCCCGTTATATATTCGTTTTCTCCATCTGTTTGTCATAACCCTTTCCCACAGAAACTCTATTATGTAGACTTTTCATGTTACCTTCTACCATTCTGGGCTTGCCACTGTCACATTTCATTTCATGTTGAAATTTGCCTCTATTTCTTAGTGATTTGGGGTCCCACATGCCTACTGGTTAATATGATAAAGTAACATAGCCTAATATTCTAATAGTAGTAATTTAGAGTTTGGTAACCAACTAATATATGTGAAGATGTTCTGTTGAGTCAGTCAGCATCTTCCCCTCTCACCAACCTCACTGCCTTTCCCCCATCTCACCTCAACATCTTTAGATTGATTCATTAGTAATTTTAATGGTGAGAATATACATCCAGAAAAAAGGAAATGGTAGAATAGTAAATTGTTGGGTGAGATATTTGGGGCCAGGAAAGGCTTTTACTCTCTGTCAAATTATTGTATATAATCCCTACTAAGCCCATTCCTTTTTGCCTCAATACTGTGAGATTGTGTCATTTTAAAGAACTCAGTCTCATTAACTTTTTTTCCTCTGTAGTGAACCATTCATAATATTTTCTGGTGGGCTGTCCTATGACAAAGCTTGCAGAAGACCAAGTTTAACCATCATGCATGGAAAAGCAATTACAGTGCTTGAAATGGATCATCCTATTGTTGAATTTCTAACTTTATGTGAAACACCCTATCCAAATGGTAAGTAACTAAAATGAAACTATTAATGTTGAAAAATCATTTTTGAAATGATAAGTTCCTAACAAAATTAAGCTTAAATATTTTTAGTTTTAGCAGCTGATATCGACTGTGATACAACACGGTGAGCTACAGGTGCTGGAGCAGGTTCTGCAGCTGTACCTACTTGAGAAAATGGAAGTAAGACAGATGTAGTGCAACAGTGCTGGAGTTTCAGGTTCTAATATCAGGTAAGTGCTTTAAACTTTGATAAGGATGGTGGAAGCTGAGCTGGGAGGGTCCACTCAGGGTCCGGGGTGAAATCACTTGGAGAAACTGAGGTCTCCTAATAGCCTTTCCTAGGCCAGCTCCACCCATCCCAATCCTGTGCCAATCAAAGTTAAAGCACTTACCTGATATCAGTGATCTGTAACTCTGGTGGTGCTGCATCTGTTTCACATCTGGCTTTGCTTCAGATGCAACTGTAGCACCTGTGATTACTCTAGGATTGCTGATGTATGGTTAGTGATTTATTCCAATTTTGGAAATAATTAGAAGAGCCTTTGGGAGGAGAGGTGCTTATGTATTTTTATTATCCCAAATATAAAGACTTCGTAAACGTAAAAAAACAGTCTAAACTTATATGCAAACTGTATAATGGAATCTAATGATGAAATATTTTAATAATGGAATCTAAAAATTGAGAAGGGTGAAATATAAAAAGGGAAATATGAGTTTATGATTACAAAAGGTAGTATGTATATATATATATTACTACATTTTCAAGAGGGAACATAGATGTAGGGAAAGGAGCACTGTACTTGGAGACAGAGTATTTGGGCTTATGATTTAGCTCTGTCACTTACTAGCTATGTGACCTTGGACAAGTCACTTCATATTTACAAGTTTGATTAATCATTTGAAGAAAGAATATAATATTGATACCACATGATTACTGGAAGGCCAAAGGGAATATACCTTATAAACTATGAAGATAAATAGCTATTAGTTTTATTATAAATGTATTCATTGTTTTAAATTATTGAGTTTCATATTTAAAAACTGAAATAAAGTGATATAAAATAACAATCAGTGTGGCACTTTATTCCCAGAGTTTCCAGGGGCAGACAAATTACTTGTGTTGTAAATTAACCAACAAATATTTATTGGATGCTTCTATGGCCTCAGTATGACAAGAACTTGTTGAGAATATGGATGAAGTATGAAACTGATCTCTGATGTCAAATCAGAAAATCTGGCCACATGAGGAAGATAATTATGACTTAAGTTTAAAAAACATAATGGCTTAATTAAGCGCTGAGTTATACGAATCAGAGTTTAAATAATGTACCAATTTATAGGCTAGTCAGGTAGTCGATGACTGAAATATTCATGCAAAGCTTCATGGAACAAGTAGGATTTAGATAGGGCTTGAAGAATGACTTGGGCCTTGAAAATAATATTGAGTAAAGGTTTTAGAAATTGTGAGGTTTTGCTAGAGTGAGATCAATTCAGAGAAAAATTTGAAAGCCTTTTGTAGGTATTTGGAAATAGGGAACTACAGAGGAATTTTGAGGAAATATTAAGTGAAAGAAAGCAATGTTCTAGTGTGTGGGTTTGAAGAGAGAGACCCTGAAATCTAAAACTTCAGATTCCAACTGGGAGGCTTTTGTGGTAGTGTACATTAAAATGGTCAAGATCTGAAACAGAGTGCTGCTTGTAGGAATGGAAGATGAAAACCCATTGAATTTGGTCAACAACTGGATTAGGGAGTGATATGAGAGATGAGTCAAAGACAACATTTTAGGAATAGTGATTTCATATGAAGTAATAACAGTTCTTGGAAAGAGAGAAAAATAAGTTTGAGTCAGTAGAGTTGTTTAGAGAGCAGAAAAGGAGAGAGAAAAGGTCTTTAATATTTATTTTTGAGTCATCAGAATATAGATGCTCTTTGGAGTTGTGAGAATGAATGATAAAGGAACAAAGAAAGAAAGAAAGAACAGAGGACCAAAAGCTGAGCTTAGGAAAATGCCTTCTACTAAGGAGCCTCAAGAAAAAAGGTGTGCATACCAGTAATAGAAACTGAAAATGTGCGGTTGCCAAGATCAAACACTATAGGTATATGTGTATATACATTTGTGCACATCAGTAGAGATGTTAGGACAGTTTCTAATAATGTTAACCAAATTATAAATGTACTGTAACCAAGCCTAATCACTTCCAAGCCACATATATTACTTTGCTTTTCAGAGAAGTGGTAATGAGGATGGAACTTTTTACTTACTAGGAGCTGGGAGAAATAGTTTAACTTTACTCAGTAAAATATAAGTGTATTTTATTAACTATTTCTGATTAAAACAATAGTACATGAAAATGCCAGAAAAGAACCCTACAATACACAACAGTATATAGTGAAAACTTTCTCACTGCCCTTCCAGGGGCAACCACTATTACTAAGTTTCTTATGTATTCTCCCCAAATAATGCATTACCTTTTTTATACAAATGACAGCATACTCTATATGTTGTTCTGTATCACACTTTTTTCACTTAACAGTATACAGTATTTTGATTATGATTCCATATTAGTAAATATGGAACTTTAATCTCCTTTATAGCCACATAATGATAAGTGTTATGCATATGTTAAACAAAATACACTTATTAACAGTTTTTAATATTGCTGAATCATTTGTGACATCTAACAATTCAGCCTATTTCTCAAAGAACACAAATGCCTAATCCTCTTATCTCAGGGGGCATTGCCCAGAGTAACTAACCAACTATACTCCGAATTTGTCAGTTTTGCATCTATATTTAATTGTATCTGGTCTTCTACAAGTGTCATAAATAATGCATTTCTCTTCAGAGAAGTAGTATTTATGATAGAGCTTTTCCATCTTGTTGGGGGCTAGGGTTAAAAGGCTGAGCCTGCTCAAAAACAACCAATCTAATAAAAAAAGTAATACAGTTGGCATCTGTTGAGTACTTACTATAAGCCAGCCTTTGCATCAAACATTTTTATATACATCTAATCTTTATTAACAGTCTAAGGTAGTATTATTTTGCCATTTCAATGGGTAGAGAAATTGAAAATCAAAGAAGTTAACTAATTTGCTTAGGATCAAACTGTTAATAAATAATAGACACAAATTGAACCTAACACTGACTCCACAAGAAATCTTTTTATTCGGTGGTTACCACAGCACACCAAGTACTTCTACAAACGTGAAACTTTTGCTACCAGTTTTTATTATTTGAAAAGAAACAATAATCTAAAACAGGTGTTATTACCTAAAATAAAAATTTATTTAAGACTTTTGCTCATTCATGCCAATGTCTCAGCTGTTTTATTTTTGTAGCCATTGCTTCCCAACCAGTGATTTTCCTAGAGAGGGATGAGAAGACAAAGAGGAAACTAGTAGTATTCTTCAAACTGAAAAACAAACAAAAAAATCCCCAAACCCCAAAACGTTTTGAAATAATGTTGAAAACTTAAAACAGCTCTAAGAGATAAGGGAGAAGAGGGGAAATGCCTCAGTTTGAAAAAGTTTGAGTAGCAAATAGTTTGAGGACTGTATACTGTTGTATAAATATGCACCTAAACAAGGTCAGGCTCCTCAGTTTTTGTTCTTTTGTGTTTTTTTGATTCTAGTTTTTCTCTCATAGCTTGTGACTTAAAAAATAAATATGAATAGGTTCTGTAGCTTCTCAGGACTGGAAGGACTGTGAAGGCCATCTATTTTAATTTACCATTCAAGACTTGAATACTCTTGAATACAAAATTCCTGCCAAGTGATTGTTGAGTTTAGGATTAAATACCTCTTAAACTAGCCAGTAGAAACTGCTGGTATAATGAAAACAGCATGCATTAAAGTTTCAGGTCTATAACTTACTAGTTTTGTAACCTTGTGCCAATCTCATAACCTCTTTGGACTCCAGTTTTCTTTGTGAAATGAAAAAATGATGATACATGCTCTAGCTACTGAGAATCAAATACCATGTATGTAAAATGTTTTTGTAAATACTTTTTTCCTTAAATTGAGCTAACACTGTAACTGTGGCTTTCCTTTATTAGTCCTTTATTACAGATGGAAAGCAATGTCTTCCTTGACCACTATAACTAAATTAGTGTTCCCCCACCAACCAGAAGTCATTTCTTATACTATTACCCTTGTTATTTTTTTCATAGTTCACTTTACTTTCTGAATTAATCTTATTTGTTTACTTGTTCATTGTTTGTATGTACCCCTAGATTGTAAACTTTATTAGAACAAAGACCTTGTCATTCTTATTCCCCATATATCCTTTGTTCTTAAGACAGTTTCTGAAACATCTTGAAGGAAGGAAGGGAGGATGGAGAAAGGGAGAAAGGAAGGGTTGAATTTTAAGAACTTGAAAATCCTAGGCTATCTTCAGACTCTGATTGAGATATATACTCCTGGGCACATAGTAGGAAGTCTTTAAGTACCTGTTAAATCACATTGAATTGAAAGTAATTTTTTTAGTATAAGGAGTGTTGCTCTCATAGGGAGGTGAATATGTATCACAACTGAGAGAAGCAGAACTGTTTCCTTAGTATATCTCCTGTAGGCATGAAATCAGATCTGAAATGGAAGGTTATGGAAGACTAAGATAAATGTGAGATGGAGGTGACAGACTCACTCTCTTCAAATAATCTACTACTATCATGATTATTGAGATAATATTTAACTCTATGCTATGCAACTTCTCATTTTTTCCTTGTTTCCTATAATGGTCTTAAACATTGTTTGAGAAACACAACATATATATATATTTTTTGAGTCCCACGTTTTTCTTTTTCTCTTTTTTTTAAACATCTTTATTGGAGTATCATTGCTTTACAATGGACAACATATATTTTTAAAAAGTGCTCTTTGTTACTTCTTATTTTAGCTCATACTTTGGTCTTCTCAAATCATTTAAATAACATTTATACAGGAGATAAAGGAAATACAAGTTTGGTGATTTTATAAAATGTTAAATATGAAAACTTTTCCATTTTTCTTTTCTACTTGTAGAATTTCAAGAACCCTATGCCGTTGCTGTACTTCTGGAGAAAGATCTCATTGTAGTTGATCTGACACAAAGCAAGTAAGTTGTCCATGTACGGATTAACACTATTTTAGACTCTATTTATTGCAATTAAAATATAGGAGGACATTATAGATAATTGGCATTAGAATTCTTTAGATGGTAAATATTCTTTATGTGTAATATTGTTTTGCTAGAATTACAAAAATGTAATTTGGTTCAATAATGAAAACTAAACCAGGAGAGTTTAGGGGACACTGAGAATATTGTAAGATATTTTAAAGGCAACACCTAATGTTTAAAAAGATGCCTTTGGGGACTCCAAACACATAAAATGGATCACATTTCTGCTATTTCCCTAAGCAAAAAACAATTGTTACAAAAATTACATAATGTACTGTTTGTCCATCTGCTCTATTGACTAAAGAAAAATGGCACATGATAAAAGTATTATTGAACTACTGTGGCAGACGATACAGAAGATCAGGATCTCGAGGCAAGAGATGATAGATGCCTTCTTTTACTTTCTTTTCTTTTTCATTATGTTGTGGGCAGTAGAAACAAATATTAAATATTGCTGTTAGAGTGGTGCTCTCCACTACTTTACATGTACAGTAAAAGTAGACTTGAAACTGATGAACACTGTCTTCCTGCTACATATTTTCATTATCAATGATGATCGGCATGAAGCTCATTTTCCCTCATTCTTTGTTCTAGACTCACTGATCATTTTTTAGCCCGTTATATTTGCAGAGCTTTTGTACTTTCTCTCTTCTCTGCATGGAATAATCTTCCATTCCTTTTTCTCCTTACTAACATCTATAAGAATCTCAACTCAGATATCGTTTTCTCATTAAAGAAAATCTTTCATTATCTGTATAATTTGGTCAAATATCCTATTAAGGGCTGTCTTAGATCCATGTTCCTATCCTTCATAGCTTTGACACAGATGAAATTTTCCATTTGTTATTGTTTTAAAGATTGTCTCCCTACTAGACTGTAGGCCTCATGAAGGACAGGTTTTGTCTCCACATGAAGTAGGTTCTTAATAAATTTTTGTTGGATGAAGTACAGTCTGAGTTTTACTCTCAGTGTAGTTTGTGAATGTAAGAGCCAAAGTTCTTCTTTGTGATAATTTGCATCACATAGTATTTCAATATTTTGAAAGGGAATAGGGTTGGTCCATAATATCACCATAACTGAATTCTGCCTAGCTGCTGTATTTATCAGCATAAAACCTGATTAAGTTTTGTGTACGAGTGTGGATTTATGCCTCTTTCTCTAAGTTCTAATATAGGTTTTATTAAAATATACTTTTCTGATCTCACTGGTAGTCACTTCTTCCTTCTGTGCCATATTTGTTGGTTCCTCATACCTTGTCTAATTGTCTAACATCCTCCAAGGCCCACTATACTTCGTCTTTAATACTCACATTCTTTAGCATATACATTTATTCTTTTTAAAACTTTTTTATTGTGGTAAAATACATATAACATAAAAGTTACTATTTTTATACACTAATTCTTATGCTTTTCATTACCTTATATAAATATGTGAATTGACGTTTTGTTTGCACGTTTTTATCTAATATTTTGCCTTCTTCAGCACCATGTTTTAAAATCTATGTGACATTCCTATTTTGTTGTCTATTACAAGAAGTTTAATGTGGAAAAACTGAACATGTTCTCTTTCCCTCCAAATAGTTACTTTTAGCCATGTTTAATGTTAACAATTAAATTGCAGGTTTGTACTCATTTTTCAAATTAATTTATTCCTTCCTTCCTTCTTTTCCAGTTAATCCTCTACATGAAAGCAAGCATTAGGGCTTAAAAATTTTTCCTCTTCTTGGATTTACATCTTTGTTTACATTTCTACAACAACCAGTTCACACTTTCACATGTAAATTTTTGTAATACATTTTTAGTTATTTCTTTCTTAAATGTCATTTTTCTACTCTTTGCCAATATAATAAAGTTATTTTCCCCAAACATTTCCATGATATTGTTCACCTTCTCAGGAGTCTATCATTGTAATCTCTTGCTATTATCAAATCCCAAATTGTAGATCTGATCTTTAAGGTGATGCACTTATTTTACTTCTAATTCTTCAATATCAGAAATATTGATAATTTCTGCTCTGAAACAGGGAACCTCTGATCCATTCAGTTTAAACTACTTGCCATTTATTAAACACAACTTTCTCCTTTCCATGTGATTTTGCATATACTACTATTCTTATCTGGGAAACCATTAAGATTGGAGGGAAGAGAACCGCTGTCAACACACACATACACACACACACACACACACACACACACACACCAAACTCTTTCTGGTGTTTGAACTAAGTTTCTGATTATATCCTATAATATGGGGAAAATTATTTTTAATAGTCCTCCCCACCCCCCAAAAGCACGCTGTATCAGAAGTAACATGATCACACAGACTGAGAACGGATGCAGCATAGAATAATACTCCATTCCATCTACTACAGTACCTGGTACATCTGGTACATGAGAAGTGTACAATATATTGTGGTTCTAAGAATTCTTAATTTGGTTCTTACTGATACCCCTTTTAAAAATGATATATGGCTTGAGGATATGAAATTTACTACAGCCATAGGTCTGCATTTCCCCTGTTTTCTAGTTTACATAGGAAACAATCTTAAACATGTGTAATCACACACATACCTACATTGCACACACAACTTTCAGTTACTCCCTATAAAAATACAAAACCAAAATACTTGTCTATGTATTATGTCCCTTGGAGAGCATGTAAAATTTTCTAAGATATTTTAATACTTGTATTATATAAATATATAGATAAAATTGTATGTAGATAAAGTACCTAGTTGATAATGTTTTAATAACTGACTGATAAGTCAACTTGCTACATATTTTCAATTTAACATAATTTAGTCTATCCATTTTAGAAAGTGATATCACTGTGCAATTTTGAAATTACTGGAAAGAAAATGAGTTTATTCAAGTAAAATTCTACCAGTATTCATATTACATTTTATAGATATATATTTTTAAAAGAGAATTCTTATTCAGGTGATCATTGTTTTATGATGCTTAAAAAACAATTATGTGAAATATATTCAATATAATCAATATTTAGAAGAGTTTAGGGTTTGTTTTATAAAAGTTATTTCATTTTTATATCAGTGCAAAATGACACTAATATATTATCTTTATCTATTAGCTTTCCTATCTTTGAAAATCCATATCCCATGGACATTCATGAATCACCAGTTACGTGCACAGCATACTTTGCTGATTGCCCACCAGATTTGATTCTAGTGCTCTACTCTATAGGAGTCAAGCATAAAAAACAAGGATACAGTAATAAGGTAAAAGCAACAATTAGAAATTTTCTTGTATTCATATCCATATCATATGATCATACTTTTTTCTGTTATTTTCTGACTTTCCGTAGAAGAAAACTTGAACTAAATTCTTTTCAAGTCATAAGCTGGCACCTATAAAAGACATAATTTCTGAAATTCAAATTTCCTAAATGCTACATAGCTTTAAGTCTACGAGAATATAAATTTCTTATATAAAAGGTATACAATTATCTACTAAGATATACTTACCTATCATATATATTTATATACTAAATATATGTTTAAACTAACATATGCTTGAATCATAAGATGTTACTTTTGATTATTTTAGGTGAAGGATTACGTTTTAAGAAATTCAGGAGTCAACTCTCTCTAGTTATTTCTTATCAATCAATGGTTAATAAGACATAATTGTCAAAGACTTTCATTAAATAACTTTCTAGAATTCCATTTTGTTATATTTAACTACAGGATTCAAATACTTACAATTATAATAGACCCCCCTATTATGATTTCTGTTATTTGAACAGGACTGTTGAGATGGACAACTCCAGGGGGCACAATTTACATAGTATTTTGTGTTAAATGGCACCACCATAGTTTGGCGGTACATAGACTACATGGAAGATGTAGCAACACCACATTTGTATGATTAAAGATACTTCTTTGCATTTTTAATATGAATGGTAATATCTGTTAAAATCTATATTTTTAAAGGATATGAAATTTTGCATTTGGAATTGTTTGTTCAATGAAGGAGTTAAAAAATAGGTACACATTTCATTCTTCATTACTTAACAGCTATTTATTTTTAAGTGAAACTTTTACTGTTATTTTAAAATATTTTTATTTTAAATTTCTAAGTTATTTAAATTTAAAAAATAAAACTTATAAATTCTTCCCACATAATCTGTTTAGGAGTGGCCAATCAGTGGAGGAGCTTGGAACCTTGGCACACAGACATATCCAGAAATTATTATTACTGGGTAAGTGGGATGTGATTTATGAGTTTATCAATTTATCATCAAAAAGATTTCATTGAATTTTCACACTTTCCCATAATTGTGCTGTAGGAATGCTGACAGTTTAAATTAAAATATAAGACACAGCTTCTATCCAAAGATTATAACCTTTATAGAAGATAAAATCAAATCATTGAAAACATAGACATATAACAAAAATAAGTAAGTATAGATTATAAGACCAGAAGAAAGTCAGAGATAGAAAAATCATGAGAGATTAGTCAAAGAAGAATTTCTGTAGAAATCATAGATTATTAGCCTTAGACAGGCCCTTACCAATATCTCTTGATTCCATCTAAATCCAGGAATCAGTGCTCTGTATCTCCATCAAGTGGCTATTTAAAGTATACTTCAAAACTTATAGCACCGGAAATGTTGTTACTTCCTATAGCAACCCATTTCATGCTCTAATATTAGGAATGAAAATGGAAACATAGCAACAGATAAAGATAAGACTTAAAAGATCACAAGGAGTTCTGCTTATGAGGTATGGAATAGATGTACTTTTCCCTATTCTTCCCACTAAGTACAATTAAAACCCCTGGATATTATTATAATATGACTGGAAAAGATGGAGAGAAGTCAGACTGGATAGGTCCCCAAAGACTCAAGGAATGACAGGGAAGTGAGTTTCCTGGCTTTTCTTTTTGCCTCATATATCCCAGAATTGGAGCTGAAGAAGCTGGCAACCTGGAGCTCCAGGCACAAACCTAAAAAGCCCAACGAAAGCTAGCTCTCTCTAGCCAAAAGGTGAGGAAAGGAGAAGCCTATAAAGACAGTAAACTTTTAGAAAATAATCTTTCTATTATAGCTAACCAACACAGAAAAAAACTATGACTCCACCCCTACCCACTTCATCAAAGGTTGAGTGGAGAGCGTGGACTTTCACCCTCATCAGGCCATAATAAGGTGCCTCAACTTGCCCATGAAGGGGGTGTCAGTTTCTGACACTGAGCTAAGGCTGAGTAGGGTGCTGGGGCTTTTAACCCTGCTGAATGGTAGTGAAACTCTTTACCTGTGGTGACAGAGATAATGTGGGGAGAGAATTCCCAGCACTGCCCAGCAGTAATGAGGAGCCATATACCCTCCCCTTTTTTGTCAATGGAAGTCCAGTGAGGAAGGAGGAAAGAACAGAGCTTAAAAAGTTCATCAGGAAATAATGGTTGAAAACTTCCCAAATTTGGCAAAAGACATGAACCTAGAGATTGCAGAAGGTGAGCGAACCACAAGAAATTCACAATAAGACACATCATAGTCAAACTTTTGAATACTAAACACCAAGGAAAAAAATATGAAAACAGCAAAAGAGAAATCACACCTCACCGACAGGGCAAAACCAATTTGAATGATGGCATATTTCCATTAGAAACCATGGAGGCCAGAGGAAACCTGAATCTTTTTCAAGTGCTGAAAGAAAAGAACTGGCAACCTAGAATAATATACCCAGCAAAAATATTTTCCAGGAATTAATTAGAAATTAATACATTCTAAAATGAGGGAAACTAAGAGTATGTCAACATCAGACTACTATGAAAGAATGGCTAAAGGAAATTCTGTAAACAGAAAGCAAATGATAAAAGAAGGAACCTTGGAATATGAGGAAGGAAGGAAGAACACAGTAAGCAAAAATATGGGTTAATACAATAGGCTTTCTTTCTCTTGAGTTGCTAAAATTATATTTGATGGTTGAAGAAAATATTATGGTTACATTGTTTGATGTGGTTCTACATATGTATAGAGGAAATATTTAAGGTAATTATAAATGGGTGAGGGTAAACTGGTATAAAGAAAGGTAAGGTTTTTATACTTCCCTTGAAATGGTAGTATGATAACACCAGTAGACTGTGACAAGTTAAATGAATATTACAATGCAGTACCTAAAGCAACGCTGTAAAAAGATCTGGGCTAAGAGATACACTGAAAAACATTATTGACACATAAAAATGGATGTACTAAAATAATTCAATTAACCTACAGGAAAGCAGGGGGAAAAAACAGTGACAATAAAAGAGGGGAAAATAGAAAAGAAAAAAAAAAGACGGACTTAATTAATCATGGAAGTGTTAAGGCTTAAATGTAAATGGTCTAAATACATCAATTCAAATGCATTGATTAGCGGAGTGGATTAAAAAACATAAACCAATGCTATGCCATTAACAATACACTCACTTCAAATACCACAGTATAATCAGGTTTAGAGAAGAAGGACAGAAAAATACTTTATAAAAGAATCAATGGAGGGCTTCCCTGGTGGCGCAATGGTTGAGAGTCCGCCTGCCGATGCAGGGGACACGGGTTCATGCCCCGTTCTGGGAGGATCCCACATGCCACGGAGCGGCTGGGCCCGTGAGCGATGGCCGCTGAGCCTGCGCGTCTGGAGCCTGTGCTCTGCAATGGGAGAGGCCACGACAGTGAGAGGCCCGCGTACCGCAAAAAAAAAAAAAAGAATCAATGGAGAGTGACATCAGCAAGATGTCAAAATAACTAGCCCCAGACCTCGTTCTCCCACAGACACACTGATGCAACAATATATGGTCCAAAAACCTTTATGAAAACTCTAGAAACCAATTAGGAAATCACAGTACCCCAGGGGAGCTCAAAGCCAAGAGTAGCCACACTGAAATGGGTAAAAACAGCCATTTTATTTCAACTATATCAGCTTCTTCCCCAAATTGGCACAGCTCTTGTTCAGGAGGAATCTTCTCTCATGAGAGGGAAGTAGTGGAGTAGACTGTACATCCAGTGTTCCTGCTTTTCAGGGGACTTCCAAAGAGACTAGTTTTTATCTCCCCTGAGTCAGAGTACTGATGGAACCTGGATGCCTGGGGGCTGCAGAGAACAAAAGAGAGCTCAGTGGCTTATTGAAGTGCTAAGAAACTTGCAGAACTAAGACAGATAATAGAAGGAGCAAGAGATGCAAGCTCCTGAAAAAGAAACCAGTAAACCTCTCTAATTGGGAAATTACACATACAGTCCCAGAGAAGATGCATCCCCATTGAAGGTTTGAGAGACCCCAAGGATCTTGAGCTTGGAGAAGGTCTTCCCCTGTATAAAGCCGTCCATAACAGGTGGCTGTTTTCCAAATGCTAAATTCACAGTAAAAAATAACAAGGTGCAGGAAGAAACAGACAAACACAACCCAATCAAAGGAACAAGATAATTATCTAGAAACTGACCCTAAACAATTTGGTATCTGTGAATTACCTGACAAGCAGTTGAAAATAACTGTCTTAAAGAAGCTCAATGCATGAAAAGAGAACACAGGTAGACAACTAAATGAAATCAGGAAAATGATGTATGAATGAAATGAAAATATCAACAAAGAGGTAGAAACTTTTAAAAAGAACCAGAAAGAAACTCTTAAAGAGAAGAATACAATAACTGAATTGAAAATTTTACTAGAAGGGATTAACAGCAGATTTAATCAGAAGAAAGAACCAGCAAACTTGA
This sequence comes from Lagenorhynchus albirostris, assembly GCF_949774975.1. Taxonomy (NCBI): domain Eukaryota; kingdom Metazoa; phylum Chordata; class Mammalia; order Artiodactyla; family Delphinidae; genus Lagenorhynchus; species Lagenorhynchus albirostris. The sequence goes on along the minus strand of NC_083099.1, from coordinate 78,806,268 downwards.
AGATAGGTAATAAGAAATCACTGAGTCAGAGGAACAAAAGGAAAAAGAATGAAGAAAAGTGGTGAATGCCTAAAGGACTTATGGGAAACCATCAAACATACCAGTATAGCATTATGGAAGTCCCAGAGGACTAGAGAGAGAATGGGACAGAGAACCAATTTGAAGAAATCTTGGCTAAAAACTTCTCAAATCTGAGGAGGTAAATGGACTTCCATATTCATTGGATATGTATCAGAATATTCTAATGAGGATGAACCCAAAGAGGTCCACACTGAGACACATTATAATTGAATTGTCAAAGACAAAGAAACAGTCTTAAAAGCAGCAACAGAAAAGCTACTCATTATCTGTATGAAAAATGTCATGAGATTATCATTGCATTTCTCAGCAGAAATATTACAGGCTAGAAGGGAGAAGGATGATATATTTAAAGTGCATAAAGAAAAAAGAAAAGCCAGCCATGGGACACTATATCTGGAAAACTGTACTTCAAAAAAAAAAGGAGAAATAAAGACCTTCCAAGATAAACAAAAATTGAAACCAGGGCTTCCCTGGTGGCGCAGTGGTTGAGAGTCCGCCTGCCAATGCAGGGGACACGGGTTCGTGCCCCGGTCCAGGAATATCCCACGTGCCACGGAGCGGCTGGGCCCGTGAGCCATGGCCGCTGAGCCTGCGTGTCCGGAGCCTGTGCTCCGCAATGGGAGAGGCCATGACAGTGATAGGCCGTGTACTGCAAAAACAAAAAACAAAAAAAACAAACTGAAACCATTTATTACCACTATACCTGCCTCACAAGAATTGATAAAGGGAGTCCTTTGAGTTGAAATGGATGAACACTAGACAACAAAATGAAAGCATATGAAAATATAAAGCTCTCTGGTAAAAGTAAATACACAGACAAAAACAGTATCCTGTAACACTGTAGTGGTGGTGCATGAATCACTTTAAATTCAGGTATAGAATTTAAAAGATAAAAGCATTTTTAAAAACTATAACTATAGGAGGGAAAGCTTCGGAGCCGCAGAGGAGAGCACAGCAACAGGGGTGCGGAGGGCAAAGCGGAGAGATTCCCGCACAGAGGATCAGTGCCGACCAGCACTCACTCACCAGGCCGAGAGGCTTGTCTGCTCACCTGCAGGGGCGGGCGGGGCTGGGAGCTGAGGCTTGGGCTTCAGTCGGAGCGCAGGGAGAGGGCTGGGGTTGGTAGAGTGAACACAGCCAGAAGGGGTTAGTGCACCACGGCTAGCCGGGAGGGAGTCCGGGGAAAAGTCTGGACCTGCCGAAGAGGCAAGAGACTTTTTCTTCCCTCTTTGTTTCCTGGTGCGCGAGGAGAGGGGATTAAGAGCGCTGCTTAAAGGAGCTCCAGAGACGGGCGCGAGCTGCGGCTAAAAGCGCGGACCCCACAGACGGGCATGAGACGCTAAGGCTGCTGCTGCCGCCACCAAGACACCTGTGTGCGAGCACAGGTTACTATCCACACCTCCCTTCCAGGGAGCCTGTGCAGCCCGCCACTGCCAGGGTCCCGGGATCCAGGGACAATTTCCCCGGGAGAATGCACAGCGCGCCTCAGGCTGGTGCAACGTCCCACCGGCCTCTGCCACCGCAGGCTCGCCCCGCATCCGCACCCCTCCCGCGCACCGTCCTGAGTGAGCCAGAGTCCCCGAAGCAGCTGCTCCTTTAACCCCGTCCTGTCTGAGCGAAGAACAGACACCCTCCGGCAACCTACACGCAGAGGCAGGGCCAAATCCAAAGCTGAGCCATGGGAACTGTGCAAACAAAGAAGAGAAAGGGAAATCTCTCCCAGCAGCCTCAGATGCAGCAGATTAAAGCTCCACAATCAACTTGATATACCCTGCATCTGTGGAATACATGAATAGACAACGAATCATCCCAAATTGAGGAGGTGGAGTTTGAGAGCAAGATTGACTCTTTTTTCCTCCTTTTCCTCTTTTTGTGAGTGTGTATGTTTCTGTGTGAGATTTTGTCTGTATAGCTTAGCTGTCACCATTTATCCTACGGTTCTATCCGTTTTTTTTGTTCCTTCTTGTTTTTTTTTTCTTAAAAAAAATTGTTTTTCTTAATTTTTATTTTAATAACTTTAGTTTATTTTATCTTACTTTATTTTATCCTCTTTCTTTTCTTTCTTCCTTCCTTCCCTCCTTCCTTCCTTCCTTCCCTCCTTCCTTCCTTCCCTCCCTCCCTCCCTCCTTTCTCTTCCTTCCTTCCTTCCTTTCTTTCTTTTCTTTCTTTCTTTCTTTCTTTCTTTCTTTCTTTCTTTCTTTCTTTCTTTCTTTCTTTCTCTTCTTTCTCTCTTTCTCTCTTTCTTTCTCTCTTTCTACTTTTTCACGCTTTTATTCTGAGCCATGTGGATGAAAGGCTCTTGGTGCTGCAGCCAGGAGTCAGTGCTGTGCCTTTGACGTGGGAGAGCCAACTTCAAGACACTGGTCCACAAGAGACCTCCTAGCTCCACATAATATCAAATGGTGAAAATCTCCCAGAGATCTCCATCTCAACACCAGCACCCAGCTTCACTCAATGACCAGCAAGCTACAGTGCTGGACACCCTATGCCAAACAACTAGCAAGACAGGAACACAACCCCACCCATTAGCAGAGAGGCTGCCTAAAATCATAATAAGTCCACAGACACCCCAAAACACACCACCAGACGTGGATCTGCCCACCAGAAAGACAAGATCCAGCCTCATCCACCAGAACACAGGCAATAGTCTCCTCCACCAGGAAGCCTACACAACCCACTGAAACAACTTTAGGCACTGGGGAAAGACACCAAAAACAACAGGAACTACGAACCTGCAGCCTGCAAAAAGGAGACCCCAAATACAGTAAGATAAGCAAAATGAGAAGACAGAAAAACACAGCAGATGAAGGAGCAGACTAAAAACCCACCAGACCTAACAAATGAAGAGGAAATAGGCAGTCTACCTGAAAAAGAATTCAGAATAATGATAGTAAAGAGGACCCAAAATCTTGGATATAGAATAGAGAAAATGCAAGAAACATTTAATGAGGATCTAGAAGAACTAAAGATGAAGCAAGCAATGATGAACAACACCATAAATGAAATTAAAAATACTCTAGATGGGATCAATAGCAGAATAACTGAGGCAGAAGAACGAATAAGTGACCTGGAAGATAAAATAGTGGAAATAACTACTGCAGAGCAGAATAAAGAAAAAAGAATGAAAAGAACTGAGGACAGTCTCAGAGACCTCTGGGACAACATTAAACGCACCAACATTTGAATTATAGGGGTTCCAGAAGAAGAGAAAAAGAAAGGGACTGAGAAAATATTTGAAGAGATTATAGTTGAAAACTTCCCTAATATGGGAAAGGAAATAGTTAATCAAGTCCAGGAAGCACAGAGAGTCCCATACAGGATAAATCCAAGGAGAAACATGCCAAGACACATATTAATCAAACTGTCAAAAATTAAATACAAAGAAAACATATTAAAAGCAGCAAGGGAAAAACAACAAATAACACACAACAGAATCCCCATAAGGTTAACAGCTGATCTTTCAGCAGAAACTCTGCAAGCCAGAAGGGACTGGCAGGACATATTTAAAGTGATGAAGGAGAAAAACCTACAACCAAGATTACTCTACCCAGCAAGGATCTTATTCAGATTTGATGGAGAAATTAAAACCTTTACAGACAAGCAAAAGCCGATAGAGTTCAGCCCCACCAAACCAGCTTTACAACAAATGCTAAAGGACCTTCACTAGGCAAGAAACACAAGAGAAGGAAAAGACCTACAATAATAAACCCAAAACAGTTAAGAAAATGGGAATAGGAACATACATATCGATAATTACCTTAAATGTAAATGGATTAAATGCTCTCACCAAAAGACACAGACTGGGGCTTCCCTGGTATCTCAGTAGTTGAGAGTCCCCCTGCCTATGCAGGGAACACGGGTTCGTTGCCTGGTCCGGGAAAATCCCACGTGGCGCGGAGCGGCTGGGCTCGTGAGCCATGGCCGCTGAACCTGCGCATCCGGAGCCTGTGCTCTGCTACTGCAAAAAAAAAAAAAAGACACAGATGGGCTGAATGGATACAAAAACAAGACCCATTTATATGCTGTCTACAAGAGACCCACTTCAGACCTAGAGACACATACAGACTCAAAGTGAGGGGATGGAAAAAGATATTCCATGCAAATGGAAACCAAAAGAAAGCTGGAGTAGCAATTCTCATATCAGACAAAATAGACTTTAAAATAAAAACTATTAGAAGAGACAAAGAAGGACACTACATAATGATCAATCCAAGAAGAAGATATAACAATTGTAAATATTTATGCACCCAATATAGGAGCACCTCAATACATAAGGCAAATACTAACAGCCATAAAAGGAGAAATCGACAGTAACACATTCATAGTAGGGGACTTTAACACCCCACTTTCACCAATGGACAGATCGTCCAAAATGAAAATAAATAAGGAAACACAAGCTTTAAATGATACATTAAACAAGATGGACTTAATGGATATTTAGAGGACATTTGATCCAAAAACAACAGAATACACATTTTTCTCAAGTGCTCATGGAACATTCTCCAGGATAGATCATATCTTGCGTCACAAATGAAGCCTTGGTAAATTTAAGAAAATTGAAATTGTATCGAGTATTTTTTCTGACCACAATGCTATGAGACTAGATATCAAGTACAGGAAAAGATCTGTAAAAAATACAAACACATGGAGGCTAAACAACACACTACTTAATAACGAAGTGATCACTGATGAAATCAAAGAGGAAATCAAAAAATACCTAGAAACAAATGACACTGGAGACACGACGACTCAAAACCTATGGGATGCAGCAAAAGCAGTTCTAAGAGGGTAGTTTATAGCTATACAATCCTACCTTAAGAAACAGGAAACATCTCAAATAAACAACCTAACCTTGCACCTAAAGCAATTAGAGAAAGAAGAACAAACAAAACCCAAAATTAGCAGAAGGAAGGAAATCATAAAGATCAGATCAGAAATAAATGAAAAAGAAATGAAGGAAACGATAGCAAAGGTCAGTAAAACTAAAAGCTGGTTCTTTGAGAAGATAAACAAAATGGATAAACCGTTAGCCAGACTCATCAAGAAAAAAAGGGAGAAGACTCAAATCAATAGAATTAAAAAGGAGAAGGAACAACTGACACTGCAGAAATACAAAGGATCATGAGAGATCACAACAAGCAATTCTTTGCCAGTAAAATGGACAACCTGGAAGAAATGGACACATTCTTAGAAATGCACAACCTGCCAAGACTGAATCAGGAAGAAATAGAAAATATGAACAGGCCAATCACAAACACGGAAATTGAAACTGTGATTAAAAATCTTCCAACAAACAAAAGCCCAGGACCAGATGGCTTCACAGGCGAATTCTATCAAACATTTAAAGAAGAGCTAACACCTATCCTTCTCAAACTCCTCCAAAATGTAGCAGAGGGAGGAACACTCCCAAACTCATTCTACGAGGCCACCATCACTCTGATACCAAAACCAGACAAGGATGTCACAAAGAAAGAAAACTACAGGCCAATATCACTGATGAACATAGATGCAAAAATCCTCAACAAAATGCTAGCAAACAGAATCCAAAAGCACATTAAAAGGATCATACACCATGAGCAAGTGGGGTTTATTTCAGGAATGCAAGGATTCTTCAGTATATGCAAATCAATCAACGTGATGCACCATATTAACAAATTGAAGGAGAAAAAACATATGATCATCTCAATAGATGCAGAGAAAGCTTTTGACAAAAAAAACCCAACTATTTATGATTAAAACCCTGCAGAAAGTAGGCATAGAGTGATTTTTCCTCAACATAATAAAGCCATATATGACTAACCCACAGCCAACATCGTCTTCAATGGTGAAAAACTGAACGCATTTCCACTAAGATCAGGAACAAGACAAGGGTGTCCACTCTCAACACTCTTATTCAACGTAGTTTTGGAAGTTTTAGCCACAGCAATCAGAGAAGAAAAGGAAATAAAAGGAATCCAAATCAGAAAAGAAGTAAAGCTGTCACTGTTTGCAGATGACATGATACTATACATAGAGACTCCTAAAGATGCTATTAGAAAGCTACTAGAGCTAATCAATGAATTTGGTAAAGTAGCAGGATACAAAATTAATGCACAGAAATCTCTGGCATTCCTATACATAAATGATGAAAAATCTGAAAGTGAAATGAAGAAAACACTCCCATTTACCATTGCAACAAAAAGAATAAAATATCTAGGAATAAACCTACCTAAGGAGACAAAAGACCTGTATGCAGAAAATTATAAGACACTGATGAAAGAAATTAAAGATAATACAAATAGATGGAGAGAGATACCATGTTCTTGGATTGGAAGAATCAACATTGTGAAAATGACTCTACTACCCAAAGCAATCTACAGATTCAATGCAATCCCTATCAAACTACCACTGGCATTTTTCACAGAACTACAACAAAAAATTTCACAATTTGTATGGAAACACAAAAGACCCCGAATAGCCAAAGCAATCTTGAGAACGAAAAACGGAGCTGGAGGAATCAGGCTCCGTGACTTCAGATTATACTACAAAGCTACAGTAATCAAGACAGTATGGTACTGGCACAAAAACAGAAAGATAGATCAATGGAACAGGATAGAAAGCCCAGAGATAAAACCACACACATATGGTCACCTTATCTTTAATAGCGGAGGCAGGAATGTACAGTGGAGAAAGTACAGTCTCTACAATAAGTAGTGCTGGAAGAACTGGACAGGTACATGTAGAGGTATGAGATTAGGTCACTTCCTAACACCATACACAAAAATAAGCTCAAAATGGATTAACAACCTAAATGTTAGGCCAGAAACTATCAAACTCTTAGAAGAAAACATAGGCAGAACACTCTATGACATAAATCACAACAAGATCCTTTTTGACCCACCTCCCAGAGAAATAGAAATAAAAAGAAAAATAAACAATGGGACCTAATGAAACTTCAAAGCTTTTGCACAGCAAAGGAAACCATAAACAAGACCAAAAGACAACCCTCAGAATGGGTGAAAATATTTGCAAATGAAGCAACTGACAAAGGATTAATCTCCAAAATTTACAAGCAGCTCATGCAGCTCAATAACAAAAGAACGAACAACCCAATCCAAAAATGGGCCGAAGACCTAAATAGACATTTCTCCAAAGAAGATATACAGACTGCCAAGAAACAGATGAAAGAATGCTCAACATCATTAATCATTAGAGAAATGCAAATCAAAACTATGATGAGATATCATCTCATACCAGTCAGAATGGCCATCATCAAAACATCTAGAAACAATAAATGCTGGAGAGGGTGTGGAGAAAAGGGAACACTCTTGCACTGCTGGTGGGAATGTGAACTGGTACAGCCACTATGGAGAATAGTATGGAGGTTCCTTAAAAAACTAAAAATAGAACTACCATATGACCCAGCAATCCCACTCCTGGGCATATACTTTGAGAAAACCATAATTCAAAAAGAGTCATGTACCAAAATGTTCATTGCAGCTCTATTTACAATAGCCAGGAGATGGAAACAACCTAAGTGTCCATCATCAGATGAACGGATAAAGAGGATGTGGCACATATATACAATGGAATATTACTCAGCCATAAAAAGAAACGAAATTGAGCTGTTTGTAATGAGGTGGATGGACCCAGAGTCTGTCATACAGAGTGAAGTAAGTCAGAAAGAGAAAGACAAATACCGTATGCTAACACATATATATGGAATTTAAGAAAAAAAAATGTCATGAAGAACCTAGGGGTAAGACAGGAATAAAGACACAGACCTACTAGAGAATGGACTTAAGGATATGGGGAGGGGGAAGGGTAAGCTGTGACAAAGCGAGAGAGTGGCATGGACATATATGCACTACCAAACGTAAAATAGATAGCCAGTGGGAAGCAGCGGCGTAGCATAGGGAGATCAGTTCGGTGCTTTGTGACTGCCTGGAGGGTGGGCGGGAGGGAGACACAAGAGGGAAGAGATATGGGAATATATGTATATGTATAACTGATCACTTTGTTATAAAGCAGAAACTAGCACACCATTGTAAAGCAATTATAGTCCAATAAAGATGTAAAAAAAAATCAAAAAGAAACTATAACTATAAAGGTGTGTTAATGGTTACAAAATATAAAGAGATGTATTGATAATTTACAGCATCATTAACATTAAAGTGAGGGGAGAGAGAAAGGAGTAGTGTTTTTTTCAGTTATAATGTGCTGTATTACTTAACGTAGATCATATCTTCCGTTGTTAATCCTCAAATATGCATTCATGGCATCGTTTTCAAAGGCTTCTGTCCATTCCCAACACAAAATATTAATCCACCCTCCACTGAAACCTTTGGTTTATTTTCAAACAGATCTGTGATGTAAACAGCTTCATGCTCTGGATCTTATGGGGAATGGAGGCTCAGCTCACCTGAGGACAGGTGGTCATGCCTTGCCCCCGGGGATTCCTGTGGGTCAAGTGGGCCCTGAGAGGAGAGGGGGCTAAAGGCCCTGAGGACTAAGGGTATTTTGGGGTAGATTTCTAAGGGTGACCCCTCACACAACCCTAAACCTTAAATACACCATGTGATTTCCACTAACCCAGCAGCATCTACCCTAGGCAACAACAAGGCCACACCTATTCCAGGAGGAGCTCAGCCACTAGGAAACAGGCCCTGGAAAAACTACTCAGTGGTCTCAGGTGTGCTATGCGTGATATCTCTAGCTCAGTGCTACTGAATACGGGCCTGAGGGAATAATATCTGCACCAATAAGAAAACTTGTTAAAGGTGCCATTTCATGAGCCCCACAGGAGAATCATAACTTACAGTGGGGCCCTGATTCCCTCCAAATTTGTATGCACTTTAAAGAATCAGAAGAAATGTTTGCTATGTGGTTGCCATGCAGTTTCCCACTAGTATTACATGATGAGTATTTAGAAATTACATCACATGTGCCCTCCCCACAGAGTCTGTCTATTGATCTGGGTGGGAGCATCCATGTTGTTTTAACTCCAGGTGATTCTAAGTTTAGACCAGGTTTAAGCCCAAGGGCTGCTGGGTACATTGGTGAGAGTTGCTTCCAGTCTTTAGTCCCTTTGCCTTTGGGAAGACATCAGTGTCTGCTCTACATGGTATTGGAATGGGCAGGTCAGTGTAGCCCACTTAAGGAGTAGGGTTTTTGTATGCAATTGAAGTTAAATTGTCACTTTAAAATAGATCAGTATAACTATAAGATGTTTTACATAATACACAAGGTAACTGCAAAGAAATTGAACAAAAGAAAGTGAGAAACAAATCAAAACATGTCACTATAAAAAATCAATGAAACAAAAGGAGGGCAGCAAGAAAGGAAACAAGGGGCAAAATAAATACAATATAAGCATAAAACAACTTTTAAATGGCAGTGGTAAGTCCTATACTATCATTTCTTTAAAGATAAATGAATTAAACTCCCAAATCAAAAGACACAGAGTAGAAGAATGGAAAAAGAAACAAGATCCAACTGTATGCTGTCTACAGGAGACTCACTTTAGATATAAGGGTGGACATAGCCTGAAATGAAAGGATGGGTAAAGATACTGCATGCAAATGCTAACAAAAAAAGGCATCGGGGTGAGCATGCTTTTATCAGACAAAATAGACTTTATGCCAAAAACTGTCAAAAAGACACAGGAGGATAATATATGATGATAAAATAGTCAATTCACCAGAAAGAAATAAAAATTATAAATGTATATTCACCTAACAACATATTGCCCAAATATATAAAGCAAACACTGACAGAATTGAAGGGAGAAATAGGAAATAGTGCAAAAATAGTAGTTTTCAATACCCCACTTTCAATAATGGATAGAGAGCACCCAGACAGAAGTTCAATAAGGAACAGAAGACTTGAAAAACAGTATAGAACAATTGGACCTCATAGCCATGTACAGCACACTCTACCCAACAACAGCAGAATATACATTCTCCTCAAGTACACGTGAAACATTCTCCAGGATAGATCACATGTTAGGCCATAAAACAAGTCTTAAAATTTTTAAGAAGATTGAAATCATAACAAGTATTTTTTTTATAACCACAATGAAATGAAATTAGAAATGAATAGCAAAAGGAAGACTGGAAAATCCACAAAATATGTGGAAATTAGGCAATACCCTCTTGAACAACCAATGGGTTAAAGAAATCACAAGGAAGTTGGAAAATGTCTTGAGAGAAATGATAAAGAAGACAACATATCAAACTTATGGGATGCAACAAAAGCACAACTAAGAGGTTTACAAGTAAACCTCTAAGAAGTTTATAGTAGTAAATGCCAACATTAAAAAAAGATCTAAAATCAACAATTTAACTGTACACCTCAAGGGATTAGAAAAAACTAAACCCAAATTTAGCAGAAGGAAGGAAATAACAAAGATTAGAACAGAAATAAAAACAAAATAGAGGGTAGAAAAACAATAGAAAATATTAAAAACTGAGATTTTTAAAGATCAACAAAATTGACAAACTCTTAGCTAGACTAAGAAAAAAAGAAAAGACTCAACAAATATCAGAAATGAAAAAGGAGACATTACAACTGATGCCACAGAAATAAAAAAGGTTCGTAAGAGACTACTCTGAAGAATTATATGCCAACAAAATGGATAACTTAAAAGAAATGGATAAATTTCTGGAAACATACAACCGACCAAGACTGAATAATGAAGAAATTTAAAAATCTGACAGACTTATAATCAGTAAGAACATTGAATCAGTAATAAAAAAATCTCCCAACAAAGAAAAGCCCAGAAGTAGAGGGCTTAACTGGAGAATTCTACCTAACATTTAAAGAATTAACAGTAGTTCTTTTTAAACTCCTCAAAAAATTGAAGAGGGAACACTTCCAAACTCATTGTATGAGACCAGCATTACATGATGTCAAAATCAGACAAAGATACTACCAGAAAAGAAAACTACAGAGCAATATCCCCAGTGACTATTATTGCAAAAATCCTTAACAAAATACGAGCAAAACAAATTCAACTACACATTAAAATGATCATAAACAAGTGGGATATATCCTCAGGATGCAAGGATGGTTCAACATGAAAAGCAATCAGTGTGATATACCACACCAACAAAATGAAGGACAAAAACCACATGAACATCTCAGATGAAGCAGAAAAAGCATTTGACAAAATTCAACACTCTTTAATGATAAAAACATTCAACAATCTAGTAATAGAAGGAAATTACCACAACATAATAAACGTCATGTGTGAAAAGCACATAGCTAACATCATACTCAATGGTGAATAACTACAAGTTTTCCCTCTAAGATCAGAAACAAAGGAAGGATACCCACTCACACAACTTGATTCAACATAAAGCTGGAGTCCTTACACTTCCTGATTTCAAAACATGATACAAAGCTAATCAAAAATATTACAAAGTAATCAGAACAGTATGGTACTCACATAAAGACAGAGATATTGACCACTGAAACAGAATAAAGAACTTATAAATAAACCATCACCTGTATGGTCAAATCTTTGATAAAGATACCAAGGCTATACAAAGGGGATAGGATAGCCTCTTCAACAAATGATGTTGGTAAAACATTATTTGCACATGTGAAAGAATGAAATTGGACCTTTACCATATACCATACACAAAATCAACTGAAAACAAAAACCCCTAAATCTAAGACCTGAAGCTAAAGAACACCCAAAAGAAAATGGGAAATATTTCATGACACTGGATTTGGCAATTATTTCTTAGTTGTGACACCAAAAACACAGGCAACAAAAGCAAAAATAGACAAATGGGACTACGTCAACTTAAAACCTTCTGTGAAAAAAAGGGAACAATCAACAGAGTGAAAAGACATCCTACAGAGTCAGAGAAGTTATTTTCAAACCATATATCTGATAAGGGGTTAATATCCAAACTATATAAAGAACTCCTGTAACTCAACAAGAAAAACATACAATTCAATTAAAATGGGCAAAGGACTCGAATTAGGTATTTCTCCAGAGATACACAATTGGCTTATAAGCGTATGAAAAGATGTTCAACATCACTACTCATCAGGGAAATGCAAGTCAAATCCACAATGAGATATCACTTTACAACTGTTAAGATAGCACTATGCAGCACCAACAGGAAAATAAGTGTTGGTGAAGATGTGGAGAAATTGAAACCTTTGTTCACTGTTGGTTGAAATGTAAACTGAGGTAGCTGCTATGGAAAACGATATGGAGTTTCCTCAAAAAAGTAAAATTAGAATTACCATATAATCCAGCAATCCCATTTCTAAGCACATATTCAAAAGAATTGAAAACAGGATGTCAAAGGTGTTCCATGTTTATTGCACATCCATGTTTATTGCAGCATTTATTCACAGTATCCAAGAGGTGGAAGCAACATAAATGTCCATCAAAAAATGAATGGGTTTCTTAAATGCATTGTATACAATGGAATACTATTTAGTTTAGCCTTAGAAAAGAAGGAAATCTTTCTATTACATGGATGAACCAGAAAGAAATTATGCTAAGTGAAATAAGCCAGTCTCAAAAAGACAAATACTGCATGATTCCACTTATATCAGGTACTTAGAATAGACAAATTCATAAAGACAGAAGACAGAAAGGATGGTGGTTCTCAGGAGAGAGGGTAAAAGGGAGTTGTTGTTCAATGGATGTGGAGTTCAATTTTTCTAGATGAAAAAATTCTAGAGATTTGCTGCACAACAATGTGCATATCGTTAATACTATTGTATTATACACTTTAAAATGGTTAACATAGTAAACTTTATGTTATGTGCTTTTTACCACAATAAAAAAAATCAATATGTAACTAAAAGTTACCCTAACTGAAAATAAGAACTAAATAAATTGGCTTAACAGCATGTAGTGACAGCTGAAAAAAGGATTCGTAATCTGGAAGATAGTGAGTAGAAAATATCTAGATGGAATCACAGAGAAAAAAGAAAACCATAAGAGATATACGATACTTGGTGAAGAAGTTTGAACATATATATAACTGGAGACACAAACAAAAGAGAGAGAGAATAAAGCAGAATAAATTATTGAATGATAATGGCTCAGATTTTTTCCATTGAGAACACAAATTCAAAATGTGCTAAAAACTAAAAGCAGAGTAAATAAAAGGAAAACCATCTACACAGATTGTAGTAAAACTGATGAAAACAAAGGGTAATGAAAAAATTCTCGAAAGCGGCCAAGGTAGACACTTTACAATAAAACAAACAGTAATAAGATTGAGAGTTGATATTTTAACAGAAATGGTGAAAAGAGAAGGTATTGGTATAAAATCTCTATACTACTGGGAAAAATGCTAATATAGAATTTCATACTTAGCAAAAATATTCTTCAACTATAAAGGCAAATTTTTTTTCAAACAAATGTTGAGAGAATTAAAGTGAATACTTTAAATAGAAGGAAAACAATACCAGATAGAATAATAGAAATGCAGAAATTAAATAATAACAACAGAAAAAGGTAAATGCAAGAATAAATCTAAATAAATAGCAATAATATTATGTTTTGGTATAAGTATTAAAATGTCAATAATTTTTAATAATATTGTGATGTAGAATGAAAATATATCATAATGCTAGCACAAAAGGTGGGAGAAAGGAAAATAGAGATAAAATATTTAACATTCTTGCTTTGTCTGGGTAGGTGTCAAATTAACAACTGAAGGATCAACAATTTAAGGGTCAGTTTTGTAATATCTGTGTTAGCCACTAAAATAATAGTGCAAGAATATAATACTCAAAAACTAATAAAATAGAGTAATATTTTAAAATGTGATTAATCCTTAAAAGGACAGAAAAGAGAGAGAAAGAAGACAGAATTGGTTAGACAAATAGAATATAATTGTGAGGTTGGCAGATTTAAATTCCAATGTATCAGTAATTACACTAAATATAATTTGACTGTATTCTGCAGTCATAAGCAAAGACTGTCAGTCTAAATAAAAAAAATTCTAAATCACTTATGAGACACATTAAGTATATGTATGCTAAAAATTTGAAAGTAAATACATGAAAAATTGTAACATGAACAATTTAAAATTTTGGTACATCTCTACTTATATCTACTTATACCAGTAGTTTTCCATTGCTGCATAACAAATCACCACAAACTTAACAGCTGAAAACTCATTTAATAACTCACAGCTCTATAGGTCAGACATCTGGCACTGTATGATTGAGATATTTGCTCAGTGTACCATAAGACTGAAATCAAGGGGTCAACAAGGCTGAGTTGTCATCTGGAGGTTCTGAGGGAAAATCTGCTTCCAAACTCATTGTTTTTATTAGAAAAATTTAGTTCCTTGTGGTTGTGGGACTGAGCTCCCAATTTCCTTGCTAGGTGTCATGGGGGGAGAGCATGTTAGCTACCTAAGTCTGCCTGCATTTCTTGCCACGTGGCCCCTTCTTACTTCAAGCCAGTAACAATGCATCTAGTACTTCTCATGCTTCAAATTTCAAAATTCTTTCATCTTTGACCTCTAGATCTATATTTATAGGTTTCATGTGATAGGTTCACCCAAATAGTATCCTTTTCTTAAAGTCAACATAATATAACTGTCATGGGAGTGATATATTCTCTATTATATCCACAGTCCCAGAGAATATACAGGATTATCCAGAAGGCAGGAATCCTGGGGAATATTTTAGAATTCTGCCTACCACAGTAAACTTTAAAGCAAGAAGCATTATCAAATGTAAAAGGGACTATTTTAAAATAATAAAAGGATGAATCCATAAGAATTTTGAGTTCAGGGCCCCAAAATACACAAAGAGATAGACAATTCTGCAATAAGTGGAAGAAAATATAACAAACCTCTCTCTGCAACTGATTTTAAAATTAAAGGAAAAATCCATAACAATAAAGAAAGTTTTGAACAGCATGATTAATAAGTCTGACTTAACTGACATATTTAAAACATTACACTCTACAGTTCAAGAATGTACATTCTTTTCAAGTGCACATGAGACACAGGCCAAAATTGACCATATGCAGGACCATAATAAAAGTGCCAATAAATGTCACAGGATTGTAATCATATATAACATGTTCTCTGACCACAGGGGAATTAAACTAGGAACGAATGACAAAAATATATAAAGAACATTCACAAGTTTTCAAAATTAAGCAGTCTATTCCCAACTAGCTTACTGGTTAATAAGCAAATCACAATGTAAAATTTTAATATATCACAAACAGAAAGATAGTGAAACTAAAATATAACATGTGGATAAATCTAAATTTATGTTTAGAGGTAAGCTTATACCCATGTTATATGTTTGTATAAGTTAATATAAATTTATACCCATGCATGTTAATAAGAAGACTAAAAATTTAATGATCTAATTATCTATCTTAAGAAGTTAAAAAGGATAAAAAATTATTCCCCCAAAAGTAAAAAGGAAAATAATACTGTTAAGAACAAAAATTAATGAAATAGAAAGAAAATGTACAATAGCAAAGATTTACAAAGCCAAAGTTGGTTTATGGAAATAAATAATAAAGTTGCTAAAGGTATGTACAAGATTGTCAAGAAACACAGAAGAAACAAAATGGAACAATCATAAATTTATGGAAATCAAGCAACACACTCTTAAACAACCAACAGACCAAATGAGAAATCACAAGGGAAATTAGAAAATACTTTGATATAAATAAAAAGAAAAATAATAGCATGGAGATGTAGCAAAAACAGTACTCATAGGGGAATTTATAGCTGTAATCACCTACATTAAAGGAAGAAGAAAGTTCAATAACCTATCTTTACACCTTGAGGAACTAGAAGAAAAACTGATACCAGCAGATATAAGAAATAATAAAAATTCTAGCAGAGATAAACAAAACAGAGAACAGAAAAGCAATAAAGGAATTCAATGAAACCAAAAGTTTGTTCTTTGAAAATTTCAACAGAATTGACAAAACTTCAGTTAGAGTGACTCAAGAAAAAAAATGGGGGACAATTATTAAAATCACAATGAAAAATGAGTATAATACTGTCAATCTTACAAAAATAAAAAGGATTATAAGAGAATACTGTAAACAGTTCTATGCCAACAAATTAAATAACCGAAATGAATGAATAAATTCTGAGAAATTCACAAACTATCAAAACTGACTCAAGAAGAAATAGATAATCTGAACAGTTTTATAACGAGTAAAGAGATTAAATCAGTAATTGAAACCTTCCATCAAAGGAAAGACCAGGACCAGATGGCTTTGTGATGAATTCTATCAGTCATTTAAATAGGTAACACCAAATGCTTTTCAAACTTTTCCAAAAAATAGAAGGGAAAACGTCCTAACTCATTATCTGAGGCATCATTCTAATACCAAACTAGACAAAGACACTGAATGAAAAGAAAACTGCAACAATGTTCCTTATAAATATAGATTCAAGTATACTAAACAAAATATTAGCAAACTGAATCTTACAGCATATTAAAAGGATTATAAACTGTGATCAAGTGGGATTTATCCTAGGAATACAAGAGTGTTTCAACATATAAAAATCAATGTAATACCTACACTAATAGAATAAAGGGGAAAAAACGCATAGTCATCTCACGCATAAAAAAAGCATTTGACAAAATTAAACACCACTTTCACGATTTAAAACTGCAACAACAGCAACATGCAGAAAACTAGGAGCAGAATGGAACTTCCTTAACCTGGTAAAGGGCATTTTTGCAAAACCCACAGGTAACGTCATATTCAATGGTGAAAGACTAAAAGCTTTCCCTCTGAGATCAGGAACAAGACAAAGATTTCTGCATTTGCTACTTCTATTTCTTATTGAACCAGAAATTCTAGCCAGAGGAGTGAGGCAGGAAAAATAAAAGGGCATTTGCAAGAAAAATAAAAGGGCATTTGCAAAAATGCCCTTTACCAGGTTAAGGAAGTTCTATTCTACTCCTAGTTTTCTGAGTGTTGCTGTTGTTGCAGTTTTAAATAAAAGACATCACAATGGAAAGGAAGAAGTAAAATTATATCTATTTGCAGATGACATAATCTTATATATATGTTAGTGTGTTTCTATATACTAACAATGAACAATCTGCAAAGAAAATTAAGAAAGCGATTTTATTTACAATAGCATCAAAAAATAAAATACTTATAAATAAATTTAACCAAGGAGATAAAAGGCTTGTGCACTGGAAACTATAAAACTTTGCTGAAAAAAATTAATACACAAATAAGTGGAATCATTCCATGTTTATGAATTAGAAGGCAATATTATTAAGATGGCAGTATCTCAAAGTGATACAGATTCACTACAATTCATATCAAAATCCCAATGATCTTTTTGCAGAAATGAAAAAAGTTTATCCTAAAATTCATATGAGATGGCAAGTGACCCAAAATAGCCAAAATCATCTTAAAATAGACCAAAATTGAAGGACTTACACTTCTCAATTGTAAAATTACCTACACAGCTACAGTAATCAAAACAGTGTGGTACTGACATAAGATCAGATTTATAATTTAATGGAATGGAATTGGGAGTCCAGAAATAAAACCATACATCTATGACTAATTGGTTTTTCACAATGGTGTCAAGCCTATTTAATGGGGCAAACAATAATCTCATCAACAAATGGTGTTGGGAGAATTGAATATCCACATGCTAAAGAATAAAGTTGGACCCTTATTACCTCCTGGCATATACAAAAATTAACTCAGATGTGGTCAAAGATGTAAATTTACAGCTAAGACTATAAAACTCAAGAAAACAGGGATAATATTTCCTGAATATGATTGTGGCTGTGGCTCTTAGATATTACACCAAAACATAGAAATTATAGGAAATGGATGCTGGATTACTAGCATGGCAGCTCAGACAGCAGGAGAATTTTCAGGGAAAAAAAAAGGAAGCAGAAAAATGCTCCTAAACACCAAGGGGCTCCTCTATGGAATCCATGACCAAGTCAGTAAAAAGCAACTCCTGTCTCCCCCAGTCTCTCTGGCTTTCTTTTCTATTATCTACCTGCTTCATCCCAGCCAGAAGAGAGCCTGTAAGCTCCCCATCTGTCTTCAGAGCAAAAGAGCTTGGACACCAGGAAGAATAGGCTGTTAAGATCACTTCCTTGGGAGGGTGGCTCAGTGCCCTCACTCCTGGCTCCATTCCAGTTCAGCAGAATCTTGCTGTGGGATATTTACCCACTCCTTCGCAGGCCATAGAACTGGCCCAACTATGAGCAGTAGCTGCTCTGCCAACATGAGAAAGGGGCAGCAGTTTTCCTAGTTTTAGCTATGCACTGAACCCTTTAATGGCCCATACACAGCTCAGGCTTCATGCAATTATGCATTTAATAAATGTACTGAAGAAAAAGGGGAAAAAGCATAAGCAACAAAGAAAAAAATAGATAAAATGGTCTTCACTATCAGGTGAAAAGGTAACAGTGAATGGAAGAAACTTTTAAAAATCATATATCTGATAAGGGTTTAGTATTCAGGATATATAAAGAACCCTTACAGCTCAAAAACAAAAAGACAAATATACCAATTTTTTAAAAGTGGGCAAAGGATTTGTATAGATTTTTTTCAAAAAAAGATATACAAATGGTTAATGAAAAGATGCTCAACATCATTAGTCATTGGGGAAATGACGATTATTTGTAGACGATTTCTTATAGAATTACCATTATACCTATTATCAAATAATGATACAACTCTAGATAGGTTTAAGGATTTGCTTTTTATATTTTTATGCTCAACTTTAATTCTGCTATGATATTCATTTCAAAATTATTTTAATGTAATCTAACTCAGGTCTCTTTATTCAGTGAAAACAATTTTATATAAAATTATACTGTTCATTCTTCACAGATCAGTTTTCATTGTTATTACATATAAAATATTCTTACAATAAATCTAAGTAATTATTGTCTTTTTCTAAAATTTAGATTCTTGTGTGGTATTTAAAAAATAAACCATTGTTTTAAGCTTAGAAATGGTTTAGCATACATTAGTTTTCATTGAAATGGTATTTTTAAACCAAATTTTAATAGTAATTCAAGTTTTTATACATTTAGAACAATTGTGATTTTTATTTACCATACTTAATGCTAATTTATTTCTTATCTAGTCATGCAGATGGATCGATAAAGTTTTGGGATGCTTCTGCAAGTAAGTTTTAAGTTTCTCCTTATATTACAGAAAACACTTAGTTAATATTTACTCATAGCCATTGACCACTTTTTAGTTTGGACAGTTAATATTTTTGATACATATTTAGCATACACATATGGCTGTGTTACAAACATGCATTTCCTATATTATTGAATCAGTCTAAAGTATTATCTCTACTGTACTTTTATGATATAAACAGACACAACTGAAATCACTCTTTATCAGCAACCTATTATATTTATGAGGTAATGTACATTGGAAAAAGTACCAAACTTTGTCAGACTAACTCTTTTCAAGGAATTTCCTTCACCTCCTCACTCTTAGAAAAGTGCTTTTATCCCACTAGTCTTCACTTTTCTTTGCCACTTGTCTACCAAGTCCGTGAGAATCAAAAGAAATAATTTGATAAATGTAAAACTTCTTTTGAAATCTTGAGAATTACATAATTTAAGGACTACAGGTACTCTGTTCAGTGTTGAAGGGCATGCAAAGATTTAAGACTTGATTATACCCATACATACCCTTCAGAGAACTTACAGGGCAAACAATATGATAAGAACTCTAAATGTAGTACAACCCAAATTCTATTTTTTATCGGAAATGGGAGATTTATTTGAACCAGGTAGATCCAGGAAGGGTATTTTGGTGGGGTGACATTTAATCTGAGTTTTGGGAGATAGTTAAGATTTTGATAGTCAGGACTAGGAGGAGAAGAAGTGAGCAATGTCTCTAAGTTTCTGAGTAACCATCAAGATAGAGATAACTCTTTGGAAATAAGGATACAGAAGAGTTCTGGAAGTTTGGATTTTGTTGGAACACCAGGAAATTCAAGTAAAACTGTCTATCAGGTAGGGAGAACAGTCAAGAATGGTAACTAATTAAGAAGCAGCATAGAAGTGATACTTGAAGCTATAGAAGTGAACTGAGAAAGACTGATAAACAGAAAAGCAGAGGGAAGAAGGTTGAACATTAGTGATAATCTTCGTCTGCAATCTAGAGTCCTTTAGCAGTGGAGCAAAGCATCAGCAAGAGGAAATGATTAAAAGATTTAAAGCCATGAAATCTGAGGGCCCTTTCTGACCTCACACAATAAAGATCAATTGTTCAGGGGGAAATTCCAAGGGACAACAGATTTTTTATTTTTATGAACCTTTTCATGTAAATCTGAGTTTGTTCCACGAACACAGTTAATTGTATAGTTACAATTACAACGAGCAAACATCTTTGCTCGTTTTCCACCACCTCAGAGTCACTCCTTAGCTTCTAAAATGTGAGAAGACACTTTAACACTCTAATGACTGAAGTGCATACCACCCTTAAGCATGCACGATAATATTTTAAGAAGTTAATTTTAAATAAAATATTTTATTACATTCAGAACATATGTTGCAGAGGTTTGCAGCATGTTTAATATTTTTACTGTAATCAATTATAAGGGCATATCTCCAAATCGATGGATGTCATTGGAGAAATATCACTTAATTTGCCAATTTTGTGGGATAAGGTCCAGTACAGGAAATGAGGTTATACCGAATTTGAAAGTTGAGTTTATGTTAATATGTGTACCGTTGACCTTGAACAACATGGGAGTCAGTCAGATTGTGCCAACCCTCTACACAATCTGAGCATAACTTATAGTTGGGGCATAATTTATAGTTGGCCCTCACTATACACTATTTCTCTGTATCTGTGGTTCAGCATCTGAGGATTCTATCAACCTCAGATTGTGTAATACTGTAGAATTTACTATTGAAAATTATCTGAGAATAAGTGGACCAATGCATTTCAAACCCATACTCTTCAAGGGTCAACTGTATTCATCTTCAGTTGCTGAGTATTAAATTACCACAATTTAGCAATTTAAAACAAAACCCATATACTGTCTCACAGTTTCCGTGTGTCATGAATCTGGTTCAGGTTAGCTGAGTTCTTTGCTCAGGGTCTCAGAGACTGCAGTTGAGGTGTTGGCTAGGACTGCAGTTTCACCTGCAGCTCAGAGTTCTGTTCCAAGCTTTTGTGGTTGTTGGCAGAATTCATTTTCTTGCAGCTTTAAAACTCGTGATTTGTTTCTTCAAGGCCAGCAAGGGAGTGTCTCTCTAACTTCAGGGAAGGCCCTGATCCCTCTTTTAAAGGGCTCACCTGATTCTGTCAGGCCTACTAAGGATAATCTCTGTTGATTAACTCAAAGTTAAATAATTATGTCTGCAATATTCTTTAATATTTCCATGTCACATCAGGCTTACAGAAAAATCATAAAAACATACTATGAACTGTTGTATAGCCTTCAGCCAGATTCCCCAAATATCTATGTATGCATGTGTTCCCTTCACCCGCCCTCCTCTCAATCTAGCACTTGCTTGCTCCCTCTCTCTCTCTTCCCTTCCCTCCCCGCTTCCTCCCTCCCCCTCCCTCCTGTCCTCCCCCACCCTTTAGTCTTCCTCTCTTCCCTCCATTTTCACACACACACACACACACACACACACACATATACATATATACATATATATATAGCTTTTTATAATCATTTGAGAGTAAGTTGCAAACATCATGCTCCTCTAACAGTACATGCCCCCCTAAATACTTCAGTGTATACGTCCTACAAACAAGGGCATTCTTCTATATAATCGAATTATAGTTATCAAAATCAGGAGCTTAATATTAATACAATACTATTATCTAACTTCCACATCTGACTCAGTTTTAGCCAGTTGTTCCAATAATATCTCTCATAATAAAAGAAAATCTAGGATTATTTGTTGGATTTAGTTATCGTATCTGTTGAGTTTTCTTTAGTCTGGAATGGTTGCTGAGTATTTGAAATTGACATTTTTAGGAGTTCAAGCCAGTTATTTTGTAGAATCTCTTCCAATTTGTGTTTGACTAATGTTTCTCATGATTAGGTTCAGATTATGCACTTTTGGCAGGAACTCCTAGAGTTTTAGAATGTTTCTCAAGGATCCTTTGTAGAATCAGAGCTTTTATATAGCGGAGTTATCATCAGGTTCTAAAATGGAAATAATATTCCCCCAAATAAATATTCCCAAAAACAATTCACAAAACCAGACTTTTTTAGCAATTACAACTGACCATTTCCTAACACAGAGCCACTCAGAAAAGATTCTTTCTAAAAGAGTCCAGATCATTGGACTCCCAATATTACTAACTGGTACTGGTAAATTACAAATGTTTCTCATCTGAAGGAGTGTCTAAAAATCTGTTGAGAGGAATAAACCCTCGAAGAATAGCATCAACCTCTCATCTAACAATCAAAGGAAAAAATTGTGAAATAGTATTGAGGAGTCCCCCTTAAGAGAGAAGTAGGCTCAGTAGTTTCATTTAAAAGTTTCTGAACCCAAGTATTTTTGTCAATAAACAAGGATAAAAATACTTCGCAGGACTTTTCTGAGGAGTTCATGAGACAATGCATACAAAGGTCCTACATGTTCTTTGGTATGTAGTATATGTTCAATAAATGTTTATTTTTTCCCTATAGTCTTCCTCCAGCTAAATGGTACTGATATGAGAGCATGACATTGAATGATTCCTTGTTAAAATGTAGTTTATTTTGTTCAGTTGGGTTTTACTTTTGTGATTTAATACGTATATTTAAAAGGCTTCGACAACATCTATGAATTAAGTTCAAATTAGAAGATAACTATGATTCAATATCTTATAGTAACACTGCAGATGCTGTACAAGCTAAAAACTTCAAAAGTGTTTGAAAAACAGAAGGTAGGAGAAGGAAAACAAACATGTGAAATTGTAGAGGAAGATCCATATGCCATTCAGATGATCCACTGGTGTCCAGAGAGCAGAATATTCTGTGTATCAGGAGTCTCTGCATATGTCATAATTTATAAATTCAGCAGACATGAAATTACAACAGAAATAGTGGTAAGTCATTTAAAATTTAACTTTCACACTTAGAGTTATTAAAAGAAAACAGTTATCATAGATCTTAACTAGTGCTTGGTATGGTTTTAAGCCACCAAGAGTACAGTATGTGGCCAGTAATCCAATTCATAGAATTTTTAATTGTTCTTGTTACTTATTATAACATATTAAAAAAATTTGGCTTAAAATGACAAAAACAGTTCTCTATCAAAATTTAGTATATTAAATAGGATAGATTGTGCCTATAGGTTTTATATAGATAGTTACTGATTTATTTTATATATAAATGTCAAATTAATGCAAGCTTTGTTCTATATCTTTATTAAATTTTTTAAAAATTTATCTTTTTGCCAACTAATTGCCATAAATGATTATTTCTCAACTACAATAAGATTACTTTGAATGATTTTTTAAATAGCAACATATTTGTAGGGTGGAAATAATTATGGGCCTGCCTTACGTAATCTTAATTTTTAAACTGATGAAATAATTTAATTATTCAAAATAATGATGCTCTCATGGGATAAATTAAATCTAACTTAAGGCACCTGTAGATAATGGGTCTTCTCTACCCAGTCCATTTTACCATTTTATCAGAAAATAAAGATTATCTATTAAAGGCCTATGTATAACTGTTTTTACCTCAACGGCTAAAATTAAACATTGCCCTTAAAGTATATATTAGTTAAAACCCAGGCTTTGGAGTCAGATGAGCCTAGCTTTTAATTCTGGCTTTACCAATGAATATCTGTGTGATTCTGAACAAGTCACAAGGCCCATTAGTCAGTAGTACAGTCTGGGTAAGTCTCAACTTCATCACTCATATAACTTCCTGTGTAAATAAAATAGAAAAACAGAAAATAATCATAAACTAGAAAT
This sequence comes from Lagenorhynchus albirostris, assembly GCF_949774975.1. Classification (NCBI taxonomy): domain Eukaryota; kingdom Metazoa; phylum Chordata; class Mammalia; order Artiodactyla; family Delphinidae; genus Lagenorhynchus; species Lagenorhynchus albirostris. The sequence continues at coordinate 78,782,273 of NC_083099.1, read as the reverse complement.
TGTAATGCCACGTTCATAGAGTTCTTGTGATGATTATATAAAGTCATTAGCAGAGTGTCTTAGTAAGCACTCAATAATTGGTAATTGTTATTGTCACCAGAGGTTTTAAGTTTTAAGATAATTATGACAATCATTTTGATAATATTGCTGTATTCACTACTCCATAATTACACTTTTTGTAAGCAATTGTTTTTAATCTCAAAAATTCTTATTTTTACATTGAAAAGTGAATGTTTATGTTATAAAATAGATTTTATTTGAGCATTGAATGCAGTCATAAAGTAATTTTAAAACATTTTCAGCTTTAAAAAAAAAGGGTGTGGATCACCTTTTTATTCCAGTATAAATTATCATATGTTTTTCATTAAGCAATTCTGACCAAGCTAATGAAATTATATAAGAGCTAAACTAATGAAACAAACAAAAATATGGAATTTATTTTGGAAAATTTATACTGAAGTAATTCAAAGTCAAGATTGAATGAAGGTTTTTTAAAGCTAAGAAGCTTTGTACAAATAACAATTTGTGTGTTGCGTGTGTGTGTGTTTTTACAGACACACACATCCAATTTAGTTTCTTTCATTGGAATAACCATGACCAGTTTCTCCTTTTATTTTATCATATATGGAATTGTAATTTATACTTTATCTTAAGGAATATTTATTATACAGAAAATTTATCTCCACTGGTAGGTATTTTCTTATAATTCTGAAGAATTAAAAAACATTTTAAGGACTTCCCTGGTGGCGCAGTGGTTAAGAATCCGCCTGCCAATGCAGGGAACATGGGTACAAGCCCTGGTCCAGGAAGATCCCACATGCCGCAGAGCAACTAAGCCCATGTGCCATAACTACTGAGCCCGTGTGCCACACAACTGCTGAAGCCCACGTGCCTAGAGCCCATGCTCTGCAACAAGAGAAGCCACCGCAGTGAGAAGCCCGCACACCACAATGAAGAGTAGCCCCTGCTCGCCACAACTAGAGAAAGCCGTGCACAGCAACGAAGACCCAACACAGCCAAAAATAAATAAATTTATTTATTTTTTTAATTTACATTTTTTTGTGAATGCCACTGAATATTCTATATAATTTATTATTTAATTCAGTTTGGGGTATCTCAACTTTACTATGAATTGAACTAATTAATCTGAAAAAAATAATGAATAATTACTGAAAGAGTACCAGATATTTTAATGTGATTGTTATGAAAATCTAGGTTAAATCAAAACTTGATTTTTCTTTTTTTAAGTCATTAGAGGTACGACTTCAGTGTGATATTGAAGATATTATTACGCCAGAACCAGACACAAGTCCTCCATTTCCTGATCTCTCATCCCAGCTTCCTTCTTCAAGGAGTCTTTCTGGGAGCACTAACACTGTGGCTAGTGAAGGAGTAACGAAGGATAGTATCCCATGCCTCAAGTAAGAGTTGCTACCAAATTTTAAAACAATTTTACATGTTAATTGTATAATTCATTGAAACTGTACCAAATAAAATCATCCTCCTCTTTTATTAAGTTGTTGTCAAGTGGTCTACAGTCCACCAAGGGGTACCTTTGTCTTCTTTTTTTGGAATATCTATGAAGAGGGCACAATATTTCCATTCTTCATTACTAATTAATATATTTCCTTCCCTGACCGACCCTAAAGAAAACATAGCTTTGATAGAATGGGAAAACGTTTGGCAGAGCAGAAACTTGCCACTTGCCTGGTACTTCTCAACTGATAAAGTATTTTTAGGGAACGTCTTCAGCCTTCTTGTAATCCAAAAGTTAAACCAAGTTTACTACAAGAATACTATGTCAGAAAAAAGGCTTTTTTTCTCTCATGGTTACTAGGATATTGCATAATATTTCTTTCTCTTTTTTCAACTGATACTATTTTGTAATAAACTGCATTGTCTCAGTATATCTAAACAAATTTAGTGTCATGCTCAAATAAAACTTAAAGTTAATCAAGCCTATAATGATGTTTATCTTGTTTTTATGCTTTCTGGTAATAGGGTACAAAAGAATGCAGTTTCCTTAAGTTACCACTTACTGCTTCTACATCGTCAAACCAAATGTTTCTAGTATTAGCTGGTTGGAGAATTTAGCCTAAGCAAGGAATTTCTCTGAGCCTCATATGAAACTATCTGAGTCTGCTACTCAAGAAACTGTGGATAACTAGTTTCCTCATTTCCTATAAAAACACTTATGGGAAATTTAAAGATGAGGTTTCAGGAGAAAAATAAGCTTACCATACAGTTAGCAGTTGCTGTACTTTTGTAATCATTGCTTCTGCCCCGCACCCCAAATTTTTCTTGTGAAATTAAAAAAGGAAGTATAAGTAGGCATTACTGAGAGGAAAATCTATGAAGGGGAAACAAAATCATTAAACTTTAGCAAATGGAAAACTTTCATAATGTTATAATTTTACACATTTAATTTTTCCTTCATATCACTTTGCTTCACTTAATTGATTTATATTAAAATGAAAGACAGAAAGAGAACAAAAAATTAAACAAAGCTTAAGAAAGCACTGTAGATTTATTAGCTAAGAAGACCCATCACTAAAGTGGGTCCTGCAATGACCTGAGTATTTTTCTATAAAATTTAAAAAATATAAAAGATAGGGATAAAAGAGAAAAACCAGTAAAATCAGCAGAAATCTGATAGTGGAGATGAAGTAAATAATACCATGTGTTGTAGCATTTAATGCAGACTTGTAAAGTAGTAGTGACAATCTTAAGGATTATCAAGAGAACCAAGGGGATTCAGTATAATCCTCTATGTATATAAGCTCCAAAGGACCAAGCAGCAGAAGTATATTATTCTTTGAGTTACAGTATATTACAAGTGGTTCTTGAGTTGCATATAATCTATGCTTTACTAAATTATATGTTGGCATCCATCCCTAAATGACTTTCCTTTGCTGGATTTAGATATCCATATATATAAGCTAATAAATAAGCCTTTCAATACTGCCAGCTCTTCATTTTTAGCAATATTACAATTCTTATCAATATACACATGTTTGTGCAATTATCTGATTTTCTTTTGACTTTGTATGAGGTCATCATAGGCCTCATTAGGAGGATGAGACTTAAACCAAATGTAGATGAGGGAGTTATCTGAAGAATATCTGGTGGAAAAGTATTCCAGGCAGCAGGAACAGCTAAAGCAAAGGTCTTAAAGTGCCTGGCATATAAGGAGGTCAGTGTAGCTAGAACAAGGAAAGGATGGTGGGCAGTAGAGGACAGGTAGTAGGAGATGAAGTCAGATGGGTAATAGAGGGCAAATTATAGGCCATTGTAAGGACCTTGACTTTTATTCCTAATTAAATGGGGATGATTATAGGGTTTTAAATACAGAAGTGATATGATCAGACTTAAATTTTAAACTGGTCACTTTGGTCACTATGGTGAAGGTAGATTTGGGAATGGAAGGGAAAGGTAAAAGATGGGAGACCAATAAGGAGGCTATTGCACCTACCTAGAGATAATGTTAAGGTCTGGCAGATTCAGCAAAACAGAAGAAAACAAAACAGAACAGGATACACTAATTTGAATTTCAGAGAAACAATGAACATTTTTAGTATCAGTATATCCCAAGTATTACATGGGAAATACAGTAAAAAAAAAAAAAACCAAATAAACAAAATAAACCCATTATTTATTGTTTATTTGAAATTCAGATTTAAATGGATATCCCATATTTTTATTTGTCAACTGTAACTAGGATGGTAGCAGTACTAAAGTATTATAAAAAGTGGTCAGCTTCTGCATATATTTTGAAGGTAGCACCAATACATTTGATAATTGGTTGGATGTGAGATATGAGATGCAAGGTATAAGAATATTAGTCAAGGATTACTTTAAGGTTTTTAAACTCAATAACTAGAAGGATAAGAGCTGCTATCAGCTGGAATAGAGAAGGATGCAAGTGGAGCAAATTCATAGAGAAAGCAGGAATTCAGCTTTTGAATATGTTGAACTCTTAAGTTGGGTGGTAGATTAATGGTCATAGTTTTTATTGTTATGCATTATAACTTACATATATGTAACAAATATTATGTAAGAAAAATAAATAATAAAAATAATTAAAAATACTACTATCACAAGAGAAAAAGGAACTGATGAAAGCCAGGTGAAGTTGTGGATCTGACTGAAAAACTACTTAAAGGAAAGGCTAAGAAATCACAAGTGTCTTGGTTTATTTTGAGACACCTAGAGAAGATACTGCCTACCTGCATAATGTCCTCAATGCCTGGTGTTGTATATTTCTGTAGGAAGATTTGTTGTAAATTCTGAAAATAAGCATGAACATACGTATTTGAACTGTATATGATGCAATTACTTTTTCTGTTTTCTAGTGTTAAGACACGACCAGTGCGGATGCCTCCAGGGTATCAAGCAGAACTTGTTATTCAGTTGGTCTGGGTGGATGGTGAACCTCCACAACAGATTACTAGCCTTGCTGTAAGCTCGGCATATGGAATGTAAGTAGTTAATAGTCTTCTAATGTGTACTGTTTATCTGATATGTTTGATATATTTAAATGTTTCTTTTAAAATACTTAAGTGAAATCCTAAAAATGGAAAGAAGCCCTTACCTGGATTTTTATTAGATTGAAAATGGTACTAAGAAAAATAATAATTTAAATATAAACTGTGATTCTGTGTTCTTTCTTGATGTCAAACTTTAATAGTATCCCCACTTTTAATGTTGTTGGGAGGTTGTTAGGATGTTAATACACTCATACATGTTTGTTTGTTTGCTTTGTATTTTCTGTCCTTTCCCTCCTTGTGTTTCATTTTGGATACTTTCTTCTGACTTGTCTTTAAAAGTTCACTAATTCTTCAGTGCTGTCTAATCTAATGGTAGATTGACTCATGGAGTTCAATTTCAGTTATTTTTTAGTTCTAGACCTTCCATTTGGTTCTTTTTAAAGCTTTCTGTTACCTTCTTAAATTATCACTCTTGTCTTTTATTTCCTTGAACATGTCGAATATAGTTACTTTAAATATGTGTTTGATAACTCCATAACTGGTTTCTAGCTTAGCATTTGTCTTGGTTTTTGGTCACATTATATTGTCTTCATGTAACCTACGTTTGCTTTTTGATTTTGTTTCCGTTTTTTTTTTAATTCAAAATTATATGAACATTATATACTCCCATATATATATATATATTATAGAGAATATTATAGAGATAATTTGAGGTTCTAAATGATGTTATCATTCTCCAAAAAGTATTTTTCATTTCCTCTGACAGGCTAAACTGAGAGTCAGTAGAAAGTGCAGAACAGCATAATCCAGTCAGACATCCTGTCTTTGAAAGTTGGATTGTATTCCCTTTAAAAGCTAATTTAGTTCTAATTAATCCTTATTCCTAGGTTGTTGCCCTGCATAGAAGTTGTACCAAATTCTACTCCCACCAGCAATGTTTGAGAATACCTGATTCCCTACAACCTTTCTAACAATAGTATATAACCAAACTTTTAATCCCTGTCATTTTAAGTAAAAGGGAGTATATTATTATAATACTAACACTTCCCTTGTATCTTAAGTGAAATTGGACATCTTTTTCTCTATTGTGACATTTCTGTTTCTATTCTTTGTCCATTTTTTGGCAGAGTTGTTGTCTTTTAGATTTGTGAAAAATATTTACATAGTAAGTAAGTTAGCTTTCTCTGTGATGTAACCTATAGATACTTTCCTTTCTTTTGTTTCTTTTATGACTTTGTTTAGGATGGTTTTTTCTATGCAAAAATTAAAAATTTTTTAATTTAATTTTTAAATTCTATTTTTTTCTTTTATGGCTCTGGATTTTGTGTCATACTTAGAAAAGCCTTTTTCACTTCAAAATAATGAAGAATATTGTCCTATATCATTGTTTCTTTAATATATTTAAGTCTTTATCTGGAGTTTATTTAGGTATGAGGTATGAAATAGGGATTAAACTTTATTTCTTACCTGATGACTAAGAGTTATGCCAATACCACTTCCTGGATATTTCATCTTTCCCCTCTAAATTTGGAATCATCTTTTATCAAATAATACATTAATATATATATATATTTGGCTCTATTTCTATACTTCCCAGTCTGCCCCTAAGCTAAGTCTCATGATCTCTAAGAGAACTCCTTGAAGCCAGCTGAAAGGGTGAATATCTGAAGAAAACCTGTGTTCCTAGAATTTGGGGCGGGGGTAGATGTATGTGAATATGATATTGGGAGCTTGCTTCTTGGCTGAAAAATTCTTTGGTAGGAAAGCTGGCAGGAACAGTCCATGGATGAGGGGAGGAAAGGAAGGGAGTGTGGGGACAGCTGATAATCCCGTTGTTTGATATGGCAAGAAGATATGCTTATCTTTTAACCCGGGTAGTTATCACTGAAGTTGGCTGAGCTCAAGCCATTTTCAGGGTTCCCTACTTAGAGACTGACCTACAAAGGCAAGGCAATGCCAAAATTAAGAGCTATGAAGGTGTATTGCCAGGTTCAGGAGCTGAAGGTTGTTGGAATAAGTAAGTCAGGTAGAGAGCATATTTCCCTTATAAAGTTACTGTGGGGTTGACAGTCATTACAAAGCCTCTGAAGAACCTACACTTGTATGAGAAAGCTTGGACGCCTGCCTCATAGATACTCTCAACTGCCAAAAAACTCCAGTTCAATTGGCTATCCATGTATATTCCACCAAAGTTTTAGGAAATAAGTAACAACAGTACTTATTTTCTTTCTGAGAACTTATTCCTCTTTCTGAGAATTGTGAAAGAAAAAAATCATATTCCTCTCATTTTATGAGGCCAACATAACCTGATGTCAAAACTTGAAAAGGGATTGGATCAAGATGGCAGAGTAGGAGGATGTGGAACTCATCACCCCCCACAAACAACTCAAAAATTCACCTACATGTGGAACAAGTCTCATGGAACTGGAAACTGTCAGAAGAATTCCTATACAACTAAAGCTGCAAGAAAGATTTCCATGTAACAGGGTAGGATGGAAAAAAGTCATAGGGTTGGGACCTCCACCCTGGGTAGGGAGCTGAAAGGTTGAGAAGGTCTGCACCTGTGGACCCTTACCCTGGGGGCTGAGTAGGTCAAGCCACAGACTGGAATTCCCAGTCCTGGGGCCCTACACAGAGGAGACAAGCCCCTTTGGCTGTAGATAGAACTGCCTGCCAAAACTGAATCAAGAAGAAACAGATAATTTGAACAGACTGATCACTAGAAGTGAAGTAGAATCTGTAATTAAAAAAACAAAAACAAACAAACAAAACAACCTCCCTGCACAGAAGTCAAGGACTGGATGGCTTCAGTGGGGAATTCTACCAAAATTACAAAGAAGGACTTATACCTGTCCTTCTCAAACTATTCCAGAAAATTGAAGAAGAGGGAACACTCCCAAATTCATTCTATGAAGCCACCATCACCCTGACACCAAAACCAGACAAATATACTACAAGACAAGAAAATTATAGGCCAATATCACTGATGAATATAGATGCAAAAATCCTTGACAAAATATTAGCAAACCAAATCCAACAATACGTAAAAAGGATCATACAACATGATCGAGTTGAATTCATTCCAGAGTCACAAGGATGATGGTTCAACATACACAACTCAATCAATATGATACACCACATTAACAAAAGGAAAGACAAAAACCATGTGATCATCTCAGTAGACAAAGAAAGAGCATTTGACAAAATTCAATATCCATTTATGATAAAAACTCTCATCAAAGTGGGTATAGAGGGAACATATCTCAACATCATAAAGGCCATTTATGACAAACCCACAACTCACATAATACTCAATGGTTAAAAGCTAAAAATTTTCCTATTAAATTCAGGAAGAAGACAAGGATACCCACTCTCACCACTTCTGTTCAACATAGTATTGGAAGTTCTAGCCACAGCCATCAGGCAAGAAAAAGAAATAAAAGGTATCCAAGTTGGAAGGGGAGAGGTAAAACTGTCACTATTTACAGGTGACATGATACTCTGTATAGAGAACCCTAAAGTCTTCACCCCAAAACTATTAGAACTAATAAATGTATTCAGCAAGGTCACAGGATACAAGATTAATATGCAGAAATTTGCTGCATTTCTATACACTAATAATGAAATATCAGAAAGAGAAATTTTTAAAAATCCCATGTAAAATTGCATCCAAAAAACAAAAAAAAAAACCCTAGGAATAAACTTAACTGAAGAGGTGAAATACCTATATGCTGAAAGTATAAAACATTGATGTAGGAAATTGAAGATTATTCAAAGAAACAGAAATGTATCCCATGCTCTTGGATTGGAAGAATTAATATTGTTAAAATGGCCATACTACCCAAAGCAATCTACAGATTTATATGGAACCAGAAAAGACCCATAATTGCCAAAGCAATCCTGGGGGGAAAAAACAAGGCATACCCTTCCAGATTCTATACTATACTACAAATCGACTGTGATCAAAACAGTGTGGTAGGGCTTCCCTGGTGGCGCAGTGGTTGAGAGTCCGCCTGCCGATGCAGGGGACACGGGTTTGTGCCCCGGTCCGGGAAGATCCCACATGCCACGGAGCGGCTGGGCGCATGAGCCATGGCCACTGAGCCTGTGCGTCTGGAGCCTGTGCTTTGCAACGGGAGAGGCCACAACAGTGAGAAGCCCGCGTACCGCAAAAAAAAAAAAACAACAGTGTGGTATTGGCACAAAAATAGACATATAGAACAATGGAACAGAATAGAGAGCCCAGAATAAACCTACACACCTATGGTCAATTAATCTATGACAAAAGAGGCAGGAATATACAATAGAGAAAAGACCGTTTCTTCAACAAGTGGTGTTGGGAAAGCTGGACAACTGCATATAAAACAATGAAATTAGAACATTCCCTCACACCATCTACAAAAATAAACTTAAAATAGTTTAAAAACCTGAATGTAAGACATGACACCAAAACTCCTAGAAGAGAACATAGGCAAAACATTCTTTGACATAAAGTGTAGCAATATTTTCTTTGATTAGTCTCCCAAGGCAAAAGAAATCAATGCAAATGTAAAAGCTTTTGCACAGCAAAGGAAACCATCAATAAAATGAAAAGACAACCTATGGAATAGGAGAAAATATTTGCAAACTGTGCCTCCAACAAGGGGTTAATATCCAAAATATACAAACAGCTCATACAACTCAATATCAAACACACACACACACACACACACACACACACACACACAAAGAATCCAATTTAAAAAATGGGCAGAAGACCTAAATAAACATGTTTCTAAAGAAGAGGTACAGATTGCTAACAGGCATGTGAAAAGATGCTCAACATCGTTGATTATTAGAGAAATGCAAATCAAAACCACAATGGGTTATCACCTCACACTAATCAGAATGGCTGTCATCAAAAGGTCTACAAATAATAAATGTTGGAGAGGATGTGGAGAAAAGAGAACCCTTGTACAGTGTTGGAGAGAATGTAAATTGGTGCAGCTGCTATGGAAAATAGAATGGAGGTTTCTTAAAAAGCTAAAAGTAGAACTACCATATGATAAGCAATTCTACTACTGGGTATATATCCAGAAAAAATGAAAACTCTAATTTGAAAAGATACATGCACACCAATCAATGTTCATAGCAGCACTATTTACAATAGCCAAGACATGGAAGCAACCCAAATGCCCATCAATAGATGATTGGCTTAAGAAGATGTGGTACATATATACCATGGAATATTACTCAGACATAAAAAATGAATGAAATATTGCCATTTGCAGCAACATGGATGGGCCTAAAGAATATTATGCTTTGTGAAATAAGTCAGAGAAAGACAAATACTATATGATATCACTTGTATTGTAGAATCTAAAAAATATACACACGAATCTATATACAAAACAGAAACAGACTCACATACATAGAAAACAAATGTGTGGTTGCCAAAGGGTAGAGGGAAGAGGGGAGGGACAAATTAGGAGAATGGGGTTAACAAACACAACTACTATACATAAAATAGATAAGCACAAGGTTTTTACTGTATACCACATGGAATTATATGCAGTATCTTGTAATAACCTATAATGGAATATAATCTACAAAAAACCCAAATTACCATGCTGAAACTAACACAATACTATAAATCAACTATAGTTGAATTTAAAATTTTTTAAAATTAAAAAATAAAAATTTGAAAAAAGCATTACAAAAAGTGAAAATTATAAGTCCATATCATGCATGAACATAGATACAAAAATCCCAGCCAAACTATAGATAAATATAGCAATAAAAATATCATAATCGAGTTTGGTTTTATACCAGGAATGCAAGGTTTATTCAACATTTGAAATGAATCAGTGTAAATCATCACATTAATAGGATAACGTAGAAAACCATAATGATTAAGCCATAGATGAGAAAAGCAAAATAAACATTTACTAACAACTAACTAAAACAAGAAGGGAATTTCTTTAGTGTGATATATGGCAGCAAATATTATTCATACTTAAAAATGTTAAAAGCTTTACCTCTGGGATAAAAACAAGACAAGGATGACTGCTGTGACCACTTCTATTTTCATTGTACTGAGAAAGGTAAATAAATCAGTCGTATGGATTGGAAACAAAGGAAATGTAAAAAAAAATCATTTAGCAGATAAATTATTAGAATTAGTAATTGAGTTTAACAAGGTTACTGGATACAGAGTCCAGGTAAAAAATAGACTATATTTTCATATACTTACAAAATAGTTAGAAACTAAAATTGTATAAAGATTTCATCTACAATAAAATAAAAATAATAAAAGATCTAGGAATAAATCTAATAAAAGATATTTAAGACTTCTACCCAGAAAACTATAAAACTTAAGATAAATTTAAGAACCTAAACCATGGAATGAAAAATTCAGCAGTAGTGTAAAGATGACAATTTTTCACAAATTGATCTATAGATATACCAGAATACCAATATAAATTTCAGCTGATATTTTCCCTTCTAAAACATACAGAGAAATGCAAAGGGCCACAACTAGCTGAGACAGTATTAAAGAAAAACAGAATTAGAAGACTGCTCTACTTGAAAACAAGACTTACTAAATAAAGCTGTATTAGTCATGACAGTGTTCTTATTGGTGCAGGATAGACAAATAGACCAATGAACAGAATAAAGAGCACAGAAATAGATACAAGCATATTTAGCCAAATTGGTTCTGCAGAGCAATGGAGGAAATGACAGGTTCCCTGCCACCCAATAAGTAGTACAAAGTCAATTGAAAAATTATATAGAAAAAATGAAATTTGACTCTTCCACTGTACACAAAGATTCTAGAAAGTGTAATAGGAGAGTTTCTTCATAATACTTGGGTTAAGGAATTATTTCTTAAACAGTACTCAAAAAGTATAAACCATAGAGGAAAACATTAAGAATTTCTTGGGGGCTTCCCTGGTGGTGCAGTGGTTGAGAGTCCGCCTGCCGATGCAGGGGACACGGGTTCGTGCCCCGGTCCGGGAGGATCCCACATGCCACGGAGCGGCTGGGCCCGTGAGCCATGGTCGCTGAGCCTGCGCGTCTGGAGCCTGAGCTCCGCAATGGGAGAGGCCACAGCAGTGAGAGGCCTGCGTACCGCAAAAAAACAAACAAAAAAAACAAACAAAAAAAAGAATTTCTTGGAAAAAAATGCACAATTAAGAGAGTGAAATGGCAGGACAAGGAAGAGATATTTGGATTAATTTTATCTGACAGTGGACTCCTATCCAGAGTGTAAACAGAATCATCAATAAGGAAAATATAACTCAATAGCAAAAAATGCAGAAGAAATTTGAACAAACATGTCATAAAAGAGAGTATCTAAATGACATATATTTTCATATTTATATGAAAAGGTACACCATTACCATTGGTAATGTTGGTAGTGTTTGCAATGATATTGGGTATCAAGAACTCTCAAACGCTGCTGCTAAGAGGGTAAATTGGTGAATCTACTTTATAAAGTTGTTAACTTTATTTACTTCATTTTAGCATACCTATGTATGCATGCCCTACAACCCAGAAGTTTCATTTCTAGGTATATACCCAATGAAATGCAAGCACATATGCACCAAATGACAGTAGCATTATTTGCAATGGCAGTTTTATATTTATAATAGTCCCAAACTACAAACAAATGACCATCAGAGTAGACTGAATAAATAAATTGTATTATATTAATCCAATTGAATTCTACAGCAATGAAATGAATTAACTTCATTTATGTGCAACAATATTTTAGAAAAAAGTGAAACATTTATCAACAGCAAGCAAAACTGATTTTTGGTGTATGTAGGAAGTCAGATTTGGGGAGACGAGAGAGGAGCAAAAATCAGGAGATGCACAGCACAGCTGCTGGTAACATTCTATTTCTTGATGTAGTGGTAATTATTTAAGGTTGTTCACTTTCTGATAATTCATTGAAGTGTACAATTTCATTTATGTGTCTTATACTTGAATTAAAGAGTAAAATATAAAGTTTTTTTCAAATAATTGAGTAATTTTATTTCTAGAAATTTATCCTGTAAATATACTCAATATTTGAATGCAAAGTAATTTATAAAGGATATTCATTATTGTGTTGTTAATAGCAAAAGACTAGAAGCAACCTTGTTGTCTGTAACAAAATTCTAAGTAAATAAATTAGAGTATACACAAATATTTTGAAGCCATTTAAAAAACTAGCTTCCTATGAATTTATATAAATAATTACCAAAATATATAGTAAACTTTATAAAATCAAGATTCATGATATTATTTGCACCAGGCAAAATTTGTTTATCTGTAATATGCTATAAACATCCGGAATACATTTCTATATGCTATAAGCTCCCAGAATACATTAAAAATTTCTGTAAATTGATATGAAAAATAACCCAATCAAAAGTAAGCAAAGTATGTAAACAAAAGAAATACAAATGGCTAACAAACCTGAAAAGATTCTCAACGACACTAACAACAAGGAAAAAGAAAAATGAAATAACAAAATAGTGATTTTTGCTTATTATATGAGCAAATTTTTAAAGATTACTAGTATTTTCTGTTAACAGTGTTAGAAAGTAGATCCTCACATATACATAAATTTTATTTTTTTAAATAAAACTAAGCATATCTTTTGACTCTAAAAATCTAACCTTACTGAAATTTTAATAATTCCTGGAGACTGTCACTTATGCACAAAGTTTGTCGAAGGATGTTCTTTGCATCATTATATATAATAGCAAGATATTTGGAACCTATGTAAAAGTCCATAAATAGGAAGATATTTTTTTAATGTTACTTTTATACTATAGAATACAATGCAAAAGTTAAAAAACACAGCAAGGAAATACCTCTTAGACATATTTTAGTGAAAACAAGAAAGTTATAGAACAAATATCTACTTGTTAAAATATAGAAAAAGGCCAAGAGGATATAAACAAAACTGTTCGTGGAAGTAATCTGAAAAGGGGATTGGCATACAGTGGGTTGATTTAAGGGAACTTTCATTTTATAGTTATTGTTTCAATTTTTTAAAGTAAGAATATTTTCAAGTGTAATTTTTAAAACTTAACCAAGAAGAAATAGCACTATGCCTCTGAAAAGTACCTTCCTTTGGGAGTTGGGGATGTGAGGTGGTGAGAATCATCAGATATCAAAAATGACTATAAAAGCTTGGACCTTTGAAAATAATTACTCCCTAGAATTCAGGGGGAAAAATGCGCTACCCTCATTCAGTTTATATTCTAGTCAGGGTATTTAATAATGGAAATATTAATATACTGTGACTTGAAAGTCATTTAAAAGAGTAAATATAGAAATTGATAGAATGCAGCAAAGTAACTGAGAGAACAAAATGAGTGTAAAAAAGAGCGTGAGAAATCAAAGTCATTGAAGGAATCTTATGAGAAGATAAAGTGTGACTACTTCACTTTTATTCCAAAGATAAAAGGAATTATGTTGAGTCAGCTTTTCTATTATTATCAGCTCTTTCTCCTCCCATCATTTCCAGAGGATACAGAACCATGGAGCTTTGATAATTAGGCTTAGTGGAGAGCTCTGTTTTTTTATTTGTTTGTTTTTACTTACTAAGATAGTCTAGTATAGAGTTAAAGAGCATTAACACTAGAGTCAGATTCTTTGAGACTCAAATCCTAATTCTGCTTCTTTCTAGCTGTTGGATCTTAGAAAAGTTACTTAAGCTTTTTGTGCTCAGTTTCTTTTTCTGTAAAATGACAATAAAATGTTGAGAGGATTAAATAAATATATTAACACATATAAAGTATAATCTGTTAGGCTTAGAGCAGGATACACATGACATATTCAAAATAGAATAATTTGAGGAGTTTTTATAAATTGATTATTTATCTAGGATGTAGAGAAACAACATGAGCTAATGTAGTGTTCCAGAGCTAGAAAGAACAGTACTTTATTACCACCTGTCAAAGGATAACTCAGACATACTTAATTGTTACCACATTATTTACTTGAATACAAAGTAAACCAATATGTCGATTTTGTCTAATACTTACAAAACAGAATTTATATACGAGAAAGGAGAAAGCAGAGAAAGAAAAACCACAGACACTTTCTAAATAATGAACTTTGCGTTTTCCATTAAAATGGTAATGGGTTAGCAGCTAACAAAGAGACCAGTCAGGGTATTTGCTGTTGGGCAACTGTATGAATCATTAACTAAAGCAGTTTTAGTTATATATGGCATCTCCAGAAGACCTTAGCTGTTTAATTTGTGACCTATATGTAAAAGACATTTTCTGCATTATGTTTGTCATCATTTAGGAATACTTCCATCTGAAATATGCCAGGTCTGTACCATTTTTCTTGTTAGAATTTCTCAATTCCACCCTTTTGGTCAAACTCAACCCCCTCAGCTGACTGACTACGAGGGCCTCAGCCTCTTTACAAAGCAGATAATTTGTTGAATAGTGCCCCAGATCAGTGATTTTGTAGCAGCATTTAAGTACCTGGATATCAGACATCAAAGAAGGAGAAAAACATAAGGACAATCACAATTATTATAAAAAAGATTTGAAACCACTTGCTGTCCAATATCCTAGTTGGCCTAAGTCTAACCCAGAGAATAAGTCCCAAGGATTAGTGTAATCAAGTTTAGCCAACTGAGTAGCCCTATTTTCCCATTGATTATTGATTGTTCTACTCTTTTGAGCAATTTATCAAAGGTCAACTCTTAAGTCAGAAACTTTGCAAGATTAAGATTTTCCCCTCTTACAAGCTAGTTAATTAGCCTTGCCACACTTTTGTGTGTATAGTGACAGAAGACAGGCATATGTATCAGAGACAAAGATAGTTTATTATTGATAGCAAAACCAGCAGCTAGAGCAACATCTTGCATCAGTTCCTGACCCTCAGTCCCAACATGTTAACATGGTGAGGAACAGAAGATTCCTGCATGTGCAGTGGTATAACGAGAACGCAAGTTTTTAAAACTCAGATCTGAAAATAGTTCTGCTGGTGGTCTATCCATTCTCCCATCTGGAGAAAGAAACCTTATCTTTACTCTGGAATGTAAGAAAATCTTCTCTGGGGAAGAAAGGGAGAGGTCTTTATCTTTACTCCCTTGGAGTGTCTTCAGGGAGGGAGCTACCTCGAAGCCTGGGATGTCTGGGAACGTTATACAAACGTCCTTAACTTGGCTGTAAATGCCTTCACTAAGAAGACCCGGAGGATTAACGGAATTATTCGTGGAGAATGGTCTGCAAACAACAGTGTGATGTGGTACCTATTGTACATTGTTATTTAGGAATAATTTACTCAATTTGGTTATGTTAGTCTGTGAGGCCCTTAAAGCTTGAATTATTTTACTTGCCGTTTGAGTCTATGATCAGAGACAATTTGTAGATCTCTCCTTTTTCTTTAGGAATTTTTTTTTGCTGTAATAGAGATTCTTGTAAGAACCTTTGAAATCTAGATTTGGGGGTATATTACCATATTGGACTTTTAATAAGATGTGAGTAACTGAGGGTTTTTCTCTGAACTTGGAAAGATAACAAATTTAAGAGTTGAAAAGTGATCTATATCACTGTGTATTTCTTAAGAACAAGGACATTCTTTTACAGCATAAGTATAGTACATTCCCAGAACAGAATCAAATCCAGGCTCTTATATCTTAGTTTTCATTTCTTAATTTCCTTTAATCTGGGATAGTTCCTCAGCATTTGTTTTTTTTTTTACTTTGATATTTTTTAAGAGTACAGACCAGTTATTTTGTTTAATGTACTTCAGTTGGAGTTTGTCTGATACTTTCTCGTGATTAGAATCAAATTAAGCATTTTGGCAGGTATAGCACAGAAGGCAGTGTCTTCCTTAGTTTGTCATATCAAAAGGCACTTGAAAATAGTTTATCCTAACATTAGTCGTGATAATTTTGATTGTTTGGTGAAGATGATGCCCACTAGGTTTCACGGTTATAACGTTATTATTTTCCTTTGTAAATGGTAAGTAATTTATGGGGAGATTTGTGAAATTATGTAAAAATTTTATCCAAGTTTCACTCATTAGTTTTAGTATCCGTTGGTGATTTTCTAACTCCATTATTTCCTCTACATTTATTCATAAGCATTTTACTGGTTAGAGAGTATAACCTCCTATCTTACATAAATATTTACTTATTCATTTGTTTATATCACTATGGAATCATGAATTTCTATTTTATTCAATGAGATAAGATCTGTTATTATCATTTGTTATTGTGATGCTCAAATTGTTCCAGATTCAGCCCTATGGGACCCTATCAAGATGGCTTCTGTGTCCTTTTTATACATACCCATCATTTTTTCAGCAGGTTCTTATTTTCTCGTGCTCCATAACATTTCATATTTATCTTTTTTTTTTCTTTTTGTGACTGGTTTATTTTCACTTAGCATTATGTGCTCAAGGTTTATCCATGTTGTGGCATATTGCAGAATTTCCTTCCTTTTTATATTTTTATATTTATATATTTTTAATTGAAGTGTAGTTGATTTACAATGTTGTGCCAATCACTGCTGTGCAGCAATGACTCAGTTATACACATACATTCTTTTTCTAATATTCTTTTTCATTATGGTTTATCACAGGATATTAAATATAGTTCCCTGTCCTATACAGTAGGACCTTGTTGTTTATCTGTCCTTATATATAGTAGTTTACATCTGCTAATCCCAAACTCCCAGCCCTTCCGACCCTCCCCCTCCCGCTTGGCAACCACAAGTCCGTTCTCTATGTCTGTTTCTGTTTCCTAGGTAGGTTCATTTGTGTCCTATTTTAGATTCCACATGTAAGTGATATCATATGGTATTTGTCTTTCTCTTTCTGACTTACTTCACTTAGTATGATAATCTCTAGTTGCATCCATGTTGCTGCAAATGGCATTATTTCATTTTTTATGGCTGAGTAGTATTCCATAGTATATATGTACCACATCTTCTTTATCCATTCATCTGTCAATGGACATTTAGGTTGTTTCTGTGTTTTGGCTATTGTGAATAGTGCTGCTGTGAACATAAGAGTGCATGTATCTTTTTGAATTATAGTTTGTTCAGGTATATGCACAGGAGTGGGATTGCTGGATCATATGGTAATTTTTTTTTTTTTTACATCTTTATTGGGGTATAATTGCTTTACAATGGTGTGTTAGTTTCTGCTTTATAACAAAGTGAATCAGTCATACATAAACATATGTTCCCATATGTCTTCCCTGTTGCGTCTCCCTCCCTCCCACCCTCCCCATCCCACCCCTCCAGGCTGTCACAAAGCACCGAGCCAATATCCCTGTGCCATGCAGCTGCTTCCCACTAGCTATCTACCTTACTGCGTTTGTTAGTGTGTATATGCCCATGACTCTCTCTCGCCCTGTCACAGCTCACCCTTCCCCCTCCCCATAACCTCAAGTCTGTTCTCTAAGAGGTCTGCGTCTTTATTCCTGCTTTACCCCTAGGTTTTTCATGACATTTTTTTTTCTTAAATTCCATATATATGTGTTAGCATACGGTATTTGTCTCTCTCTTTCTGACTTACTTCACTCTGTATGACAGACTCTAGGTCTATCCACCTCATTACAAATAGCTCAATTTCGTTTCTTTTTATGGCTGAGTAATATTCCATTGTATATATGTGCCACATCTTCTTTATCCATTCATCCGATGACGGGCATTTAGGTTGTTTCCATCTCCGGGCTATTGTAAATAGAGCTGCAATGAACATTTTGGTACATGTCTCTTTTTGAATTATGGTTTTCTCAGGGTATATGCCCAGTAGTGGGATTGCTGGGTCATATGGTAGTTCTATTTGTAGCTTTTTAAGGAACCTCCATACTGTTCTCCACAGTGGCTGTATCAATTTACATTCCCACCAACAGTGTAAGAGGGTTCCCTTTTCTCCACACCCTCTCCAGCATCTATTGTTTCTAGATTTTTTGATGATGGCCATTCTGACTGGTGTGAGATGATATCTCATTGTAGTTTTGATTTGCATTTCTCTAATGATTAGTGATGTTGAGCATTCTTTCATGTGTTTGTTGGCACTCTGTATATCTTCTTTGGAGAAATGTCTATTTAGGTCTTCTGCCCATTTTTGGATTGGGTTGTTTGTTTTCTTGTTATTGAGCTGCATGAGCTGCTTGTAAATTTTGGAGATTAATCCTTTGTCGGTTGCTTCATTTGCAAATATTTTCTCCCATTCTGAGGGTTGTCTTTTGGTCTTGTTTATGGTTTCCTTTGCTGTGCAAAAGCTTTGAAGTTTCATTAGGTCCCATTTGTTTATTTTTGTTTTTATTCCCATTACTCTAGGAGGTGGGTCAGAAAGGATCTTGCTTTGATTTATGTCATAGAGTGTTCTGCCTATGTTTTCCTCTAAGAGTTTGATAGTTTCTGGCCTTACATTTAGGTCTTTAATCCATTTTGAGCTTATTTTTGTGTATGGTGTTAGGGAGTGATCTAATCTCATACTTTTACATGTACCTGTCCAGTTTTCCCAGCACCACTTATTGAAGAGGCTGTCCTTTCTCCATTGTACATTACTGCCACCTTTATCAAAGATAAGGTGTCCATATGTGCATGGGTTTATCTCTGGGCTTTCTATCCTGTTCCATTTATCTATCTTTCTGTTTTTCTGCCAGTACCATACCGTCTTGATGACTGTAGCTGTGTAGTATAGTCTGAAGTCAGGGAGCCTGATTCCTCCAGTTCCTTCTTTCGTTCTCAAGATTGCTTTGGCTATTCAGGGTCTTTTGTGTTTCCATACAAATTGTGAAATTTTTTGTTCTAGTTCTGTGAAAAATGCCAGTGGTAGTTTGATAGGGATTGCATTGAATCTATAGATTGCTTTGGGTAGTAGAGTCATTTTCACAATGTTGATTCTTCCAATCCAAGAACATGGTATATCTCTCCATCTATTTATATCATCTTTAATTTCTTTCATCAGTGTCTTATAATTTTCTGCATACAGGTCTTTTGTCTCCTTAGGTAGGTTTATTCCTAGATATTTTATTCTTTTTGTTGCAATGGTAAATGGGAGTGTTTTCTTGATTTCACTTTCAGATTTTTATCATTAGTATATAGGAATGCCAGAGATTTCTGTGCATTAATTTTGTATCCTGCTACTTTACCAAATTCATTGATTAGCTCTAGTAGTTTTCTGGTAGCATCTTTAGGGTTCTCTATGTATAGGATCATGTCATCTGCAAACAGTGACAGCTTTACTTCTTCTTTTCCAATTTGGATTCCTTTTATTTCCTTTTCTTCTCTGATTGCTGTGGCTAAAACTTCCAAAACAATGTTGAATAATAGTGGTGAGAGTGGGCAACCTTGTCTTGTTCCTGATCTTAGTGGAAATGCTTTCAGTTTTTCACCATTGAGGATGATGTTTGCTGTGGGCTTGTCATATATGGCCTTTATTATGTTGAGGAAAGTTCCCTCTATGCCTACTTTCTGCAGGGTTTTTATCATAAATGGGTGTTGAATTTTGTCAAAAGCTTTCTCTGCATCTATTGAGATGATCATATGGTTTTTCTCCTTCAATTTGTTAATATGGTTTATCACATTGATAGATTTGCGTATATTGAAGAATCCTTGCATTCCTGGAATAAACCCCACTTGATCATGGTGTATGATCCTTTTAATGTGTTGTTGGATTCTGTTTGCTAGTATTTTGTTGAGGATTTTTGCATCTATGTTCATCAGTGATATTGGCCTGTAGTTTTCTTTCTTTGTGACATCCTTGTCTGGTTTTGGTATCAAGGTGATGGTGGCCTCGTAGAAGGAGTTAGGGAGTGGTCCTCCCTCTGCTATATTTTGGAAGAGTTTGAGAAGGATAGGTGTTAGCTCTTCTCTAAATGTTTGATAGAATTCGCCTGTGAAGCCATCTGGTCCTGGGCTTTTCTTTGTTGGAAGATTTTTAATCACAGTTTCAATTTCCGTGCTTGTGATTGGTCTGTTCATATTTTCTATTTCTTCCTGATTCAGTCTTGGCAGGTTGTGCATTTCTAAGAATTTGTCCATTTCTTCCAGATTGTCCATTTTATTGGCATAGAGTTGCTTGTAGTAATCTCTCATGATCTCTTTTATCTCTGCAGTGTCAGTTGTTACCTCTCCTTTTCATTTCTAATTCTATTGATTTGAGTCTTCTCCCTTTTTTTCTTGATGAGTCTGGCTAGTGGTTTATCTATTTTGTTTATCTTCTCAAAGAACCAGCTTTTAGTTTTATTGATCTTTGCTGTTGTTTCCTTCATTTCTTTTTCATTTATTTCTGATCTGATTTTTATGATTTCTTTCCTTCTGCTAGCTTTGGGGTTTTGTTTGTTCTTCTTTCTCTAATTGCTTGAGGTGCAAGGTTAGGTTGTTTATTCGAGATGTTTCCTGCTTCTTAAGGTGGGCTTGTATTGCTATAAACTTCCCCCTTAGAACTGCTTTTGCTGCATCCCACAGGTTTTGGGTCGTTGTATCTCCATTGTCATTTGTTTCTAGGTATTTTTTGATTTCCTCTTTGATTTCTTCAGTGATCTCTTCATTATTAAGTAGTGTATTGTTTAGCCTCCATGTGTTTGTATTTTTTACAGATCTTTTCCTGTAATTGATATCTAGTCTCATGGCGTTGTGGTCAGAAAAGATACTTGATACAATTTCAATTTTCTTAAATTTACCAAGGCTTGATTTGTGACCTAAGATATGATCTATCCTGGAGAATGTTCCATGAGCACTTGAGAAAAATGTGTATTCTGTTGTTTTTGGATGGAGTGTCCTATAAATATCAATTAAGTCCATCTTGTTTAATGTGTCATTTAAAGCTTGTGTTTCCTTATTTATTTTCATTTTGGATGATCTGTCCATGGGTGAAAGTGGGGTGTTTAAGTCCCCTACTATGAATGTGTTACTGTCGATTTCCCCTTTTATGGCTGTTAGTATTTGCCTAATGTATTGAGGTGCTCCTATGTTGGGTGCATAAATATTTACAATTGTTATATCTTCTTCTTGGATCGATCCCTTGATCATTATGTAGTGTCCTTCTTTGTCTCTTTTAATAGTCCTTATTTTAAAGTCTATTTTGTCTGATATGAGAATTGCTACTCCAGCTTTCTTTTGGCTTCCATTTGCATGGAATATCTTTTTCCATCCCCTTACTTTCAGTCTGTATGTGTCTCTAGGTCTGAAGTGGGTCTCTTGTAGACAGCATATTTAAGGGTCTTGTTTTTGTATCCATTCAGCTAATCTGTGTCTTTTGGTGGGAGCATTTAGTCCATTTACATTTAAGGTAATTATCGATATGTATGTTCCTATTCCCATTTTCTAAATTGTTTTGGGTTCGTTATTATAGGTCTTTTCCTTCTCTTGTGTTTCTTGCCTAGAGAAGATCCTTTAGCATTTGTTGTAAAGCTGGTTTGGTGGTGCTGAACTCTCTCAGCTTTTGCTTGTCTGTAAAGGTTTTAATTTCTCCATCAAATCTGAATGAGATCCTTGCTGGGTAGAGTAGTCTTGGCTGCATGTTTTTCTCCTTCATCACTTTCAGTATGTCCTGCCACTCCCTTCTGGCTTGTAGGGTTTCTGCTGAGAGATCAGCTGTTAACCTTATGGGGATTCCCTTGTGTGTTATTTGTTGTTTTTCCCTTGCTGCTTTTAATATGCTTTCTTTGTATTTAATTTTTGACAGTTTGATTAATATGTGTCTTGGCGTATTTCTCCTTGTATTTATCTTGTATGGGACTCTCTGTGCTTCCTGGACTTGATTAACTATTTCCTTTCCCATATTAGGGAAGTTTTCAACTATAATCTCTTCAAATATTTTCTCAGTCCCTTTCTTTTTCTCTTCTTCTTCTGGAACCCCTATAATTCGAATGTTGGTGCGTTTAATGTTGTCCCAGAGGTCTCTGAGACTGTCCTCAGTTCTTTTCATTCTTTTTTCTTTATTCTGCTCTGCAGTAGTTATTTCCACTATTTTATCTTCCAGGTCACTTATCCGTTCTTCTGCCTCAGTTATTCTGCTATTGATCCCATCTAGAGTACTTTTAATTTCATTTATTGTGTTGTTCATCGTTGCTTGTTTCATCTTTAGTTCTTCTAGGTCCTTGTTAACTGATTCTTGCATTTTGTCCAATCTATTGTCCATTCTATCTCCAAGATTTCGGATCAACCTTACTATCATTATTCTGAATTCTCTTTCAGGTAGACTGCCTATTTCATCTTCATTTGTTAGGTCTGGTGCATTTTTATCTTGCTCCTTTATCTGCTGTGTGTTTTTCTGTCTTCTCATTTTGCTTATCTTACTGTGTTTGGGGTCTCCTTTTTGCAGGCTGCAGGTTTGTAGTTCCTCCTGTTTTTGATGTCTGTCTCCAGTGGCTAAGGTTGGTTCAGTGGGTTGTGTAGGCTTCCTGGTGGAGGGGGCTAGTGCCTGTGTTGTGGTGGATGAGGCTGGATCTTGTCTCTCTAGTGGGCAGGTTCACGTCTGGTGGTGTGTTTGGGGGCGTCTGTGGCCTTATTATGATTTTAGGCAGCCTCTCTGCTAATGGGTGGGGTTGTGTTCCTGTTTTGCTAGTTGTTTGGCATAGGTTTTCCAGCACTGTGGCTTGCTGGTCGTTGAGTGAAGCTGGGTGCTGGTGTTAAGATGAAGGTCTCTGGGAGATTTTCGCCGTTTGATATTATGTGGAGCTGGGAGGTCTCTTGTTGATCAGTGTCCTGAAGTTGGCTGTCCTACCTCAGAGGCAGAGCCCTGCCTCCTGGCTGGAGCACCAAAAGCTTTTCATCCACAGGCTCAGGATAAAAGGGAGAAAAAGTAGAGGGAATTAGTAGAAGTATGAGGAAAGAAAGAAGGAAAGGAGGGTAGGAAGGAAGGAAGAAAGAAAGAAAGAAGCAAAGAAGGCAAGAAGGCAAGAAGGAAAGAAAGGAGGGAGGGAGGGAGGAAGGAAGGAAGGAGGGAAAGAAGGAAAAAAGACAGAAAGAAAGAAGATACAGTAAAAATAAAATAAAGTATAATAAAGTTATTGAATTAAAAACTTATTTAGGAAAAAAAAAAGGGACAGAAAGAACCTTAGGACAAATGTTGGAAGCAAAGCTATACAGACAAAATCTTACACAGAAGCATACACATACACCCTCACTAAAAGAGGTAAATGGGGAAAAATCCTAAATCTTGCTGTCAGAGACCACCTCCTCAATTTGGGATGATTCGTTGTCTAAAGGAGGGAAGGAAGGACGGAAAGAAAGAAAGAAAGAACGAAGGTAAAGTATAATAAGGTTATTAAAATTAATTATTAAGAAAAAAATTAAAAAAAAAACATGGACGGATAGACCTAGGACAAATGGTGGAAGCAAGACTATACAGACAAGATCTCACACAGAAGCATACACATACACATTCACAAAAAGAGGAAAGGGGAAAAAATCATAGATCTTGCTCCTAAAGTCCACTTCCTTAATTTGGGATGATTGGTTGTCTATTCAGGTATTCCACAGATGCAGGGTACATCAAGTTGATTGTGGAGCTTTAATCCGCTGCTTCTGAGGCTGCTGGGAGAGATTTCCCTTTCTCTTCTTTGTTCTCACAGCTCCCAGGGCTAAGCTTTGGATTTGGCCCTGCCACTGCGTGTAGATCGCTGGAGGGCGTCTGTTTTTTGCTCAGACAGGATGGGGTTAAAAGAGCCGCTGATTGGGGGCTCTGGCGCACTCAGGCCGGCGGGGACGGAGGGGCACAGAGTGCGGGGCGGACCTGCGGTGGCAAAGGCCGGCGTGACTTTGCACCAGCCTGAGGCGCGCTGTGCGCTCTCCCGGGGAAGTTGTCCCTGGATCCCGGGAACCCGGCAGTGGCGGGCTGCACAGGCTCCGCGGAAGAGGGGTGTGGAGAGTGACCTGTGCTCGCACACAGGCCCCTCGGTGGCGGCAGCAGCAGCCTTAACGTCTCCCACCCGCCTCTGGGGTCCGCGCTTTTAGCCGCGGCTTGCGCCCGTCTCTGGATTCCGCGCTTTCAGCCGCGGCTTGCGCCCGTCTCTGGATTCCGCACTTTCAGCCGCGGCTCGCGCCCGTCTCTGAATTCCGCGCTTTCAGCCGCGGCTCACGCCCGTCTCTGGGGTCCGCGCTTTCAGCCGCGGCTCGCGCCCGTCTCTGGAGTTCCTTTAGGCAGCGTTCTTAAACCCCTCTCCTCACGCCCCAGGAAACAAAGAGGGAAGGAAAAGTCTCCTGCCTCTTCTGCAGGTGCAGGCTTTTCCCCGGACTCCCTCCCGGCTAGCTGTGGTGCACTAACCCCTTCAGGCTATGTTCAAGCCGCCAACCCCAGTCCTCTCCCTGCGCTCCGGCCTCAGCTCGCAGCCCCGCCCGCCCCGGCGGGTGAGCAGACAAGCCTCTTGGGCTGGTGAGTGACGGTCGGCACCGATCCTCTGTGCGGGAATATCCCCGCTTTGCCCTCCGCACCCCTGTGGCTGTGCTCTCCTCCGCAGCTTCGAAGCTCCCCCCTCCGCCTCCCGCAGTCTCTGCCCGCGAAGGGGCTTCCTAGAGTGTGGAAACTTTTCCTCCTTCACCGCTCCCTCCCACTGGTGCAGGTGCCGTCCCTATTCTTTTGTCTCTGTTTTTTCTTTTGCCCTACCCAGGTACGTGGGGAGTTTCTTGCCTTTTGGGAGGTCTGAGGTCTTCTGCCAGCCTTCAGTAGGTGTTCTGTAGGAGTTGTTCCACGTGTAGATGTATTTCTGGTGTATCTGTGGGGAGGAAGGTGATCTCCGCGTCTTACTCTTCCGCCATCTTCCGCCTTCTCATATGGTAATTTTATTTTTAGTTTTCTGAGGAACCTCCACACTGTTTTCCATAGTGCCTGCACCAACTTACATTCCCACCAACAGTGTAGGAGGGTTCCCTTTTCTCCACACCCTCTCCAGCATTTGTTATTTGTAGACTTTTTAATGATGGCCATTCTGAATGGTGTGAGGTGGTACCTCATTGTAGTTTTGACTTGCATTTCTCTAATAATTAATGATGTTGAGCATCTTTTCATGTGCCTACTGGCCATCTGTATGTCATCTTTGGAGAAATGTCTATTAAGGTCTTCTGCCCATTTTTTGATTGTTTTGTTGTTGTTCACTGGTATGAGCTGTTTGTATATTTTGGAGATTAAGCCTCTGTCTGTACCATCATTTGCAAATATTTTCTCCCATTCTGTAGGTTGTCTTTTTTTTTTTATGGTTTCCTTTGCTGTGCAAAAGCCTGTAGGTTTGATTAGGTCCCATTTGTTTATTTTTGTTTTTATTTCTATTGCCTTGGGAGACTGACCTAAGAAAACATTGGTTCTATTTATGTCAGAGAATGTTTTGCCTGTGCTCTCTTCTAGGAGTTTTATGGTGTCATGTGTTATGTTTAAGTCTTTAAGCCATTTTGACTTTACTTTTGTGCATGGTGTGAGGGTGTAGTCTAACTACATTGATTTACATGCAGCTGTCCAACTTTCCCAGCAGCACTTGCTGAAGAGACTGTCTTTTTCCCATTTTATATTCTTGCCTCCTTTGTCGAAGATTGACTGTAGGTGTGTGGGTTTATTTCTGGGCTCTCTATTCTGTTCTGTTGATCCATATGTCTGCTTTTGTACCAATACCATACTGTTTTGATTACTTTAGCATTGTAGTATTGTCTGAAGTATGGGAGAGTTATGCCTCCTGCTTTTTTTTTTCCCCTCAGGATTGCTTTGGCAATTCTGGGTCTTCTATGGTTCTGTAAAAATATTTAGATTGTTTTATATTTATCTTATAGATTCCTTGCCCTAACCCTGGAATCAAATTTTTGCAAGGAACTCTGGTTCCTTTTATTAGAGAATTATAAACCAGTATGTATGTGGGTATATGTGTATGTGTATATATGTATATATGCACACACACACATACTCAAATATATGTATATATATAGTTGATCCTTGAACAACATGGATTTGAACTGCACGGGTCCACTTATCCATGGAATTTTTTCAATAAATACTACAATACTACACCATTGTGGTTTATTGAATCCAAGGATATGGACCCACAGATATAGAGGGCCAACTACAAAGTTATATGGGAATTTCAATGCAGAGGGTTGGCACCCCTAACCCATCTTCCATGTTGTTCAAGGATCAACTGTATAAATATGTTTGTATGTGTGTATATGTATACATATATATATATATACACACACACACACACATATGTATACACACAAGTTTGTATCAGATACTGGTTTCTAAATAATATTCACCAATATATAAAAACATATACATATGTATGTATATGTGTGTGCATGAGTGTCCAATCCTTTCATTGCTTGGAAGTTTACCAATATATGAATACGTCACGATTTGTGAATACGTGAATTCCAACATGTGAATACGTCACATTCTCCTGTTAATGGACATTTGGGCTATTTCTATTTGGAGGCTATTGTACATGAAGCTTCTAAGAATATTCTTGTACAAGTTTTAAGGGACTTGTACAGTCATCCCTTGGTATCCATGAGGGGGTTGGCTCCAGGACTCTACACAGATACCAAAATCTGTGTATGCTTAAGTCCCATAGTCACCCCTCCATATATGTGGGTTCCATATCCACGGATTCAACCAGCTAAGGATCATGTATTACAGTTTACAATCCACAGTTGGTTGAATCAACAAATGTGGAATCCATGGATACAGAGAGCTGACTGTATTTATTGAAAAAATCTGCATATAAGTGAATCTGCACAATTCAAACCTGTTTTGTTCAAGGGTCAACTGTATTTTCATTTCTATCAGTAAATACCTAGGATTGGAATCACAGGGTAATAGGATAGATGTATGTTTAATTTTTATAAAAAATACTTTAAAAAATTTCAAAGTGGTTGTACAATCTACATTACAGCCAGCAGTATGTAAACATTCAGTTGTTCTATATCCTCAACAATCAATTTGGTGTTGTAAGTCTTCTTAATTAACTTTTCCACACGGTCTAACTCATGATGTTGAACACTTTTTTCACACGTCTGTTGATCATTTATATATCTTCCCTTATGGACAGTGTGTTCAAAATTTTACCCATTGTTTTTCTTTTTATTATTGAATGCAGAATGTTTTAAAAGTTAATTCTGTATTCAAGTCTCTTTGTTAAGTATATGTATTGCTAATATTCACCCCCCAATCTGTGGCTTACCTGTTTTTAATGGTGTCTTTTTATGAGCAGATTTTAATTTTGAAGTAGCTTAAGTTATCAATTTTTTTCTTTTATGTTTATTGCTTTTTGTGTTCTAAGAAATCTTTGCCTACCTCAGGAGATTTTTTTGAACCAGAAGTTTTATAACTGTAGGATTTATGTTTAGGTGTATGAGCAATCTCAAATTAATTTTGAGTATGATGTGTAGCAGTTGATTTCTTTTCTGTTCCTCATATATTCAGCTGTTCCAATACTATTTGATAAAAAAGATCCTCTGTTCCCCATTGACTTCTTTTGGCATGGTTGTCAAAAAATCAGCTGTGAATCTATTTCCAGAATCTCTACTCTGCTCCATTAATCTATTTTATTCCCTATGCCAGTATCACAGTGTCTTGATTAATGTAGCTTTGTAGTAAGTCTTGAAATCAGGTAGTATAAGGCCTTTGAATTTGTACTACTTTTTCAGAATTGTTCTGGCTATTCCAGGTCTTCTGAATTTCTGTCAGAAACACAGCTGGGCTAGAGAGAGAGCTGAGCTCCTTAGGTATCAGAGTAGCTGATTAACACAATGAGCCAAAATGAAGCCTTCAATCACTTACTTTGATAGAGTAAGCAAAAAGTAAAACTGGAAAAAGCACCAACTGCCCCCTGTTCTATTTTCCCCCTATGGAACAGCACATCAGTGGAGGATCAAGTGAATCAGCACAGGAATAAGGGTCTTCTCACTGTTGGGATTGCCCCAAACAGAAGGCTCTGGCAGTGCTATGGACCTTGAGGTCAGAGGAGAGGGCAAAGGGGGAGGGCTAGGAGTGGAAGAGTACTAGGTACAGAGTCAGAGTGGGGAAAAAGTATATTCAGAGTACCACCTCATCCCCAATGAGGAGGCATCAGCAGAGGTGCTTGAAGACTTCTGCAAAGGCCTCAGAAAAAAATACCTACCAGTGAAGGCACTTGAGCTAGGAATGAAAATGGGCGTAAGAGCATAACCTGCTAGAGGGGCCTGGATCCTTGACCGCACCTCCCTTCAGAGACTGCAGTGCATTGGCTCTGCACTAAATCTGGTCTTGCGAGGGCAGCTTTCCCTTGAGAAGCCTACCAAGTAAAGCCTTTGTAATTGCCTATGGTCAGACTGAAAAATCACACAAAGGTTTTTAGCCCGGAACTGGACTCCTCAATTTCCATATACATTTTAGAATCAGCCTGTCAGTTTCATCCAAAACAGCTTGCTGGGTTTATGATTCAGGTTATATTGATTCCATGGAAAAATTTGGGGAAAATTGGCATGTTGATATTATTGTCTTCCCATCTATAAACATGGTGTAGCATTCTATTTATTTGGCATCTTTAATTTCTCTCAGCAATGCTTTATAATTTTGCAAGTATACTGTTATTGCATATATTTTGTTAAATTTATTTCAAAGTATTTTGCATATGTTGATAATATTGCAAATGGTATTATTTTTAAATTCATTTTCTAATTGTTCACTGCTTGTATTTAGAAACACTAGTGTTTTTGTATACTTAACTTGTATCCTATAGCTTTGTTAGTTAACTTATTGGTCTTAGTACTTACATGTGGTTTCCCTAAGATTTTATATATAGTCAATTATGTTTCTATGAATAGAAATCAGTTCTACTTTTGACTTTCTAGTTTTTTTGTCTAGTACAGTGTTGAATAGACATGGTAAGAATGGACACTTTGCTTTATTACCAACCTTGGGGGAGAGTATTCAGTATTTCACCATTAAGAATATCATTAGCTGTAGATTTGTCAGAGATGCCTTTTAATCCTTATTTGCTGAAAAATTTTATCGTGAGTGACTTGTACATTCAGTCAAATTTGTTCACCGTATCTATTAAGATGGTTGTATTATTTTCTCCTTTATTTTGTTACTTTGGTGAATTACACTGATTAATTTTCAAATAGTATACTATTATTGCAGTCTTAGAATAAAATCCATTTTGTTATAATGTATTATGCTTTTAATATATTACTCTGTCTGATATGGCAGTGTTTTATCAGGGATTTCTTAGAGGTTTTTTTTTTTTTTTTTTGTGGTACGCGGGCCTCTCACTGTTGGGGCCTCTCCCGTTGCGGAGCACAGGCTCCGGATGCGCAGGCTCAGCGGCCATGGCTCACAGGCCCAGCTGCTCCACGGCATATGGGATCTTCCCGGACCAGGGCACGAACCCGTGTCCTCTGCATCGGCAGGCATACTCTCAACCACTGCGCCACCAGGGAAGCCGTCTTAGAGCTTTTTGATGAGGAATGTTAACCTTTAATCTTCTGTTTCTGTAATGTGTTTGTCAGGTTTTGGTATCAAGGTTTTTAGGCCTCATAAAATGAATTGAAAAGTGTTCTCACCTCCTCTGTTTTCAGAAAAATTTGTATAAGATTTGTATTATTTCTCTCCTAGGTATTTGAACTAGCCAGGAAAGCCATGTGGCCTAGAGTTTTCTTTGTGGGAAGGTTTTAAATTACAGATCAATTTTTAAAACAGATATAGGGCTATTCAGATTTTCTTTTTTTTTCTGGTTGTAATATATAATTGTATTCATGAAATCAATTTAACAATACTATAAAAATCTATTAAAATGTCCTTTTTTCATTTATTTTTTAATTGACTGGAATATTCTTTAAGTTCTGTAGTGCTTTACAATTTTCTTTTTTTTGGCTGCATTGGGTCTTCGTTGCTGCACATGGACATTCTCTAGTTGCGGTGCACAGGCTTCTCATTTGCAGTGGCTTCTCGTTGCGGAGCACAGGCTCTAGATGCGTGGGCTTCAGTAGTTGCAGCATGCGGGCTCATTAGTTGTGGCACGTGGGCCCTAGAGCATGCAGGCTTCAGTAGTTGCAGCACGTTGGCCCTAGAGTGCGTGGGCTTCAGTAGTTGTGGCATGTGGGCTCAGTAGTTGTGGCTTGCGGGCTCTAGATTGCAGGCTCTATAGTTGTGGCACACGGGATTAGTTGCTCCATGGCATGTGGGATCTTCCAGGACCAGGGATTGAACCCATGTCCCCTGCATTGGCAGGCAGATTCTTAGCCACTGCGCCACCAGGGAAGTTCAGCTTTACAATTTTCAAGTTTCACACACATGATTTCATATAATTCCATAATAACCCTTTTATTTATCACCTACCCCTATCTCGCCCTCTCCCCACTGGTAACAACTAGTTTATTCTCTGTATCTGCGATTCTGCTTCTTTTTTGTCTTATTCACTAGTTTTTATATTTTTTAGATTCCACATATAAGTGATATCATACAGTATTTGTCTTTCTTTGTCTGACTTATTTCACTTAGCATAATGCCCTCCAAGTCCATCCATGTTGCTGCAAGTGGCAAAATTTCATTCTTTTTTATGGCTGAGTAGTATTCCATTGTATATATCTATCTGCCAGATCTTCTTTATTTATTCATCTGTTGTTGAACACTAAGGTTGCTTTAATACCTTGGCAGTTGTAAAGAATGCTGCTATGAACACTAGGGTGCCTTTATCTTTTCAAATTAGTGGGGGTTTTTTTGTTTTGTATTGTTTTGTTTTTGGATTATATACCTAGAAGCAGAATTGCTGGCCACATGGTAGTTCTATTTTTAGTTTTTGAGAAACCTCCACACTGTTATCCACAGTGGCTGCACCAGGGGCTATTTAGGTTTTCTATTTCTCTTTGTGTCCATTTTAGTAATATGTGATTTTCAAGGGACTTGTCATACATGTGAGACATGAAAAAAGCAATAAACATAATGATAGTTTGAAGTGGTTTTCAAAATTATTTTAATATAATTTTTATAACTTAAAATTTACCCATTTAAATTTACAGTTCAGTTATTTTGCAGAGTTGTCAAAACCATAAACACAATCAAGTTTTATAACTTTTTAACCACTCCCCCAAAAGACCCTCACTTTAATTTGTCATCAATTCTTATTCCTACCACTAATTTCTTTTTCATCTCTATAGATTTGGCTTTTCTGGACATATGGCATACATGAAATCATTTAATATGTGGTCATTTCATCCAGCTTCCTTAACTTAGCATAATGTTTCTGAGATTCATCAATGTTGTAGAATCTATCAGTATTTCATTTCCTTTTATTGCTAAATAATATTTCATTTTATAGATATGCTATATTTTATTTTTCTACTCAAAGCTCATGTACATTTAGATTGTTAATACTTTTTGGATATTATGAATAATGTTGCTATGAAAATTTATGAATAAGTCTTTGTGTAGACATAAGTTTTCATTTCTCTTGGGGATTTACCTAGAAGTGGAACTGATCTAGTTTTCTTGGGATATCTTTATCTAACTTTGATATGAGGGTAATACTGACTATGTAGAATGAATTCCATCTTGTATTTTCTGGCAAAGTTTGTAAAGGATTGGTCTTTTTCCTTAAATGTTTGATAGAATTCAACACTAAAGACATCTGGGCTTGGGTTTGCTCTGGTAGAACCCAGGCCGTGAAACTGGGGAGGGAGGAATCAGAGCAGCCCCTGGCCAAAATTCCACAGACTTCCACTGTTTTTACTCAGTTTCAGTAGATTTTCTTCAACAAACAATTCTCAATTTGATGTATGCTTTGGGAAATTTCCAGAGGCCTAAATACTGGTTTATGTCAATTTTGTCCACTTTTATCATTGCTTTTTGAGGAAAGGGCTTCTTGAGCTCCATATGCAGCCATTTCTATAAGTCCTGCTGACATAAAATTTATATATAACATTTCCTCATTATCCTTTTTATGTCACTGGGATTCTCATTTCTGATGTTGGTAACTTACATCTTCTCTCTTTTTTTTTTCTTGATCCATCTTATTAGAGACTTTCAATTTTATGAATATATTCAGAGAACCAACTTTTGGCTTCTGAATAGTCCCAATTGTTTTTCTGTTGTCTATATCATTAATTTAACCTCTTATTTTTATTTTCTTCCTTCTACTTAGTTTGGATTTAATTTCCTCTTCTTTTTGTAGCTTCTTAAGCTGGAAGATTGCATAATTGCTTTCAGGTCTTTCTTTCATTTTTTCTTCTTTTTTTAATTGGGGTATGGTTGTTTTCTTTCTTATATTACCATTTAGAGTAATACATTTTTTCCTGCAAGCACTGCTTGAGCTACCTCCCATAAATATTGCCTTGTTATTTTCAATATCATTTAGTTTAAAATATTTCTTTCCTTTTTGCTCTTGGGTTATTTAGAACTGTGTTGTTTAATTTCCAAATGTTTGGGACTTTTCTATATACCTAATGATTATTGATTACCAATTTAATTACGTGTTTGAAAGAACATATTTTGTCATTTTTCATTCCTTTAACATTTATTGAAAATTTTGTTATGACCCAGCATATGATTTATTTTGGTAAATGTTCTGTTCCTTGTTTAGCCCCCAATTCTATAGTTTTAATCTGGTGTCATTTCCTTTTAGCCTCAGTAACTTATTTAGTATTCTTGTAGTAGAGTCTGATGACAGTGAATCTTCTTTCTATTTAATGGTGTAAATGCATGTAGGACTACTTATTTGTAAATCAACTAGAGAACTTTATTAATCTGGGCTTTATTCTTAATAATTGAGGGAATTTTTTTCCCCAGGTGTTAGATTACTTCCAATAGTCATAATTTCTTTTCCTTTTTTAAAAACTGAAATATCCAAATAAGATATTCCTTTTATTTTTACAGTATATCAAAATCATGTGCCTCCCTGAATGCACATCTACTATCAGTACATTAAAGTGGATCTAAATAAAATAAGTATAGGTGATAGAATATTTTATTTTAGATACTTTATATTAAAATTATAATATTTAACTATAAGATATATCTGATTTCTTAAGTATACAAACCACAATCAATTAATAGTATATTAGAGTTGAACATCGGTCAAGTCAGGATGAGACAAGTTAAAAGTTTCAATAGCTATTAGATGATCATGTGATTCACCTTCATCAGGAAGGGAAGTAGTTTAGCTGGGTTTAGATTACAGCTATATTTAACAGTTATATGGGAAACAAATATTAACAATTTCATCAGCACTACTGTGACCAGCTGACAAATATTGAATATTGTTTGGTCATCACTTTAAGCAGGTAAAAAATAAATAAACTTTTTCTGAGTGTTAAGAGAAATATTAGGCTAAGCAGAAAACTTGTAATACGTTTCTCATTTTGAATTAGAAACCCTAAAACATAACCTTGTCTTTTATACATAGTGAAAAGTGTTTAACATAATTAGAAAGGTCCATCTGCTTAAGAAAAAAAACAGATTTTATGAATACCTGAATACCTATCTGTATGTCTTTTTCTTGTAAATTATCCAGGTATCCTAAATTATCAGTAAATTCAGTTTGACACTAAACTAAGTTCTTGAATATAATTAAAGATCTAGAAATTATAATTTGAGCCAATACATGAAGGCCTAATGATTTGTAGTGTTATAAGTCCATTTTATTCAGGTCTTGTCTTTTATAATTTCTTTAAATACAGAATTTTATAATATTAAAATAGTATTTGTTTCTTTGACCAAGACAATTGATATTGGGAATTTAGGAAATTACAATTAATTAGACTTTTTATGAGAAAATAAACCTAAGGCTTACATAACTTACAGCTGTCCAATAGAACTTTGTGCAGTAAGGAAATGTTCTATAATCTGTGCAGTAAAATATGGTACTGCTAGCTACACTGAGCACTTGAAATAAAGCTACTAAGACTAAGGAACTGAGCTTTCAATTCTGTTTGATTGGGCTTAAATGTTTAATTTTAATTTAACTTAATGTTAGCACTACTTGTTTATTTTTACATGGTGGTAAAATCAGAGAGAAAACACAAAGCTGTTTTAAAGATGAAATTATTAAATCAGTCTAATTTTTCCAGAGTGTATCAACTACATATCATGAGCATTTTTCCTGAGTATATATCAATAACAAAAATGTTAAGGTACTTAAAAGCAAATTTTTGCTTTTCATGTTGTGACCTAGTATCCAGTCATTAAATAAACTCATATTTAAACTTGTTTTTTGTCAATATTTTGAGTTACAGCTTTAGAAAGAAAAGTAATTTCTTTTTTAAAATTTAATTTTATTTATTTTTGGCTATATCGGGTCTTAGTTGCGGCACGTGGGATCTTCTTTGAGGCATGCGGGATGTTTCATTGAGGTGTGCGGGCTCTTCATTGTGGCACACAGGCTCTTTGTTGTGGCACAGGTGTCTCTCGTTGTGGCGCAGAGGCTCCAGGGCACGTGGGCTCTCTAGTTGTGGTGCGTGGATTCCAGAGCACGTGGGCTCTGTAGTTTATGGCACACAGGCTCTCTAGTTGAGGCACGAGAGGTCAGTAGTTCTGGTGTCCTGGCTTAGTTGCCCTGTGGCATGTGGGATCTTAGTTACCTGACAGGGATCAAACCCGCATCCACTGCATTGTAGGGTGGATTCTTTACCACTCGACCACCAGAGAAGTCTCAGGAAAGTAATTTCTTGAAGCACCAACATACATTTAAAGATATGAAATAGGAATATTTTTAAAATATTTGATTTTCACTTATGTAAGTGCTTATACATTAACATTGTTTATAAATGGCAAATAGAACAGGATGCCCATAGGACTTGTAGAGAATTTATAATCTATACTTTTAATTCCCTTTCTAAGGTAGACAAATTATATTAATTTCTTTATTTAAAAATATTTTATACTAATAAAATAGAAAAGTTTATCAACCCATACAATTTAAAAGAGCTAATTTAATAAGACACAGACTTTAAGGTAGATGTTGATTAAAGAAACAAAGAAGGGACTAATAAAATTAGTTATTTTTATTATAAATCCCAAATCTTGAAAATATCTCCCTGTTAATTAGTATTTTCTTTTGAATTTCCTCACCTACAAAATATTGGAAGAAAAAAATCACACACTTTTTTCTCAGTGAAATTACCTTTTGTGTAGGTTAACCAAAATATCCAATTAAAAGTATTTTTTTCTCTACCTATTGTTCTCTATCCGTTTCTCTCCAGAACACTATTAGGGACCACAATCCACAACTCTATAACTCTAGCTGTGATTCTTTCAGACTGCCATTTTGGTGGTATTTTTTTTAATTTAATGTTTTTTATATTGGGGTATAGTTGATTTACAATGTTCTGTTAGTTTCAGGTGTACAGCAAAGTGGTTCAGTTATACATATACATAGATCCATTCTTTTTCAGATTCTTTTCCAATATAGATTATTACAGAATATTGAGTAGAGTTCCCTGTGCTATGCAGTAGGTCCTTGTTGATTATATATTTTATATATAGTAGTGTGTATATGTTAATCTCAACCTCCTAATTTATCCAACCCACACACCTTTCCCCTTTGAAAACCATAAGTTTGTTTCTGAAGTCTGTGAGTCTGCTTCTGTTTTGTAAATAAGTTCATTTGCATCATCTTTTTAGTTTCCACATATAAGTGATATCATATGATATTTGTCTTTCTCTGTCTGACTTAATATGATAATCTCTAGGTCCATCTGTGTTGCTGCAAATGGCATTATTTTGTTCTTTTTTTTTTTTAACATCTTTATTGGAGTATAATTGCTTTACTATGGTATGTTAGCTTCAGCTTCACAACAAAATGAATCAGTTATATACATACATATATTCCCATATCTCTTCCCGCTTGCGTCTCCCTCCCTCCCACCCTCCCTATCCCACCCCTCCAGGCGGTCACAAAGCACCGAGCTGATCTCCCTGTGCTATGCGGCTGCTTCCCACTAGCTATTTACCTTACGTTTGGTAGTGTATATATGTCCATGCCTCTTTATCGCTTTGTCACCGTTTACCCTTCCCCCTCCCCATAACCTCAAGTCCATTCTCTAGTAAGTCTGTGTCTTTATTCCTGTTTCACCCCTAGGTTTTTCATGACATATTTTTTTTTAAATTCCATATATATGTGTTAGCATACGGTATTTGTCTCTCTCTTTCTGACTTACTTCACTCTGTATGACAGACTCTAGGTCTATCCACCTCATTACAAATAGCTCAATTTCGTAATATTCCATTATATGTATGTACCATATCTTCTTTATCCATTCATCTGTCAATGGACATTTAGGTT
Organism: Lagenorhynchus albirostris; assembly: GCF_949774975.1. NCBI lineage: Eukaryota > Metazoa > Chordata > Mammalia > Artiodactyla > Delphinidae > Lagenorhynchus > Lagenorhynchus albirostris. Next base: position 78,745,574 of record NC_083099.1, on the reverse strand, counting down.
GTTTCCAAGTCTTGGATATTGTAAATAGTGGTCTTGGATATTGTAAATAGTGCTGCAATGAACACTGGGGTGAATGTATCCTTTCGAACCATGGTTTTCTCCAGATATATGCCCAGGAGTGGGATTGCTGGATCATATGGAAGTATTATTTTTAATTTTTTTAGGAACCTCCATACTGTTCTCCATAGTGGTTATACCAATTTATCTATACATTACCACCAACATTGTCGAAGGGTCCCCTTTTCTCCACACCCTCTTCAGCATTTATTATTTGTAGACTTTTTATAATGGCCATTCCGACAGGTGTGAGGTGATACCTCATTGTGCTTTAGATTTGAATTTCTCTAGTAATTAGGAATGTTGAGCATCTTTTCACGTGCTTTTTGGCCATCTCTATAAATTCTTTGGAGAAATGTCTGTTTAGATCTTCTGCCCATTTTTTGATTAGGTTATTTGTTTTTTGTTATTGAGTGGCATGAGCTGTTTGTAGATTTTGGAGATTAATCCCTTGTCAGTGGCTTCATTTCCAAATATTTTCTCCCATTCTGTGGGTTGTCTTTTCGTTTTGTTTATGGTTTCCTTTTCTGTGCAAAAGCTTTAATTTTAATGAGGTCCCATTTGTTTATTTTTATTACTGTAGGAGGTAAATCCAAAAAGATACTGCTGCCATTTATGTCAAAGAGTCTTCTGCCTATCTTTTCCTCTAAGAGTTCTATAGTATCCAGTCTTACATTTAGGGCTTTAATCCATATTTGTGTATGGAATTAGAGAATGTTCTAATTTCATTCCTTTACCTGTAGCTGTCCAGTTTTCCCAGCATCACTTATTGAGCAGGCTGTGTTTTCTCCATTGTATATTCTTGCCTTCTTTGTTGTAGATTAATTGACCATAGGTTCATGGGTTTATTTATGGGCTTTCTATCCAGTTCCATTAATCTGTATTTCTGTTTTTCTGCCAGTACCATACTGTTTTGATGACTGTAGCTTTGTAGTATAGCCTGAAGAAGTCAGGGAGCCTGATTCATCCAGCTCTGTTTTTCTTTCTCAGGATTGCTTTGGCTATTTCAGGTCTTTTGTGTTTCCATACAAATTGTAAAATGTTTTGTTCTACTGCTGCGAAAAATGCCATTGGTAATTTGATAGGGATTGCATTAAATCTGTATATTGCCTTGAGTGTATAGTCATTTTGACAATATTGATTCTTCCAGTCCAAGAACATGGTGTATCTTTCCAACTGTTTTTGTCATCTTCAAATTCTTTCATCAGTGTCTTAGAGTTTTCAGAGTACAGCTCTTTTGCCTCCTTAGATAGGTTTATTCCTAGGTATTTTATTCTTTTTGATGCAATGGTAAATGGGATTGTTTCCTTAATTTCTCTTTCTGATCTTTCATTGTTAGTGTATAGAAATGCAACAGGTTTCTGTGTATTAATTTTGTATCCTGCAACTTTACTGAATTCATTGATGGGATCTAGTAGTTTTCTGGTAGCATCTTTAGGATTTTCTATGTATAGTATCATGTCATCTGCAAACAGTGACAGTTTTATTTCTCCTTTTCCAATTTGGAAGTATATGGCTTATATGGCCTTAATTATGTTGAGGTATGTTCCCTCTCTGTGCCCACTTGCTGGAGAGTTTTTATCATAAATCGGTATTGAATTTTGTCAAAAGCTTTTTCTACATCTATTGAGATGATCATATGGTTTTTATTCTTCAGTTTGTTGATGTATTGTATCACATTGATTGATTTGTGGATATTGAAGAATCTTTGCATCCCTGGAATAAATCCCACTTGATCATGGTGTATGATCGTCTTAATGTATTGTTGGATTTGGTTTACTAGCACTTTGTTGAGAATTTTTGTGTCTATGATCATCAGTGATATTTGCCTGTAATTTTCTTTTTTTGTGATATCTTTGTCTGGATTTGGTATCAGGATGATGGTAGCCTCATAGAATGAGTATGAGACTGTTCCTTCTGAAATTTTTTGGAAGAGTTTCAGAAGGATAGGTGTTAACTCTTCTCCAAATATTTGATAGAATTCACCCATGAAGCCATCTGGTCCTGGACTTTCGTTTGTTGGAAGTTTTTAAATCGCTGTTTCAATTTCAGTGCTGTGATTGGTCTGTTCGTATATTCTATTTCTTCCTGATTCAGTCTTTGAAGGTTGTACCTTGCTAAGAGTTTGTCCATTTCTTCTAGGTTGTCCATTTTATTGGCATACTGTTGTCTGTAGTAATCTCTTTTGATCCTTTGTATTTCTGTGGTGTCAGTTGTAACTGCACCTTTTTCATTTCTACTTTTATTGATTTGAGCACTTTCCCCTTTTTTTCTTGATGAGTCTGGATAAAGGTTTATCAATTTTATCGTTTCAAGAACCAGCTTTTAGTTTCATTGATCTTTTCTACTGTTTTCTTCATCTCTATTTCATTTATTTCTTCTCTGGTCTTTATGATTTCTTTTCCTTCTACTAACTTTGGGTTTTGTTTTTTCTTCTTTCTATAGTTGCTTAAGGTGTAAGGTTGTTTATTTTTCTTGTTTCCTGAGGTAAGATTGTATTTCTGTAAACTTCCCTCTTAGAACTGCTTTTGCTGCATCCTATAGGTTTTGGATCATTGTGTTTTTGTTTTCATATATCTCTAGGTATTTTTTTATTTCCTCTCTGATTTCTTTGGTGATCCATTGGTTTTTTAGTAACATATTGTTTAACCTCTACGTGTTTGTGATTTTTACAATTTTTCTTCTTGTAGTTGATTTCTAATCTCATAGTGTTGTGGCTGGAAAATATGCTTGATATGATTTCAGTTTTCTTAAATTTACCAAGGCTTACTTTGTGGCCCAGCATGTGATCTATCCTTGAGAATGTTCCATGTGCACTTGAGAAGAATGTGTATTCTCCTGCTTTTGGATGGAATGTTCATCTGGTCTAATGTGTCATTTAAGGCCCATGTTTCCTTACTGATTTTCTGTCTGGATGATCGGTCCATTGATGTAAGTGGGGTGTTAAAGTCCCCCACTATTATTTTTATGTTACTGTTGATTTCTCCTTTTATGGCTGTTAATATTAGCCTTACATATTGAGGTGCTCCTATGTTGGATGCATATATATTTACAATTGTTATAATTTCTTCTTGGATTGACCCCTTGATCATTATGTAGTGTCCTTCTTTGTCCCTTGTAATGGACTTTATTATAAAGTCTATTTTGTCTGATGTGAGTATTGCTACTCCAGCTTTCTTTTGATTTCCATTTGCATGGCATACCTTTTTCCATCCTCTCACTTTCAGGCTGTATGTGTCCCTAGATCTGAAGTGGGTCTCTTATAGACAGCATATATACGGGTCTTGTTTTTGTGTCCATTCAGCCAGTCTTTTGGTTGGAGCATTTACATTTAAGGTAATTATCAATATGTATGTTCTTATTGCCATTCTGTTAATTGTTTAGGATTTGTTTCTGAAGTTCTTTTTTCTTCCCTTTCTCTTTTGTTCTTGTTCTTCAGGCATCCCAGCACTGGAGTCTGTAGGCTGTTGGGTGGGGACATGTCTCAGTGCCAAAAGAGAGTTGTGTTTGGATTGATTTTTCTGTTTTGTATGTGTATCTATTGTAGGTTTTTCGTTTGCAGTTACCATGATGTTTTAATATAGCAGTCTATATATATACAAGATTTTTTTAAGTTGCTGGTTTCTTACTTTCAATTGCCTTTCCAATATCCTGCATTTGTGCTCTCCTCTTCTCACAGTTGCTGGTTTTGTGATCATATTTGTGTGTGTATATTTTCCTACCTTTACTATATGTTTGCCTTTACTGGTGTGCTTTCCCATTTGCAATGTTCTTGTTTCTAGTTGTGGCCTTTTCTTTTCTGCCTAGAGAAGTTCCTTTAGCATTTGTTGTTTGGTGGTACTGAATTCTGTTAGCTTCTGCTTATCTGTAAAGCTTTTGATTTCTCCACTGAATCTGAATGAGAGCCTTGCTGGGTAGAGTATTCTTGGTTATAGGTTTTCCCCTTTCATCACTTTAAATATATCATGCCACCACTTTCTGGCCTGCAGAGTTTCTGCTGAAAAATCAGCTGATAACCATGTGGGGCATTCCTTTGTATGTTATTTGTTGCTTTTCCCTTTTGCTTTTAATATTTTCTCTGTCTTTATTTTTTGTCAGCTTGATTAATATGTGTCTTGGGGTGTTCCTCCTTGGTTTTATCCTGTATGGGACTATCTGTGCTTCCTGGACTTGAGTATTTCCTTTCCCATGTTAGGGAATTTTTTGGCTATTATGTCTGCAAATATTTTCTCAGGGCCTTTCTCTCCTCTCCTTCTGGGATGCATATAATGTGAATGTTGGTGCATTTAATGTTATCCCAGAGGTCTTTGAGACTGTGCTCATTTCTTTTCATTCTTTTTTCTTTATTCTGTTCCATGGCCGTGATTTCCACCAATCTGTCTTCCAGTTCACTTATCCTTTCTTCTGCCTCATTTATTCTGCTACTGATTCCGTCTAGTATATTATTTCAGTTATTGTATTGTTTATCTCTGTTCTTTAAATTTTCTATCCCTTTGTTAAACATTTCTTATATCTTCTTGGTCTGCGCCTCCATTCTTTTTCTGAGATCTTGGATCATCTTTTACTCTGAATTATTTTTCAGGCAGATTGCCTATCTTCACTTATTTGTTCTTCTGGGGTTTTATCCTATTCTTTCACCTGGAACATATTTCTCTGCCATCTCATATTTCTCTGCCGTCTAACTTTCTGTGTTTCTGGTCTCCATTTCTCAGGCTGCATGTTTGTAGTTTCTCTTGCTTCTGGTTTCTCTTGCCCCCTGGTGTGTGAGGTTGGTCCAGGGGCTTGTGCAGGCTTCCTGATGGGAGGGACTAGTGCCTGCCCACTGGTGGGTGGAGCTGGGTCTTGTCCCTCTGGTGGGCAGGGCCTTGTCAAGGAATGGCTTGCACTCCAGACAACTTTATGCGGCCTGTCTGCTGATGGGTGTGGCTGTGTTCCCACCCTGTTGGTTGTTTGATCTGAGGCATCCCAGCACTGGAGTCTGTAGGCTGTTGGGTGGGGACATGTCTCAGTGCCAAAATGGCGACCTCCTGGAGCGCTCACACCAATGAATATTCCCTGGGGCCTCCACCACAAGTGTCCTTGCTCCCAGAGTGAGCTACAGCCGACCCCCACATCCCCAGGAGACCCTCCAGGACCCACAGGTAGGTCCAGCTCAGGCTCTTATGGAGTCACTGCTTTGCCATGGATCCCGGTGCACACAAGACCTTGTGTTTGCCCTCCCAAAGTGTAGTCTCTGTTTACCCCAGTTCTGTGCAGCTCCTGTACTCATGCCCCACTGGCCTTCAAAGCTAAATGCACTGGGGGCTCCTCCTCCTGATGCCAGACCTCCAGGCTGGGAAGCCTGATGTGGGGCTCAGAACTCTCACTCCTATGGGAGAACCTTTGTGATATAATTATTTTTCAGTTTGTGGGTAATCCAGATAGCAGGTATGGGATTTGACTATATTACAAAAGTGCCCCTCCTACCATCTTGTTGTGGCTTCTTTGTCTTTGGAATATAGAATATCTTTTTTGGTAGGTTCCGGTCTATTTTGTTGATGGTTGTTTAGCAGTTAATTGCAATTTTGGTGTTTTCGTGAGAAGAGCTGAGCTCAAGTCCTTCTACTCCACCATCTTGTCCTCAACCTCCCCCAGACTGCGGGTGCTGTGCCATGCCATGCCAGGGGCATAACAGCCCGTGGCTTCCCCGAGTCCAGGCTGGTGAGTTGGAGTCATTGCTCTGGCCTAGCTGCTTTTTCTGGCCTCACTGATTCAGGGCTGGGGCCACAACCCTAGGCCAGAGGTGGCACCCTCAAAGCATGGTGGGACGGTCAACCACCAGGTCAGGAAGCACGTGGGTCCATTCTGGTAATAATTTAATTAAATATTAATGTTAAAAATAAACTTTATTAAAGTATTAATGTATATGAAATAAAGTTTCCTAATTATAAGTATGTAATATGAGTTTTGACAAATATACATGACAATATAAGTTATGTAACCCCCAACAGACTAATTTTATAAAAACTATTCATCACCTTAAAAGGTTCTCTCGTGCCCTTTGCATTCAATTATTACCTCTCACTCCTTAGCCCCACAAAACCACTGATTTGCTTTGTGTCACCATAGTTTTTACATTTACTACAATTTTATATAAATAGAAACATAAATAATTTTGTTTGTTTTCTTTCACTTAGCATAATGCTTTTGTGATTCATCCTTATTTTCATTGCTGCATTATATCCCATTATGTGGATATACAAAAATGTGTTGTGTCCATTAACGGTGGAAATTTGGGTTGTTTCCAGTTTGGGGCTGTTATGAATAAATCTGCTATTAACATTCAGGTAAAAGTCCTTGTGTAACATTTATTTGTATTTTCTTGAGTAGATAAGAGGAGAATTACTGAGTCATATGGTAAGTATATGTTTATGAGACAGGATAAACTATTTTATAAAGAGGTTATATCATTTTGCTATCCCACCAGCAATGTATGAGGGTTTTGGTTTTTCCACATTCTTGTCAACACTTCCTATTGTCGATCTTTTCAATTAGATACCAGTGATGGGTTCACTGGTATCTAGTAGTGATTTTAATTTACATATTCCTAGTAACTAATGATGTTCAGCATCTTTCAAGTGCTTATTTCACATTTGTGCATCTTGTTTGGTGAAATGTCTGTTCAAAACTTTTACCTACTTTTTAAATCAAGTTGTCTTATTATTACTGGGAGTTCTGTAAATATTTTGAATAAGATATGTATTTTCCAAATATCTTCTCTCAGTCTGTGGCTAATCTTTTCATTTTGTTAATGGTATCTTTTGTAGAGCAAAATGATTTAATTTTGATGTCATGCAGGTTATCAATTTTTTATTTTATGGTTTGTGCTTTTCATGCCCTTTTAAACTGTTGTCTAACCCAAGATTACTATGATTTTCTTCCGATCCATTTTAAGTTAATTTTTGCGTTTTATGAAAGGTGAAAGTTAAGGCTCCATTTTTAATTTATGGGTATCTAATTGTTTTATCATTTATTGAAAATATTATCTTTCCTCTGAGTTGCCATAGCACTTTCGCCAAATATTGTCATTTATGTGTGTGTTTGTGGATATTGTTCCATTACACTAATATTTATATTTTTTCAATACTTTTTCAATACCAGCATATTGTGATTCCTGTAGCTTTAGAGTATGTCTTGAAATTTTATAGTGTAGCTCCTTAAACTTTTTTATTTTTCAAAACCGTTTGGGCTATTTTAGATCACTGCATTTTCATACATAGTTTAGAATCATGTTTCAATTTCTTAAACAAAAAAAGTCTGCTGGGATTTTGTTTGGAATTGCTTTCACTTTGTAGATCAATTTGGGGAAAATGAACAATATTGAGTTTTCTGACCATTGATCAAGGTACATCTCTTTATTTAGGTCTTCTTTCATTTCCCTCAGCATGGTTTATAATTTTCAGTATACATATTTTCTACATGTGTTAAATTTATATCTATTTTATAATTTGATGCTATTATGAGTATTGGATGGAGAGTTCTATAAATTTCAGTTTAGTCAAGGATGTCAATAGTGTTGTTCAGAACTTCTATATTCTAATTATTTTTTGCCTAATAATTCTGTTGATTATTGAAAGAAGAATGTTTGCAACCTCAGCCTTAATTGTAGATTTGTCTGTTTTTCCTTCTAACTCTCAGTATTTCTCCATGTATTTTGAAGGTCTGTTACCAGATGAATCCACATAAAAGGTTGCTATATCTTCTTGATGAATTGACTTCATAATCATTCTCCCTATTTATCTCTCAAAATTTTTCTTGTTCTGAAATATACTTTGTCTATATTAATGATCCATTAATACAGCCACTTCAGCCTTCATTTAATTAGTGTTTTCATGGTATACATTTTCCATTCTTTTATTTTTAAACTGTATTTGTCATAGGCAACATATATTGGATCTGAATTTTTTTTTCCACTCAGGCAATCTCTGCCCTTAATTGGAGTGTTTAGACAATTTATTGACTTTAATGTGATTATCCCTATTGTTGCCTTGAATGAAAAGATTTTTCTATTTTCTATTTGTCCCATTTGTTCTCGCATTTGTTTTTTTTATGGTACCTTTTAATGATTCTATTTTATGTCCTATTGTCCTAAGTATTTGTTTTAAATTTTAATTAAAAAACTTTTTTTTTAATTTACATTTTGCTCTTTGGTTTATTATGTATATTATATATATATCTTTAACGTCAAATAAATAAACAGCATTATACCACTTCACATATAAGAATCCTTTAACAGTATACTTCTATCTCTCTTCCCGTTCTCTCTTCCTGTTCTTAGTACTACTGTTGCCATATATTTTATTTCTATCATGTTATAAATCCCACAATACATTGTTATTTGCATTTTAAGTGATCAATGATTTTTTTAAGAAATGAGTCTTTAATATTAATCCACATATTTAACCACTTATGGTGTTCTTCATTACTTAGTGTAGATCCATATTTTAATCTGGAATCATTTTTCTTCTGCCTAAAGGACTTCCTTTATTATTTCTTTTTAATACTTCAGCTATTTTATTTAAAGATAAGTTAATACTGACAGGCCAAAAAATTCTAGAATAAGATAATGCTATGGAGAATAGGGTAGCTATTTTATATACAAGGGATTAGAAGGCATATTGTGTTCCTACAGTACAGTTGCTCTAGTTTTTATATACAATGTTTAAAGGTTACTTTCCATTTATAGTTATTACAAAATATTGGCTGCATTCCCCATGTTGTACAATACATCCTGGAGCCTATCTTACACCCAATAGTTTATACTTCCTACTCCCAGACCCCTCCCCTTCTCTCCCCACTGGTAACCACTAGTTTGTTCTCTTTATCTGTTGAGTCTGCTTCTTTTTTGTTATATTCACTAGTTTGTTGTATTTTTTTTCGATTCCACATATAAGTGATAACACACAGTATTTGTCTTTCTCTGTCTGACTTATTTCACTTAGCATAATGCCATCTGAGTCCACTCATGCTGCTGCAAATGGCAACATTTCATTCCCTTTTTTGCTCTATTTTATATTGGAAATGCTTTTTAAAATTTTAATGTTTATTATTAGTCATCCTTTTTTTTAAGAACATTAAAATGTGAAAAGTGTATATTTAGGAGTTGAGCAAATAGTACATATGTATGTGTGTGTGTGTGTGTATATATATACATATTTTTTTATTCAAACAGAAAGTCACAAAAATTATAAACATCCTCATCAGTTCACTCAGTCCCGTGTAATTAATTTTTTTTATCTTGATCTTTTGCTAGCACTTTTATGAGTTCATCAGTTTTCCATTAGAGTTCTGAAAATGCTTATTCATTCAGTTCAGCAGTATAGTCAGTTACCAGAAACCTGTACTTGTCAGAGTCTTTTCCATGAATTCCTTGAAGATGAAACCCTTTTACAGGAACATACTTTCAAAAGCATCAGAATACACCCAGAACGGTCTGTAAATGACAAAAGACTTAAAAATGACCACGGTTAAAGATTTGATGAAAGTTCATAATAATGCAATTGACAAGGAAATTTAGTTATTTCTGAGATACTTTTTAAAGTAATAACTAGAATTATGACATATAACATTATACCAGAACATATAAGATTTTTAGAAATTTCATGTGATGTCTGAAACATTTATATTAACATATTTCCATACAAATAACCCAAAGAAAGTTTAGTATTAGTTGTTTTGTTTGTTTATATTGCAGGTTCTTATTAGTCATCCATTTTATACACATCAGCGTATACATGTCAATCTCAATCTCCCACTTCAGCACACCACCACCACCACCCCCCGTCACTTTCCCCCCTTGGTGTCTATATGTTTTGTTCTCTACATCTGTGTCTCAATTTCTGCTCTGCAAACCAGTTCATCTGTACCATTTTCTAGGTTCCACATATTTGTGCTAATATACGATATTTGTTTTTCTCTTTCTGACTTACTTCACTCTGTATAACAGTCTCTAGATGTATCCACGTCTCTACAAATGACCCAATTTTGTTCCTTTTTATGGCTGAGTATATTCCATTGTATATATGTACCACATCGTCTTTATCCATTTGTCTGTCCATGGGTATTTAGGTTGCTTCCATGATCTGGCTATTGTAAATAGTGCTGCAGTGAACATTGGGATGCATGTGTTTTTTTGAATTATGGTTTCCTCTGGGTATATATATGCCCAGTAGTGGGATTGCTGGGTCATATGGTAATTCTATTTTTAGTTCTCTAAGGAACCCCTATACTGTTCTCCATAGTGGCTGTATCAATTTACATTCCCACCAACAGTGCAAGAGGGTTCCTTTTTCTCCACACCCTCTCCAGCATTTGTTGTTTGTAGATTTTCTGATGATGCCCATTCTAACTGGCGTGAGGTGATACCTCATTGTAGTTTTGATTTGATTCTCTAATGATTAGTGATGTTGAGCAGCTTTTCATGTGCTTCTTGGCCATCTGTATGTCTTCTTTGGAGAAATGTCTATTTAGGTATTCTGCCCATTTTTGGATTGGGTGTTTTGTTTTTTTAATATTGAGCTGCATGAGCTGTTTATATATTTTGCAGATTAATCCCTTGTCAGTTGCTTCGTTTGCAAATATTTTCTCCCATTCTGAGGGTTGTCTTTTCGTCTTATTTATGGTTTCCTTTGCTGTGCAAAAGCTTTTAAGTTTCATTAGGTCCCATTTGTTTATTTTTATTTCCATTACTCTAGGAGGTGGATCAAAAAATATCTTGGGTTTATTTTTGTAGGTCCGTTTCTTCTCCTGTGTTTCCCACTTAGAGAAGTTCCTTTAGCATTTGTTGTAGAGCTGGTTTGGTGGTGCTGAATTCTCTTAGCTTTTGCTTGTCTGTAAAATTTTTGATTTCTCCATCGAATCTGAATGAGATCCTTGCTGGGTAGAGTAATCTTGGTTGTACGTTCTTCCCTTTCATCACTTTAAGTATATCATGGCACTCCCTTCTGGCTTGTAGAGTTTCTGCAGAGAAATCTGCTGTTAACCTTATGGGAGTTCCCTTGTATGTTATTTGTCATTTTTCCTTTGCTGCTTTCAGTAATTTTTCTTTGTGTAATTTTTGCCAATTTGATTACTATGTGTCTCGGCATGTTTCTCCTTGGGTTTGTCCTGTATGGGACTCTCTGCACTTGCTGGATTTGGGTGGCAATTTCCTTTCCCATGTTAGGGAAGTTTTCGACTATAATCTCCTCAAATATTTTCTCGGGTCCTTTCTCTCTCTCTTCTTCTTCTGAGACCCCTATAATGCGAATGTTGTTGCGTTTGATGCTGTCCCAGAGGTCTCTTAGGCTGTCTTCATTTCTTTTCATTCTTTTTTCTTTATTCTTTTCTACAGCTGCGAATTCCACCGTTCTGTATTCCAGGTCACTTATCAGTTCTTCTGCCTCCATTATTCTGCTATTGATTCCTTCTAGTGTATTTTTCATTTCAGCTATTGTATTGTTAATCTGTTTCTTCTTTAATTCTTCTAGGTCTTTATTAAACATTTCTTGCATCTTCTGGATCTTTGCCTCTGTTCTTTTTACGAGGTCCTGGATCATCTTTGCTATCATTATTCTGAATTCTTTTTCTGCAAGGTTGCCTATCTCCACTTCATTTAGTTTTTCTGGGGTTTTATCTTGTTCCTTCATCTGGTACATAGCTGTCTGCCTTTTCATCTTATCTTTCTGTGAATGTGGTTTTTATTCCACAGGCTGCAGGACTGTAGTTCTTCTTGCTTCTGCTGTCTGCCCTCTGGTGGATGAGGCTATCTAAGAGGCTTGTAGAAGTTTCCTGATGGGAGGGACTGGTAGTGGGTAGAGCTGACTGTTGCTCTGGTGAGCAGAGCTCAGTAAAACTTTAATCCACTTGTCTGCTGATGGGTGGGGCTGGGTTCCCTCCCTGTTGCTTGTTTGGCCTGAGGTGACCCAACACTGGAGCCCTGTTTGGTGGGGCTAATGGCAGTCTCTGGGAGGTCTCACGCCAAGGAGTACTTCCCAGAACTTCTGCTGCCAGTGTCCTTGTCCCCTGGTGAACCACAGCTGCCCCCCTCCTCTGCAGGAGACCCTCCAACACTAGCAGGTAGGTCTGGTTCAGTCTCCTATGGGGGTCACTGCTCCTTCCTCTGGGTCCCGATGTGCATACTACTTTGTGTGTGCCCTCCAAGAGTGGAGTCTCTGTTTCCCCCAGTCCTGCCATCAAATCCCACTAGCCTTCACGGTCTGATTCTCTAGGAATTCCTCCTCCCATTGCCAGACCCCCAGGTTGGGAAGCCTGACATGGGGCTCAGAGCCTTCACTCCAGTGGGTGGACTTCTGTGGTATAAGTATTCTCCAGTTTGTGAATCACCCACCCAGCAGTTATGGGGTTTGATTTTATTGTGATAGCACCCCTCCTATCATCTCATTGCAGCTTGTCCTTTGTCTTTGCATGTGGGGTATCTTTTTTGGTGAGTTCCAGTGTCCTTCTGTCGATGATTGTTCAGCAGTTAGTTGTGATTCCAGTGTCCTCGAAAGAGGGAGTGAGAGCATGTCCTTCTACTTTGCCATTTTGAACCAATCTCTTCCTTTATTATTTCTTATAGTACATGTCTCCTAGTGATGAATTCCCTCAGATTTTTATTCATGAGTAAAAATCTGTATTTCACCATTTGAAAGATATGTGCTGAGTATAGAATTTTATTTTGACCCATTATAATCATTTGTTGCTTTCAAGATGTCATGTCATTTTGGACTGTGTAGTTTCCAATGAGTAGATTTCATCATTCTTATCTTTGCCTCTGTGTAGGAAATATATATTTTCTCTCTGGCTGCTTTTAACATTTTTTCTTCATCACTAGTTTTCAACAGTGTGATGATGTATTTTTCTTTGTTTATTCTGCTTAGTATCCTTTGAGTTTCTTGGATCTTTAGGTTTACTGTTACCAAGTTTGGCTATCATTTTGCTATTTTGGCTTCATTGCTGTAAATATGTTTTCTGCTGATCTTCCTTTCTGAGGCTCCAATTACATTTATTCTAGACTGCTCAATTTTGTCCCAGGGGTCAGTGATGCTTTGGGGTTTTCTTCTCTCTCATGTTTCTTTTTGGAAATTTTCTATTGCTTTTTATTCAAGTTCACTATTCTTCTCTGCTATGATGTCTAATATTCAGATAAAAATATATCTGAAATGATTAAATTACCTCTCAAAATTTGAGTCTTTTTAATATCTTCTAATTCTCACTTTATCACATTCATGTTTTCCTCAGCCTTCTTGAATATCTGGAATATATTTTCCAAAGCATTTTTAATATCCTTTTCTGCTAATTTTATCATCTCTTTTATTTCTAGGTATGTTTCTGGTGATTCACTTTTTTCCTCTGGTTATCCATCTTTTTCTTGATACCTACTACTTTTCATATAGTTAACATTGTGAATTTTACATTTATGGTGATATTTTGTTGGATTCTTTTCAATAGATAGTTATCTGGAAGGAAGTTATGTTACTTAGAATCAGTTTTTAAGCTTTTTTAGGGTGGGTCTAGAAAAGCCTTTAGTTTATGGCTAATTTGTTCCCACTACTGAAGTGACACCCCTATATCTGTTTTCCCATGTAGTTGGAGATCTCAGCAGTTTGGCTGGTAGTGACATGAAATATTCTCAGCCTTGTATGAGCTTTGTGAATTGTTCTGCTTTATCCTTTTGGTGGTTTGTTCCCAAGCCTGGGGTAGTTTATTCACATGGATGCACAGATCAGTACCCAGACAAAATTTCAAGAGAACCGTTCTATAAATCTCTGGTGTATTCTATCTATGCAGCTCTCTTCTCTCTAGTATTTTGCCTCATAAATTCTGTTTTTGCCACATTAGACTCTGATTTCTGTCTCCTTGGTTTGGTGAGACTTCTGATCTCTCCTTGAGTTTCAGTTTCCTGGGAAATCTCTCCATTCAGTAAGCTAGAACACTTAGTTTAAACTAAAGTTTACTTCGATTGTTATCCTTCTCTCATCTTATTCTATGTTGCCTGTTGACCAATATGTGAAGACTGCCGTTTAATATATTTTGTTCAGCTTCCTAGTTAAGGTAGGAGATTAAATCCAGTATCCATGTTGACTTTTCAACAACAATTGCCTAACCTCCCCAATCCTAAGGTATAACTTTCCAGGATTCTTACTTACTTACTTACTTGTTTATTTATGGCTGCGTTGAGTCTTTGTTGCTGCATGCAGGCTTTCTCAGTTGCATCAAGTGGGGGCTACTTTTCATTGTGGTGCACAGGCTTCTCATTGCGGTGGAGTTTGTTGCGGAGCACGGGCTTTAGGCACATGGGCTTCAGTAGTTGTGGCTCACAGGCTTAGTTGCTCCCCGGCACATGGGGTCTTCCCGGACCAGGGATCGAACCCGTGTCCCCTACATTGGCATGTGGATTCTTAAGCACCGCACCACCAGGGAAGTCCCCAGTATTCTTATTTTTAATTCAAAAAGAAAAATATTTTTGTTGGTGTCATACATTCTAGTTGCCTTTTTTTCTCTTCTCAGTACTGCATTTGGGAACTCTCTCATACCTGTAAGCAGAAGTAATTAACTACTTTTTAACATTAAAAGTTTAGAGATATTAATTTGCTACAATATATAGTATGTATAATATTGCACTTATAATAATATTAAGATCAGTTCTACTTTTGTGTGGAAATTTTTCAAACTACTTTAATAACAGTTGTGACTTGATGCTAATAAAAGCTCTGTGAACTAGATAAATCTAGCGTTATAATTCTCATTACAAAGTAAAGAAGCTAAGGCCTCACAAGATTCATTAATTTTTCTCAATCGCATAACCTATAAATGATGAGATAGGATCTTCTGACTTTTATAACAATGTTTTTTCCAATTTTCCAGAGTCTGTCTTCCTGGAAGATGTAGAACTTTATGTAAAATAGCAAAACATCTAGTATAGTATGGTAGCAAAACTTTTCACTTTTCGTGAGGAAGGCAATATGGTGGAATAGAAATAACTAGATTTAGAGTAAGTGGATGATTTGTCAGTCATATTCAATCTAAGTAATAAAAACAACGTGGAATTACATAAAATGAGCAAAACAACTTTTATACAACTAACTATTTTATATTTACTTTAGGAAACAAAAAGCAGATTTACAATTGTTCAGCTAAAGGGCATGTTGTAAATGGAGCAAAAAGAGAGTTTAGTGTATGCCAGTTGTTAAGGTGACCAAAATGCCTGCTTAGGAGATCCATTTTAATTTTTCAGGAGACTTAGTTAAGAAATTAATCAAATGGCCTTTGTATTTTAGTAAATGGGACAAAATAAAGAACAAAAGATTGAGAAATTTTTAAATTTTTGTGAATGAGTTAGATCTCTGTTCATACCTACTATGGTGTCAAAATCTTTGATATATGTAGTTAATCTTTATGTAAAATCTTGTGTTAAGTATACACTCTGTTTAAGAAGAGAATTAATTTCGAACCTAATAATTATTATTTTTGAAAAAAGTCACCTAATTGCATACCTAAGCAGCTGTAGCTATTGAAGTATGACATTTCTTGATCTGTTCCCCCCTTCATAGCAAAAAGATTTTATATGATTCATCTGTAAAAACATAAAATCAAGTTAAAGAGCAAGTTGAGTAATCACTACTTACATGATAAAATATATGACAAAATATGATTGCAGGTCATTCCTATTTTTTGCAGTGGTCATGGCTATTATATAAGGTTAACGTATCCTATGTAAAGGCACCATATCCTTCCTGACTTTCACCAGTCACTGCCTGACTTACCCAACCCTAAAGCATTACTTTCCAATAATCTTATTTATTTTTAAATTCAGAGATAAAAATAATAATGGTTGGTGTAATACATTCTAGTTGCATTTTTTTTTCTCTCAGAGTTGCATTTGGGAACTGCAGTGGGTTGGCTGTGGTGGATTTTATACAGAAGACAGTACTGTTAAGCATGGGGACCATTGACCTATATAGATCAAGTGACCTGTACCAACGACAACCACGGTCTCCTCGAAAAAACAAGCAGTTCGTTGCAGGTAGGAGATTAGATCATTATGAAATTGATTAGTTCACCTGTTTTCTTACCTTTAGATTTCTTGTCTTTCTTCTGTGATGCTATTCAAATGTACAGCAATATAAAGTCAACATACTTTACAATACCACGTAAGTAAAATTGGTCAGAAACATAGTAAGAATCTTTGAAAGGGTAAAGGAGGTGTTTAAACTTCAATTTGTTGTTAACGTTAGGAAGGATCTCAAGTTTCTTAAGTTGAATTCCTAAAAAATAACAAAAGATAAGAAGGTATTAAATATAAAAATGCTAAAATCAGGCTATCTAGTTGAAAAAGCTGCTTGCAATGGTTGTGTTAACTGGGATAGTTTTCTTCTAATATATGATAGCTTTAAAAATATAACTTAAGGTCATTCACTAGTTTTAATATTTTAAAGTAACTCCATTTTTTGGCTGTCACCTTTCCTTGTTGGATGGTGACTTTCTTGGAGGTATTTTCACAAATGCAGTAAACATTATTAACATCTTAAAATGCTATGAAAGATGATATTTTTCTTGACAAATTAGAAAAACATACAAAGTTAGTAAAATACAAGCCAAAATACTTTCTACGCATAACGCCAAACCTTGATATGCCAAATTATCCAAAGTTGTACTAAAATTTCAGTACATATCCAAATAGCTGGCTTTGCAAACATTGCCAACATTTTGTATATTTTCTGTCCACTGACATAGTTTAGTTGGTAAAATATTGGCTGAGCTAAAAGGTTTGCAGGTGGAAATGCATCTATAGTATTATGTGTTATTTTATACAGTTTTTAAAATTTTCTACTGTTTTTTAAAATAATCAGTTGAATATTGACACTTTTACTAAATATACCCACGTAAAGACTATTTTAAAGTAAAAAGAGTACATTATGGTAGGTGTTATTTTCTAAATAGCAAATGTGCCAAATTTAACATCTGAATGTGGTAATAAATGAAGTTTCCTTTTGAACTAATGAAAAATTACTTGATATACTGAAATTCTCCTTCTTTGTTAATCTTTCTTTTGTAAACCTATACCCTTTCCAAATTGCTAATTTAGACCCTTTTCAGGAGCACAAAAGTTCTCCTTCAGAACCTGGAGTTTCTTTGTTTTTTGTTAGGGATCTCAACTTTTAGCAATATTTTATGAGTGCTAGCAATGTAAAATTAGACAGGTTCTGCTTCTACCACTACTGGCTTTTGAAAGAAAGGCAGAGTAAGAGAAATTGTGCATGAATATACCATGAGAGCCCCTCACGATTGAGAAAGAGAAAGTTGACTTTTGAAAGTTCATGGACTCTTGATTGATAGAAAGATGTTAGGGGATAGTAGGCACTGTTTGCATGCTGAAACACTAATTCAATCAGAAAAGCTGTGGATCCTAAGACAACATCTAAATTACTTGCTGGATATACACAGTGGGATACAATTATTATTTAATTTAAACTTACTGAGCCTCAAAAATTATGATTAGAGCTCAGAATTTTAATGACTTTAAAATTAGGAAAAACTGTGATGAAGTTGTAAACTCTGCTTGTATTTAGTATATATAATGAGTACTCTGTTATTAAAAAAAAAGACTAAAATCCCTAAGCTTTCTTGTTAATACTGAAGATTAAAGACAACCATTTTTATATTTATGAGGTAACATACATATTACTTATAAGCTAAATAAGTTTACTATGTAAAAAGCATAAAGAGAAATATGCCATTTATTTTTATAAGATATTTGATTAAATAAAATTACTACAGCATTCTCATCATTCATCTATCACCTCACTTTCTAATTGATTTAATTTTTTAATATCTCCTTTCTAATTTGATTACCTAAACTTGCTGCAATTTCTTCATCTTGGCTGTTCTATATTCTGGTATGATATCACTTCCTTTCACTTTAGACTATTTTTCTCTCTTTCTTCTGCCTGCTGCTGATGCTGGTGTTCTGGCATGTTCCAAAGACAACTTTTGCATGCGTGGCCTGTCTAACTTTTATCCTGATTTAACGAAACGGATCCGTACTTCCTACCAGAGTAAGTTCAATAAAGGTTAGGCAAATAGCTTTTTTTTAAGTCATAATGCTTGAGTTAAATCCATATATCTGTGCTTAGTAATGTGTTTTTAAAAACACATTCAGCATGCATGCAAATTTTTGTTTTGTTACGGAAATGCAACCTGATAATTTTAATAAAAATTATATAAATATTTCAAATAGTTATATACCCATTTACCCATATTCATTGTTTCAGTGTTTATTTCAAACCATGTGTACCATGTGCTATTAGTCCAAGAGCCATTGTCTTTTGTTTTGAGGAGGAAGAGCCATGGTGTCCTTGTAAATAATAAACCTGATATTCTAGCATCAATAATAATTGAATGCTTATTTTGGAAACCTTATGCCTTTGGCCATTTTATAAAATTATTTTAACCAGGGCCACAATTCTTGCTTTTTCTAATGTAATTAGATTTCTTGGAGGTAGCATTTCTGATGCTTTTCATTAAAATAGAATATACAAACACACATTTCTATAGTGAATTTAGGAAACAAACATTGTGAAACTGGGGAATTAAGGTCACAAATAAAAGTCACTAATATTAACATTTACCATGGTAGCAAATGCAAATCTGAAGGTGGTGTGTCAGATAATCTATTAAATGGTGCAGAAAGAGTGGGGAGTGAGAGTATGATTGGAGGTGCAGATGATACTAGTGATATTATGGGTGAATATTTATTGACATGAGAAGATGTATATAATATGTTAGTCAATATGTTTAAAAAGAACTTAATACATATAAGACAATCTCATATTTGTATAAAATATATATATGGATACATACATGTTTGTTGCTTGTATCCTAAATTTCTTTAGACCTCACCTCACCAGCTTGTACATACTTAATGGAATTACATCACTTATAAAAACCTAAAATTTTGTGTTCCATTAGCTAAAAGAAGTCAATACCTGTGAAAGCCTTAAAGTTTTTCTGGGGTGCAGAGGGTGACTTATTTTTGCTCAGAACTATTCTTTAGTTTTCTACTCTGAGCACCCCCTTTTTCAGTGCTTCCCACTGCCTCTACTCCTGGTGCCTTGTGATAGAACACATATTTGTGTTGGCTTCTGCTGTTACCAGAACAGAAACTTATTAGGTATTATAACATTTCTTGACACCTGAAAATTATATGAAATTTTAGTTTCCATAATTAAAATTTCCATAAAAGTTGTATTGGAACACAGCCAAACTCATTCATTTACATATTGTTTCTGGCTGCTTCCAAACTACAATGGCAGAATTGAGTAGTTGCAACAGAAACCATATGGCCCCTAGAGAATGGACTTGAGGATACGGGGAAGGGAAAGGGTAAGCTGGGACAAAGTGAGAGAGTGGCATGGACATATATACACTACCAAACGTAAAATAGATAGCTAGTGGGAAGCAACTACATAGCACAGGGAGATCAGCTCGATGCTTTGTGACCACCTAGAGGGGTGGGATAGGGAGGGTGGGAGGGAGGGAGATGCAAGAGGGAAGAGATATGGGGACATATGTATATGTATAACTGATTCACTTTGTTATAAAGCAGAAACTGACACACGATTGTAAAGCAATTATACTCTAATAAAGATGTTAAGGGCTTCCCTGGTGGCACAATGGTTGAGAGTCTGCCTGCCGATGCAGGGGACACGGGTTCGTGCCCTGGTCCGGGAAGATCCCACATGCCGCAGAGCGGCTGGGTCCGTGAGCCATGGCCGCTGAGCCTGCGTGTCCGGAGCCTGTGCTCCGCAACGGGAGAGGCCACAACAGTGAGAGGCCCGTGTACAGCAAAAAAAAAAAAAGAAAAGATGTTAAAAAAAAAAAAATTGCCCACCCGAAAAAAAAAAAAGAAACCATATGGCCCATGAGACCTAAATATTTACTGTCTTGCCCCTCACATAAATTTGCTGACCTCTCCCCTATACTATTCTTCGTTACCCATCCCCTACCACCTAAATGGTTTCAGCCACAACCTTTCCTGAAAATAGTTTCCAGGTGGTTTAACACACATACATACTCAGACTTCAGAATCCTAGTTTAGCCTTCTCAAGGTAGAATCCCCCTACTGTGTGTGTGTGTGTGTGTGAGAATGCATCCATCTGTACAGATAGAAAAAGTTTCTGGAACATGAGACTGTAGATTTTATAAATTTCTTTTAATGTATTTTATGGTATTTCTATAATAAAGACATAATGCTTTTATAGTAAAAAGAAGTTGGATTCTGAGGATAAGAAGCAGGCTCTTAGTTAATCTGAATTCTACAATATCAACCATGATATTAAAGTTAATTACTTCAATAATCTTATGTTGCCTTCAGAATAAAAAAGCCAAGATTTTAAACCTTCATTCAGGGTACTCTAAAATATAATTCTTATCTGCATCTTCAAATGAATTTTCTACTACTGCTATAAAAACATTCCTCTTAAGCCAGTGTATGTATCTTACTACACTTATAATTTATTTATAAGTGAAACTTTCCTTAGATTTCACTCCCTATAGTAAACCTTTCCTGCTGCCATTAGAGCCCTTTGCACCAATTCCTTAATTTAAATGTCTATAGTGCCTACGGTGTACAGGCTTCTACACAGTAGTGTCTGAACCATTTAATTGGTACTTAGATTTATTTGTATTTTTATGCATATGCTCTACCTTTATAAATGCATGATAAAAACCTGAAAACCATATCTAAAATTGTTATTATCCTCTACACCCAGCACAAGTATGAGCTCAGCAAGTCAATGATGATGGTAGTGAGATAGAGCATGACAGGAGACTCTTTGTTCACAAGAATAGCCAGCAGAATTTTCAGATTTGATAAATGAGAGTAGACATGGCTTCTGGGTTCACTGGAATTTTGCAAAAGAAATCATAGTTTCTTCTAAACAAAGAATTAAAGTGTCAAGACAGAAGTAAAATCAAGTCCTCAGAAGGCCATAAAAGATGTTCTATGTCTTCCATGGGACTATGATTTGTGGATGCAAAGAAATGCTTTGGAAAGAGCAAGAGACATAGGATGAGAAGGTTTATATCAAGTTCTGCCTTTTCTTCTTATTGACTACTCATTACATTTATAATCTTAAGCAAGTCATTTAACTGCTCTGAGTTTCTTTTTTCTCATATATAAAGTAAAAATCATAATCCCTACTTTCCCCTTAGAGACTTTTGGAACTTTGCAAGATTAGTGTTTATAATTGCACTTCTATAAATATTAGATATTATTATTATAATAGAAGATGAAACCACGTCACACGTTAAATAACCTTTCCAGAATACAACAAATCTATGGAAGAATTTAGGGCTAACATCCAGTCAGCTGCCTCATCACCTAGTGCTCTTTCTACTTGTTATAATGACAAATTCTGCTAGTTAATGCTTTGTGGTTAAAGGTTTTTGTTTGTTGGTAATATCTATAATTTGACTACATAGTAGAAGTGCACATTTGAGAAAAGTTCACAATGTACATAAACAAAAGGACATGCTTGCTTGACAACTTAAAAGGTAGTTGAGAAAGAACATTATTAGAACAACCTTACCAGTGTTGAAGAGGTATTTACTTAAAAAAAAAATTTGATAATATACCATTTGCACCAAAGGAGGTTTGGAAGGTATGCTTAAGGTAGAACATTGTCAGAAAAGGTGCTTATGCATCAATTTCTAGTTATGCATTGGGAAATCCTTTGGAAAGTTTCAGTCCTATCTACAGACATTTTCTCTCTTTCACTGCATAGTTTGTTCAGAATGTGGGGAGTCATAACAGATCTTGGAAATACAAATCAGTAACATAAAGAAAAATTGAACGAAAAGGGGAAGATAAGAGAAAACTAGCAAAGAGAGGCAAATAAACATTTTCAAAAATGAATGGAGCGGGCTTCCCTGGTGGCACAGTGGTTAAGAATCTGCCTGCCAATGCAGGGGATACAGGTTCGAGCCCTGGTCCGGGAAGATCCCACATGCCATGGAGCAACTAAATCCGTGAGCCACAACTACTGAGCCCACATGCCACAACTGAAGCCCACGAGCCTAGAGCCCATGCTCCACAACGAGAAGCCACCGTGATGAGAAGCCTGTGCACCGCAACAAAGAGTAGCCCCCACTTGCTGCAACTAGAGAAAGCCCACGCGCAGCAACAAAGACCCAACACAGCCAAAAATAAATAAATAAAATAAATTTATTTTTTTAAAAATGGAGAAAGTCAAGAATGGAGGAGGAGTAAAACAAATAAGAGGAATGCCTCAAGGAACAAAAACTAGCAAAAATTATGGTAAACAATGAATGGGAAAAGTCCATTTATTTAAAAAATATTTATTAAGCATCCTCTGTATAAAACATTTTTTAGGCAGTAGATATATAATGATGAATGAAATAATTATAGTCTCTTCCCTCAATTTATAAGAGAAAACATATAAAGAAATTCATAGATATACAATTACAGTTGAAAAAAGAAAGCAATCCTATGAAAGAGAAAAATTAGACGTGGAAAAGTTGGACCTGTTTTTGAGAGTGTTGTTAGGGAAGGGCCTATCTGAGGAGGAAACATTTAAGTGAATCCTTACAAGATAAGAAGGAATCAGACAAAGCTTTGAACTTACACTTCTGACCAAGGTAGAGTAACAGGGACAAGATTTAACATCCTGCCTCAAACAAACAGAAACAGCCATAATAAATGAAGCTGTGGTTTTTAAGACATGGGACATCAGACAATGAAGAAGAGTAATTTCTGACAGATAAGAAACAATTGAACCCTATAACCATACCTCTTTATTGCCCTGAGAGAGTTTCTAGAACGCAGCAAAGGGAGAAGGGGAAACCCAAGAGGAAACCAGTCAACTCCCTATGCTGAGAAGATGGAGATGAGAAACTGGGGACACCAAAGCAGCTACAGATCCTAAAGAGAGGATCCCAGATATCTACAGTTTCCTCCTCCAACAGATCAACACATACCTATGATGTAGCTACACAGGGACAGGTAAAGAACCATCTGAAAGGATTAAAGGAAATGGTATCCAACACTCAAAGGGAATAGTGCCTATTTTTTCCCACCAGGCAGACTAAAAAAAAAAAAAATATATATATATATATATGAAATTCACATCTGCTTCTAATTAACATTGTACTGGGGATTCTAGCCAGTGTAGTCAGGCAAGAAAAAGAAAAGTTATCCAGACTGGAAAAGAAGTTAAATCATCCTTTTTCATAGACAACATGATCATCTATGAAGAAAATCTAATGAAGTCTACAAAAGAGCTACTAGAACTAGTAAGTGAGTTTAACAAAGTACAGGATATAAGGTCAGTATACAAAAATCAATTTTATTTCTGTCAACCTGCAACACTTAGCCATAAATTAAACAACAGATGTGAAAGACCCATGCGTTGAAAACTGGAAAACATTTCTGAGAGAAGTTAAAGAAGACCTTAAAAAATGAAAAATTACATGTCTCAATATTATTAAGATATCAGTTCTCTCCCAATTGATCTGTAGTTCAATACAATCCCAATAAATATCCAGCAGACTTTTTAATAGAAATTGACAAACTGATTTCTAAAGTCCATATAGAAATGCAAAGGATTTATAGTAGTCAAAACAGCTTTGAAAAGAACAATCTTGGAGAACCAACACTACCTAATTTCAAGACTTTTTAAAAAATTAGTATGTTATTGAGTCAGGTTGGTATTGGTCCAAAGACAGATATGTTAATGGAACTCAACAGACTCCAGAAATACATCTACACATATATGGACAACCGATTTTTTTACAAAGATGCAAAGGTAATTAAGCAGAGAAAGAATAATCTTTTCTACAAATGATATTTAAACAGTTGAATATCCTTTTGTAAAAAAAATAACTTTGATCCATACTTTGTACTATATTTTTAACAGTTAACTTACAGTGGATCATAAGCTTTAATATAAAACCTAAAACCATAAATCTAGGAAGAAAGAAGAAAAATTTTGTTACCTTAGGTTAGGCAAAAGTGTTTTAGGTAATATACCAATGACATACTCCATAAAAGAACAAATGTATGGATAAATTGGATTTTTTCAAAAGTAAAAATTTCTGCTCTTTATAAGACACTGTTTTGAGAGTGAAAAGTTAAGCCATGGACTAGGAGAAAATATTTGCAAAGCATATATCTGATAAAGGACTTGTATCTAGAATAACATTTTTTAATTTCTCAGAACTCAATAATAAGCAAACAACCCAATAAAAATATAGGCCAAAAATTTGAATAAATAATTCACAAATGAAAATATAGTGATAAAAATAAGAATATGAAAAGATACTCAAAAACATTCATTATTAAGAAAATCAAATTAAAACTACAATGAGATATAATAATACATCTATTATCATGACTATAATTTAAAAGACTGATCATACCAAGTACTGGCAAGAATGTAGAAAAAATAGAATCTCTTACACGCTACTGGTGGGAATGTACAATGGTATAACCATTTGTCAGGTTCTAAAGATTTAAACATACACTTATAATATGACCTAGCCACTTTAATCTAGTTATTTACCCTAGATAAATGAAAGCATATATCCATACAAAGACATTCATAGCAGCCAAAAATTCAAATACCTTTAGTAATCAAAAACTAAAACAACTAAAATCTCCATCAAAAACTAAATGAATAAACAAATCTCGTATGTTTGTTCATTGGTCTACTACGCAGTAATAAAAATGTATGCACTATTGATATGTGCTATACCATGGATTAATCTCAAAATAATGAATCTTACATTGAATTAGAGAAACCAGACAAAAAGGGCAGATACTGTATGATTCCATTTATATAAAATTCTAGGAACTGAAAACTAATGCAGAGTGACAGAAAGCAGACCAGTGGTTGCCTGGGGATGGGGAAGGGGCTGATATGGAGAGGGCTGGAAGGGAGGGTTACAAAAGGACACAAAGAAACTCTTGGATACATTTATTATCTTGATTGTAGAGATGGTTTCACAGGGGTATACATATGTCAAGATTTATCAAATTAAATACTTTATAAATATGTCAGTTGAACCTCAAAGAGTTATTTTTTAAAAGAGAACTAGGCACATAAAGGGCAGGGAGCAGTGTATTCCAGGCAGAATGAACAGCTTATAAGAAGGTTCTAAGGTGGTTCTAAGGTGGTCAAGGACTTTAACTATCTTCTAGAAATAGAAGGTCAAGGAGGCTTGGGGTGTAGTGATTGAGAGGGAAAGTGGGTTAAGATTTTGATGTCTAGATGAGCAGGGACAGGATCATACAAACTTCTAAAGCAATTATAAGAAATTCTGTTTTGAGCAAGAAAATGATATGCTTTGACTTATATCTTAAAAATGTTATCCACACTGCTGAATGAAGAAAATATTGTGGGGCCAAAAAGAATGAAAGCCAGTATACCAGTTGGGAGGCCAATATTATACTCCAGGCAGGAAAAGGTAGCTTTGGCCAGGGTGATAGCACTGTTGTTGGAGAAAAAAGATAGGTGCAAGAATCACTTACAGAGCTACTAATTATAATTCAATTTGGGAGATCAGAAAGTGGAATCAAAGATTATTTCCAAATTTGGGCTTGAGCCAATGACTGTCATGATATTATTTACAAAGATGAAGAAACTAGGGTTGAGGCACAGTATGTTGGTAGGGAATAGAGTTTGGTTTTAGACATGTTAAATTTTGGTGTGTATTGTTTATCCAAGTGAAGACGATAAGTGGATAGGTAAACAAATCTGAATATCAGGGCTGTAATTTAGTATGTAATGTTATGGGAATGAAGTTATGTAGGCATGGAGGGAGCAGAAGAAGGGAAGAGGGGACTTGTGGATAAAGAAACAGGAATTTCAACATTTAATTTCCAAAGGAAGAAGAATAGCTGGCAGAGAGGACTTGCCAGAGAGAAGAGAAGAAATGAGACTATTGCAGAAGCCAAATTAAAGGGGAGTGTTTCAAGAAGTGGTCAACCACATCAAATGCTACAGATAGGATAAGTAGGGTAAGCTTAGAAAAGGGTCTAGTGCGTGCTGTGCTGTGAAGGTTATTAGTGACTCTCTAAAAAGTAGTTTTGAAAAATATTGGGATAGAAGCTACAATTATATTAGACTAAGGAGTGGCAAGTGAGGAAACAGCACAACTAAATAACTCTTTTGAGATGTTTGGTTATGAAGGGGTGCCAAAAAATAGGTCAGTACCTGCATTGGAATAAAGTGTTAAAAGAAGGATTTTTTTCATTTTAGATAAAGAGCATATTTTAAAGTTGATGTGAATATTGAATGATCCATAGAGAAAGAGAGATTGGTGGTAGGGGACAGAGGGAATAATAACTAAAGAAGCAAAATCCTTCAGAAAGTTACAGGAGAGGAAATCAGAGCATATGTACAAAGATTAGTATTTAATAGGAAGTTTTCTCTATTGTAATAGAGAGGTACATAAAAGAAAAGGAGAAAGCTACAGAATCAGAGGGATAAGTTACAAAATGTATGATTTGGTTGAGAAATGAAACAAGTGATTTTCACATCTCTGCTTTTCAGTTCTGTATTTTAATAGGTTTCTTTTTGAAATCAGTTTGACAGTGTTTTCTTACTCCAAACTTTGTACTGAAAAGCACACTGATAAAAATATAAGGTTCCATCTTTGAATTCTAAAAAAATGAACAAAGAAATTAAAAATAGGGGAGATATTACTTAGTAATTTATGTGAGTTTTCTAGAGTTTAGTTTAATAGTAATTTCAGTGTGACTCGAACAAATAAAACAGCTAATATAACTTAGGGCAGTGGTTCTCAACCCGGCATGATTTTGTCCCCCAGAGGATATTTGGCAATGTCTGGAAACATTTTTTGTTGTCACAATTGCGGGGAGGAGTACTCTACTGGCATCTAGTGGGTAGAAGCCATAGATGCTGATAAACATCCTGCAATATATCACCCCACAACAAAAAAATGATTTGGCTAAAATGTCAATCAAATTTGAAAGCATTGAGACCAGAGAAGTTTATATGGTAAATGGTAATTTGGTAAGAACATTCCCAAAGTGTAGACTATTTATATATGTGAAGACATTTGTACACTGGGTATTAGTCTCCTAAAGAATATTGGTATTTTATTTAACATTCACAAGTTGCTACTTCAAATAAGATATTGATTAAATTATCCATTAAGACACATTATAGGTATATATTCTTAGAAATCTTTAAATAAATGTTGATATAATTCATTGTACCCAAGGGGGTTTTGTCTTCTGATATTCAATTATTTATTTACCATAAAATATCTCTATCTGATCTTAACCGGGATTTACTATTTTCTAATGAATCACCATACAAATCTTCCAAATTTAGTTGTCCATTTGCTTTACTTATCCATATATCAAACATAACTTTCTCCACATAATCTTTGGGAAATCTCACCATTGAGTGTTCAATATATTATGAGGAAAAACACAATTATTTGGCATTACCCTGAGCACTTCAATGAATACCTACTAGTGTCAGTAATGGATTAACCAGTTTACCTGGTTTCCATTCCTTTGTTCCACATGCCTTCAATACAGCTTTAACAGTATTTCCAAGAGATTAGACATAAATGGAGGGGCTTTCCATTTCCAGATAGGATGTTGAAAGATATAAAAATTCTTCATCCCCGTGGTAACAATGATGACACAACAATAATAAAATCCTGTGATAATAACAATGATAAAATTAAAATTATACTTTTCTACGAGGCTTCTGAAGAGTGGATTCAAAGAAGCCTTGATTAACTGAATTCCAGAGAGATAAGAGCCATTCATAGATAAGCAGAACCCCCAGCTGCTTTTATACCTGGGGCAAGTGACTGAGCTGGACACAGGTCAGGAAAGGAATGGGCCTTCTATAGATGGACAGACTGCAAAGAATAGGAACAACTATAGGTTTAATGACTATCTGGACTGAACTGTTGAATGGGAATCTGAAATAGCTCTAAACACAAAATTATTCAGTTTGGCAATTCTCTGCCAACTAACCCCACCACTCTCAGAATTTTTCTGAGAAAGTGGCAGCAAATGAGAAAGCACAGAGAATTTATGCACTCTCAAAGTGCTTGCATTCAGGGGTTATTATAGAATTTGACCCAAGCTGAATTAAACTATCTGAAACTGCATCTCAACCCTCTTTCTGCACAAATACTGGGAAAATTAGGAATCAGCCCCTTGAGGAAGGGTTAGGGAAGTTTGAGTGTTGGATTGAGGAGCAAAGAGATTTTGAAGGGAAACCTAATCTAATTAAAGCTGCAGACCAGCCCTAGTTCAATTCAGTACTGTGTAGAATCTGATTGATTAGCACTTCACTTGAGTTGTCTAAGGACAAAAATTGGTAAGGCTATAAAAAACTTAAGCAACTCTCTTAACCAAATTGACCTGACATAAATAGACACCTACACCACACTAATGAAAATGTGCATTTTTTTCATTAGATGTGGAATATTCACAAATATAGACTGAGTCATGAAACAATAAAGAATTAAAATCAAGCAGAGTAAGTTCTCTGATCATAAAAGAAATTAAATTAGAAATCAGTAACAAATATGTCTTAAAATCCCCAAATATTTGAAAATTAAGAATAGCTCATGACTTAAAAAAGAAATCACAAGGGAATTTTAAAAATATTTTTAACTTAGTGAAAGTATAAACACAAAATATCAAAATTTGTGATATTGAGATGTTACTAAAGTAGTGCCTAATGGAAAATTTACAACATTAGAAGCTTAAATTAGAAAAAAGATCTCAGATCAGTAATCTAATAGCTCTACCAATATCAGACAAAATAGATTTTAAATCAAAAAATTTCACTAAAGAGGGACAATTTAAAATGATTAAATGGTCAATATATCAAAAAGATATAACAATTATAAATATATGCACCTGACAACAGAGCTACAAAGTACATGAAGCAATATCTGACAGAATCAAAGGGATAGACAATTCAACAATTATTGGTAATTTTAATACTCCACTTTTAAATATAATACGAGAACTAGGCAGAAGGCCAAAGAGGAAATAGAAGACTTGAAAAATGCCATGTATAAGACCTGTACACTCAAATCTACAGAAAGAAAATGTTTAAACATTATTGAAATGGAGGAGATACCATCTTTATGGGTTGGAAGACTCAATATTTTTAAGATATTTATTCTACCAAATTATCTATAGATTTATCACAACTCAATAATAATCTAACATATCTTTTTATAGAAATTGACAAACTGATTTTAAAATGTATGTAGAAATGCAAAGAATCTAGAATAACTAAAACACTTTTGCAAAAGAACAAAGTTGGAAGATTTCACTTCCTGATTACAAGATGTAATATAAACCTGCATTAATTAGATAGTGTGGTAGTCAAAAAAAAAAAGACAAATAGGCCAATGATTACAGAATAGAGAATCCAGAACTTGACCCACACATACATGGTCAATTTATTTTTGACTAAGGCACTAACACAAATCAATGAGGAGGGAAAATCTTTTTAATAAATAATCATGAACAACTGGGCAAATAGGGGGAAAATGGACCTTAATCCCTACCTCACACCATAATCAAAATTAACTTGAGATTAATTATAGCCCTGAAAATGAAAGCTAAAAATTAAAAAAGTTTCTTGAGAAAACAAAGAGTGATATTTTCATTACCATGGGGTAGGCAATGATTACTTATATAGGAACCAAAAAAAAAAAAATTCTAAAGAAAAGAAAAAAATCAATAAATTGCCCTTAAGGCAAATTAATCTTTTGCTCATCAAAAGACATCTTATTGTCACCAAGAAAATGGAAAGTTAAGTCACAAATGGAAGAAAATATTCACAATACCTACTTCCGACAAAAGACTCTTAAGCAAAATATATAAAGATTTCTATTGAAGATTTGGCACTACTCAGTTCTGTAACCTTAAATAGTTTAAGCTCTCCGAACTTACAGTTTCTTATTTATAAAATGTAAGGGTTGGGATAGAGTGTGACAATGGACATTTTCTAAAATTCTATGATTTTTTTGAACCTACAGCAAGTTTATTGGTACAAATTATATAAAGGAGGTGGTGGAAAGGAATATGAATAAAGATGGTTTGGGTAATTGACAATGGCTCTTAAGTACCCCTGGGTATGGGATTTACATTAAAGTAGAAACTCTGAATACTTATTTACAAAGAAAAAATATGAAACTCTCCAATAAGGGTAGGAAAACCCTAAGGATATTTTGTGAATGACACAGGAAAGCAGACTGGCAGATAGTGGGAATTACAAAATGTTTATTAATCTATTGTGCCTATCCTTATATTTTTCAGGAAAGTGACAACAGAATATAAGAAATATTAGAAATGAGGAAAATATAGTGCTTATTATAAGAAGGAATTTGATACCATTGAACAAATCATTTAGTATTTACTATACAATACTGCATTTTTATAAATAGGTATAATATTTAAAATTTGTTATATCTCCTTGAAGGTCTTTTAAAAAGCCAATAACCGTTTCTCTTGGAAGTGGAAGATTTGATTAGATCTTTTTAAAAACCCCTTCTACTTCATGTTTTTCTTGGTTTATTTTCAGATGAAACTACATCATTTACTAGAACAGTTACTTCATATGAAAAAATAAGAAAAGGACTTTTATATCTTTCCACCATCATATTCAGTTACCCTTTATATATCAGTTATTGCTTATTTTTTCCTATGTCATTGTTAAAATTTTTCAAAATAATTGTCATAACATAAGCATAGAAAAGTTCTCACAGGGGAAAAATAAAACCTTTTAAAACTTATAGGAATTAATAAGAATTATCTGCGAAATTTTAGCAAATTTTCTCATTTTTTGTCATTTTATTTTCAGGTTTAACTGAGCTGAATGACAGTCCAGTTCCCCTGGAACTTGAGCGTTGCAAGTCTCCCACTTCAGGTAAACATGAGTGGTATTTTTCAATCTTCTGAAGATTACTTCATTGCAGTAATCTACTGCTTTATCTTCATAATTCTTGAGAAATTCATAATTTTGGTAATTAGGTGTAATTTCATTTTGAAATTTAACCATTAGCAAATTCTATTCCAAAATAAAATAGAAATAAATGTCTTAAAATATTTATTACTTCCCAAAAATTAAGATCAGAGGTATGAGTATAATACTTCTAAAAACATTTTAAAGAAGTTATTTTGCAGATATATTAATAATGCTAAGTAAAAATTGTAATATTATACAGAAACTGTCTCATAGCTAGAGCTGAATTAGTGGGAAATATATACTGTAGGTGCAGTAACATTTGAAACCATCCCTCTGGATCATAGTTTTGAAACATGTATATTCATTGGCAAAAGAAAAATGATAATATATGTTGTGAGCCCATTATATTAAAAATATGAGTATAAAGCTTCTTAGGAATAAGTTTTTAAGGTCTGTGAAAAAAAAAGGTATAGTACAAATTGTTGGGTGTCAGCATTGTGAATAATTTGCTTTTTAAAAATTTTTTATTTACCTGATTTTTCTGTAATATACACATAGTAATGTGTAAATTTTTAAGCACCAAAAAATTAGGTATATCTTTGACATTGAATTGTAGATCTGTTTTCATAGAGTATCAAAAAATTATTTTTTTATTTAAATTATTTTATTTTATTTTTAACTTCATGCAAATTTATAAACATTTAGTTATCTCTTTATAAAGCAATGAATTTTGACTTTTAGAAATTCAGCTGGAATTGTGACATTCTTCAATCTACTTCCTTAAGAGTTGTTAGTTGTTTATTGTTATTCTTCAGGAATGTAGGCTGAATAGAATCTAGTTGTGTCCTGTGTAAATCTCTGTTTTAATCATATCCATCTAATCCTTATTTTACTGCTTTCATGTTAAGCATGGTCTCATACATTTACCCTTTCTTTTGCATTCCCATTGGCACCATCCTAATGTAGGTATTTATTACACCATACCTAGAATATTACAAAATTATTCTAACAGGTGTCTCTATTTTCCATCTCTCCCTCTTAGAATTCATTTTGCATATCATGTTGCAAAATTAATCTCCTTAAAATATTACTTTGATATTTTCCCGTGTCAGAAATCTTCAATTAAAATATAATTTAATATTCTATATCAAATTCAATTAATTTAACCTCACTTTAAATTCTCATCCATAATCTGAATTTGAATAGTAATACATTTATTAGGTTCTAATATCAAAAAGAAATAGAATAAAAATAAATTTCCCTCCCATCCTTCCCCATACATTGTTTCTACTCTCTTGAAAAATTAAACATTATTGGTAGTTTCTTGTTTATCCTTCCAGGCAATTTGTGTTTGTAAACAAACCAAAAAGAAACAGACTTTTGCCTTCTGTTTTGTACAAAAATAGTAATATTATGCACTTCGTTGTACTTTGCTTGTTTCACTTTACAGTGTATCTTGCTTTCCATTTCATTACATAAAGTATTTTCTTATTATTTACATTTATATGATATTGAATTACATGTGTGTATTATAATTTATTTAATCATTTTACCAATTAAAGGACATATAGTTTAGTGCCAGTCTACTGCTATGTCAAACAATGCCACAGTGACTAACCTTGGTACATTCCTCACTTTAAATGTGTGCAGGTATATCTATCAGATAAATTCCTAAAATTGAAGTTGCTGGGTCAAAGAATATACACCTGTTTAATCTTTATAGATACTCCCCAACTGCTCTTCTTGGGGTTTGCACAGTTCTCTCTCCTTCTAGCAATAACATGAAAATATTGGTTATCAAATTTTTTTATCTTTGCAAGTCTGTTTGGTAAAAAGAATATGTCAATGCAGTTTCAATTTACCTCTCACATATTATAAGTGATGTTGAACACCCTTTTATATATTTAAGAGTTCTTTAAATATTTTTTGTAAATTATCTATTCATATACTTTGCCCATTTTCTATAGGGTTGTTCATTCTTTTTAAATTAATTAGTCCTCTTCATAAGTTAAGAAGATTTTCCCTTTATGACATGAGATCCAAATATTTTTCTCAATTTTAACTTTTAACTTTGCTTGTGGTATATCTTGCCTTAGAGCAGTTTTTTTCTAATCATTGATCTTTTCTTTTAAGGACTTCTTTATGCCCAACAATTTAAATACTATTGGTTATCTACTTTTTAACATTTTAGTAGAATTCCCCTGTCATTTACCCTTTATAGTTACTTATCTTGTATGTTTGTACTTTCTCTGAAAAATTTTTTCATTACGGAACATTTCTAAAAATATACAATACACATATGAAAAGATTGAGAGCCTTTCTTTAATTAGGGTAACTAAATTGATCTATTTTGCTGTTTAAACCCAAACAGTGGTTTTACTGGTTTTTTTAAATTTGTTTTTTAGCTTACTGATTTCTGCTTTATCTTGATTAGTCTCCTCTGTTTTCCTTCATTTTACTTTTTCCTTTTTCACCTTTTTGTGGTAGATGCTTAATTCATTTATATTTATTGTTTCTTACATATTGATAAAACAAGGCTAAATTTCTCTTTGAACTCTGTTTTAACATGTAATAGCTTTTGATATATTATGATTGCATTAACAGTATTTTCTATATAGTAAACAGTTTGTTTATATTTCTTTGACCCAAGAGTTATTTAATGTAAATATGTGGCATTAGGTAGCTGTAAGTTTTACCTTATTAATCATGTTATTTAAGTCTCTCATGTCATTACTTATATTTTGATTACTTGACTTGTCAAAGATGGGGAAAAGGTGAATTAAAATATTGTATTAATCATGTGTTTCTATTTTTCCTTGTATCTGCTGTTTATTTTTTAAAATATTCATGTGTAAATATTCAAAGATATATCCATACATTCTTTACCATTAATCACCATTGTTCATTTCATATTGTGTCCTTCACCTGAATTCACCTTGTTTGCTATTAATACCACAACTCTTGCTTTTATTTGTAATTTCTTTTTGTATTCCTTGGCCTTACCTCTTTTGAGGTAAACTTTTTTTAAACTGAGGTGCAATATGTAAACCTCAAAGTGCATAATTCTTAAGAGTTCAGGTAGACTAGTTTTTACAAATGAATACACCAAGTAAACTTACCCAGATCAAGATATAGAATGTTACTGGAACCCCGGGCACCTCCCCTTATGCCCCTTTCAGCCACTAACCCCCACAAAGTTACCTACTATTCTGACTTTTATCATCATAGATTAGTTTTGTGGGTTTTGGACTCTCAGATGAATGGAATCATTCAGTATTTACTTTTATTTTTTGCTTATTTTGTTCAACATTATGTGTATGATATCTATGTTGCTGAATGATTTTTATTGATGTGTAATGATCCATTATATGAATATATCTCAATTTATGCAGTTTATTATTGCTGAACATTTTAGGTGGTTTTCAGCTGGGGGCTATTATAAGTAAAGCTTTTATGACCAATCTTGTCTAATTTTTAATACAAATATAACTCATTTCTGTGTTACATGTATCTGGGAGTGAGTTTTGAGGTCATAGGGTATGCATATGTTCAGCTTCAGGAAATACTACCAAGTTTTCTAAAGTGGTTGCACCAATTTTACTTCCATTAACGGTGTATAAAAGTTCTATTTGTTCCACATACTTTCCAATTTTCTTTTTTCAGTTTCAATCATTCTGGAGTGTATATAGTGCTGTCTTGCTGTAGAATTAACTTGCAGTGCATATCCCTGATGTCTAATGATTTTGATGAACTTTTACATTTATTGACTATTTTTAATATCCTCTTTTATAAGATATTCAAGTATTTTACTCATTGTTATTATGTTGCCAACTTTCTTTGATATATAAGAAATTCTGCATATGTATGTAGATAGGTAGATACATACATAAAAAGAAGTACTTTTGTTGGATGTATATAGGGCAAAATATCTTTTCCCATTCTGTGCCTTGCTTTTACTCTCTTAAAGGTGATCTTATCATGAGCAGAAGTTTTTAATGCTAATGTTATTCAATTGATCAATACTTTCTTTTATTATTAGTGCTTTATGTGCTTTGTTTTATTTTTAAGAAAATCTTTGCCCACCCCAAGTTCATAAAACTATTTCCCTATCTTCTAGGAGGCTTATTGTTGTACCTTCACTTTTAAGTTCAAGTTCCATTTGAAATGTATTTCTGTGTCTAATGTGAGGAAAGAGTCAAGGTTTATTACTTTCATTTAGGTATCCAGTTGACAAGGACCATTTATGAGAAAACTATCATTTCCCCCACTACACTGAAATGGTACTTTTGCCACAAATTAGTGTACTCTACCATGTATGTGCATGTTTCTAGACTTTATGTTCTATTTCATTTGTGTGTTTACCATTAATCCGATTCCACACTGTTTTAATTGCTGTAGCTTTATAGTATTGCTGGTTGTATAGGTCCTCAATTTTGTTTTTGTAGCTCTTTTTCAAGAATGCTATAGCTATTTTAGGTCTTTTCTTTTCATATAACTTTTAGAAAAAACGTCAGTTTGCACACAAACAAATATGTCTGGATAGTGATTGTAATTTTATTTCATCTATAGATCAGTTGGTCAGAAATGACATTCAACAATGAATTTTCAACTTGGTATCTCTCCATTTATGTGTCTTCTTTAATATTTTTAGTCTTCTTTGTAGAGGTCTTACACATCTTTCATTAGCTTTATTACTCAGTATTTGATATTTTTATGTTGTAAATTTTTAAATATCTTTATTATTTTTTATGGCTAGAATATAAAAATAATTAATTTTTGTATATTGACCTCATGTCCGGAATATTTGATAAACTTATTTCAGTAATTTGTCAATTCTTTTAGATTATCTATGTATCCAATTATGCTCCCCCCTGTTAAAATGACAGTTCCATTTCTTCTTTCTAAGGGAAAAAATTAGCTAGGACCTCCAAAACAATGCTGAATAGATGTGGTGTTAGCAGATATCTTTTCTTTTTTCCAGTCTCAGGTATGAGTCTTTCAAGATTTCAGAGTTAATTATGAGGAATATCTCTAAGTAAGAGAGGTCAGAAATTAGGAGAGCCAGAAACTGATAATCATTTTATAACTCTGCTTTCCTACATGGATCTTAAACTCCCTTTTAGCCCAATAAACCACAAGTAATATAGGGTGAAGTTTAATGTTTTATTAAATTAAATATTAATAGAATAATAATTCTAATTAATAGAATGACTATTAAATATTTCCTTTAGGATGATGAGAGAGACAAGAGTAGGGATTGGGAGCTGAAAGTGTCCCAGTGAGCCAACCAGAATGCTGATGTTCTCAGCTTCCAGGATAACAATCATTTCATATTATTCATTCACCCAACTATTTAACAAGTAATTTACAATATCTACAGTTAGAGTGATATTATGATATCCACTGAGAATAAACTAATGAACAAAATTAACATACCCCATGCCAAATGGAACTGACAGTCTATCTGCAGAAACCAACATTAAAGCAATAGTTATACAAATTGTTATTATTTTTCCTTAAAGCTATGTAACCATTTTTCCCTCACCAGGTAAGCTTGTGCATTTTGTGCACTGCATAAACATACATCCCAGGGGGGTGAGCAGAAGCTAACATGAGCCCTAGCTCCACTTACCTGGAACAGAACTGCAGTCCCCTAAAGGAAACAGCCCCTTTTTCTTTGGCCCAAGAAACTAACCAAGCCTTCAACTGTATATCTGCCCACAAGGTGTGCATTTTTCTAATTTGTCCTACTTGAAGGTTTGCCTTTAAAAATCATTTTCCCAGTTCAACATCATTTTCTAGGTTAGCATTATGTCCTAATACAGCTGCTACCTATGCAGCTATCCATCCTCATGATTCTCACTGTCCACAATATACAACAGACTTATAATGCTACCAAATTCAAGTGAAGACTAGGGTGATAGAAATATTTATCCTTAAAAATATCTTGGGCTTCCCTGGTGGCGCAGTGGTTGAGAGTCCGCCTGCTGATGCAGGGGACGCGGGTTCGTGCCCCGGTCCGGGAATATCCCACATGCCACGGAGTGGCTGGGCCCGTGAGCCATGGCCGCTGAGCCTGTGCATCTGGAGCCTGTGCTCCACAACGGGAGAGGCCACAACAGTGAGAGGCCCACATACCGCAAAAAAAAAAAAAAAAATCTTTATTAAAAAATATCACAAAAAATAATGTCACAAAATACTAAAAAAGAAGTAATCAACTCTGTTGTTCTCAAACCTGAGTTAGAACTAGGTCTCATAGCCTAGTTTGAATGCTGCCTCTGTGTGATTCTACATGTCTAGAACCCCGTTACATCCTCTAAAGAAGAATGCTTCTTCCTTCCAAAGAGTCCTCTGTTGAGGCAGTACCAAAATACTCAGGTAAAGGCACAAAACAGACACCCTTCCAAATAGTTATCATGAAATTCACCTCTAAGGTAAAAATACTTGGTTTACTTGGGCTAAAAATTACATGCCAATAGTTTTTTATTCCCTTCCTTTAGGACTTGCTACCAGAACTCCCGAGGCAGCACCAGGCTTTTATAGGAATGAAATACCAGCTGTGAGACAGAGGAATCAAGTACATCACTTGCCAGGTGAAAGTGAAAATCTCTTTTATGAACAAAGAAGTTATTCATACTCCATAATTTTCTAGACTTCACAATTTGTCTCAAAACCTTTATTCTTACTTGTGCTGAAAACACAGGTCTCTCACGGTGAATGAAGACTAATTTTCCTAAAGCAGTGGTTAAAACTACAGACACCAACTTCAGGAGATATAAAGCAGGAATACCTAAGGCTTTTGACATTTGCCATAGAATTTAGATAGTGGTGGGTTTTTTTTTACTGTAAACCTGGATAATTTCATCAGGCCTATAAGAAAATAATGGAGTGGCCAACAGATAATTTAGGGAAAACCTAACAGCCAAAAAGTAGTTTTGTAAAAATTCTTCTTAACTCTTCATGATACAATTAAATATTTTCTGTGATCAGAAACAACTGTGATTATCATGGAAACTGCAAAGAATCACCTCAGAGGGGCACTGCTCTCTCAAAAGTAGTGAGCAGAAAAAAGGTCCTGTAAATTTTATGCAGATTCATTGAATATTTGATGCTGCTCATAGGGACCAAATCAGAATCAAACACAAGTTGTACAGCTTCTTAAATTAGGCATTCATTAAAAAATAGTTGTGACTAGATTTACAACTTTAACAAGCCTGAATTACCAATGTTCTAGACCCCAAGTAAAGTCAGTGACTAAGGAACCTAAAAATAATTGTAACCCACAATTTTCCAAGACAGCAGTTTCTTTTTTTTTCCTTGTGTAGTACAACACCCCTGTGATATGCCTTTTTTCTGATGAGAAAACTGAAGCTCAGAGTATTTAAATAAGTGGAGCTAGAATCCCAACTGAGTTTTATTTAGTTGTAAAGCCTAAGCTTTCCCCCTGATTTTCATTAATAAATTGAGAACAAAAAATATGGGAATTACAAAAAATAATCACAATTGGAATTATATGGCATCCGGTTAGTGGAGACAAGATGGCAGAGTAGAAGGATGTGAGCACACCCCTTCTTACAAAAACACCAAAATAATAACTGCTGAACAATCAACCACAAAAAATGCTGGAAAATACCAAAAATGATCCTCTACATCCTACAAGACAAAGAAACCACAGTGAGACAGTAGGAGCACAATTGTGATAAATCCCATACCCACCAAGTGGTCAGTCCACAAACTGGAAAATAATTATACCACAGAAGTTCTCCCACAGGAGTGAAAGTGTGAGCCCCACATCAGGCTCCCTAGCCTGGGGTTCTAGCAATGGAAGGAAGAGCCCACAGAGAATCTGGCTTTGAAGGGCAGTGGAGTTTGATCACAGGAATTCCACAGGACTGGGGGAGACAAAAACTCCACTCTTGGAGGCACACACAAGGGCTCGTGTGCACCAGGACCAGGAAAAAATGAAGATGCCTCATAAGAGCCTGGGGCAGACTTACCTGCTAGTATTGGGGGGGTCTCCTGTGGAGGTTGGGGGGACAGCTGTGGCTCACTGCAAGGACAAAAACACTGGTGGAAACTCATTGGTGTGATCCCTCCTGGAGGCCATCATTTCCTCTCCAAGATCTGGCCCCACCCAACAGCCTGTAGCCTCCAGTGTGGGGACACCTCAGGCCAAACAACCTACAGGGCAGGAACTCAGCCCCACGCATCATCCAACAGGCAACTTAAAGTCTTCTGAGCACACAGCTGCCCGTAAAACACATCCCCTGACATGGCCCTGCCCTCCAGAGGAAAAAGACCCAGCTCCAGCCGCCAGTGGGCAGGAAGCAGTCCCTCCCATCATGAAGCCTTCAGAAGCCTCTTAGACAGCCTCCTCCACCAGGGGGAAGACAACAGAAGCAAAAGAACTACAACCCCACAGCCTGCGGAATGGAAACCACAATCACAGAAAATTAGACAACATGAGACATCAGAGGAATATGTCCCAGATGAAGGAAGAAGATAAAACCCCAGAAGAACAGCTAAATGAAGTGGAGATAGGCAATCTACCTGAAAAACAATTCAGAGTAATGATAGTAAAGATGACCCAAGATCTCAGAAAAAGAATGGAGGCACAGATCAAAAAGATACAAGAAATGTTTAACAAAGACCTAGAAGAACTAAAGAACAAACAAACAGATGAATAATATCATAAGTGAAATACAAAATACACTGGAAGGAATCAATAGCAGAATAAGTGAGGCAGAAGAATGGATAAGTGAACTGGAAGACAGAATGGTGGAAATCACTGCTACAGAACAGAATAAAGAAAAAAGAATGAAAAGAAATGAAGACAGTCTAAGAGTCCTCTGGGACAATATAAAATGCACCAACATTCACTTTATAGGGGTCCCAGAAGGAGGAGAGAGAGAGAAAGGACCTGAGAAAACATTTGAAGAGATAATAGTTGAAAACTTCCCTAACATGGGAAAGGAAACAGTCACCCAAGTCTAGGAAGCACAGAGAGTCCCAGGCAGGATAAACCCAAGAAGGAACATGCAGAGACACACAGTAATCAAATTGAAAAAATTAAAGTCAAAGAAAAAATATTAAAAAGAACAAGAGAAAAATCAACAAATAATATACAAGGGAACTCCCATAAGGTTATCAGCTGATTTTTCAGCAGAAATTCTGCAGGCCAGAAGGGGTTGGCAAGATACATTTAAAGTGATGAAAGGGAAGAACCTACAACCAAGAATACGCTACCCAGCAAGGTTCTCATTCAGATTTGATGGAGAAGTCAAAAGCTTTACAGACAAGCAAAAGCTAAGAGAATTCAGCACTACCAGACCAGCTTTACAAAATATGCTAAAGGAACTTCTCTAGGTGGAAGAGAAAAGGCCACAACTAAAAACAAGAAAATTACAAAGGGAAAAGCTCTCTGGTAAAGGCCAACACACAGTAAAGGTAGGAAATCATCCACATACAAATACAAATTCAAAACCAGCAATTGTGAGAAGAGGAGAGTACAAATGCAGGATATTGGAAATGCATTTAAAATGAAAAGATCATCAACTTAAAACAATCTTCTTTATACATAGAGTGCTACATCAAAACCTCATGGTAACCACAAATGGAAAATCTACAAAGATACAGAAAAAAGAAAAAGCAATCCAAACACAACATGAAAGATATTCATCAAATCACAAGAGAAGAGAACAAAACAGGAAGAAAAAAGACCTTCAAAAACAAATCCAAAACAATTAACAAAATGGAAATAAGAATATGTATATCAGTAATTACCTTAAACATAAACAGATTAAATGCCCCAACCAAAAGACAGAGTGGCTGAATGGATACAAAAACAAGACCCATATATGTGCTCTCTACAAGAGACCCACCCACTTCAGATCTAGGGACAAATACAGCCTGAAAGTGAGGGGATGGAAAAAGGTATTCCATGCAAATGGAAATCAAAAGAAAGCTGGAGTAACAATACTCATATAAGAGAAAATAGACTTTGAAATAAAGACTGTTACAAGAGAAAAAGAAAGACACTACATAATGATCAAGGAATAAATCCAAGAAGAAGATACAATTGTGAAGATTTATGCACCCAACATAGGAGCATCTCAATATATAAGGCAAACACTAACAGCCATAAAAGGAGAAATACAGAATAACAATGGGGGACTTTAACACTCCACTTTCCTCATTAGAAAGATTGACAGACAGAAGATCAGTAAGGAAACACAGGCCTTAAATGACACATTAGACCAGATGGACTTAATTGAGATTTATAGACCACTCCATCCAAAAGCAAGAGAATACACATTCTTCTCAAGCACACATGGAACATTCTGAAGGATAGATCACATGCTAGGCCACAAAGTGAGCCTCGGAAAATTTAAGAAAACTGAAATCGTATCAAGCATATTTTCGAACCACAACACTATGAGATTAGAAATCAACTACAAGAAAAAAAAAACTAAAAAAACCACAAATACTTGGAGGATAAACAATATGCTACTAAACAACCAATGGCTCACTGAAGAAATCAGAAAGGAAATAATACCTAGAGACAAATGAAAACAAAAGCACAATGATCTAAAACCTATGGGATGCAGCAAAAGCAGTTCTAAGAGGAAAGTTTATAGCAATATAGTCTTACCACAGGAAACAAGAAAATCTCAAATAAACAAGTTAACCTTACAACTAAAGCAACTAGAGAAACAAGAAACAACAAAACCCAAAGTTAGTAGAAGGAAAGAAATCATAAAGCTCAGAGAGGAAATAAATGAAATAGAGACAAAGAAAACAATAGCAAAGATCAATGAAACTAAAATCTGGTTCTTTGAAAAGATAAACAATATTGATAAACCTTTAGCCAGAATCATCAAGAAAAAAAGAGAGCGGGATCAAATCAATAAAATTAGGAATGAAAAAGGAAAAGTTACAATGGACACCACAGAAATACAAAGCATCATAAGAGACCACTACAATCAACTCTATGCCAACAACATGGACAACCTACAAGAAATGGACAAATTCTTAGAAAGGTACAACCTTCCAAGACTGAACCAGGAAGAAATTGAAAATATGAACAGACCAATCACAATTACTGAAATTGAAACTGTGATTTAAAAACTCCCAACAGGGCTTTCCTGGTGGCATAGTGGTTGAGAGTCTGCCTGCCAATGCAGTGGACACGGGTTTGTGGCCCGGTCCGGGACGATCCCACGTGCTGTGGAGCAGCTGGGCCCGTGAGCCATGGCCGCTGAGCCTGCACATCCAGAGCCTGTGCTCCGCAACGGGAGAGGCCACAACAGTGAGAGGCCCGCATACCGAAAAAAACAATAATAATAAATAAATAATAAAAACTCCCAACAAAAGTCCACAACCAGATGGCTTCACAGGTGAATTCTATCAAACATTTAGAGAAGAGGTAACACCTATCCTTCTGAAACTCTTCCAAAAAATTGCAGAGGAAGGAACACTACCAAACTCATTCTATGAGGCCACCATCACCCTGATACCAAAACCAGACAAAGATATCACACAAAAAAGAAAACTACAGATCAATATTGCTGATGAACATAGATGCAAAAATTC
Organism: Lagenorhynchus albirostris; assembly: GCF_949774975.1. Classification (NCBI taxonomy): domain Eukaryota; kingdom Metazoa; phylum Chordata; class Mammalia; order Artiodactyla; family Delphinidae; genus Lagenorhynchus; species Lagenorhynchus albirostris. The sequence goes on along the minus strand of NC_083099.1, from coordinate 78,702,900 downwards.
TCAACAAAGTACTAGCAAACCGAATCCAACAATACAATAAAAAGATCATACACCATGATCAAGTGGGATTTATCCCAGGGATGCAAAGATTCTTCAATATCTACAAATCAATGTGATACACCACATCAACAGATTGAAGAATATAAGCCATATAATCATCTCAATAGATGCAGAAAAAGCTTTTCACAAAATTCAACACTGATTTATGGTAAAAGCTCTCCAGAAAGTGGGCACACAGGCAACATACCTCAACATAATAAAGGCCATATATGACAAACCTACAGATAACATCATACTCAATGGTGAAAAGCTGAAAGCATTTCCTCTAAGAACAGGAACAAGACAAGGATGTCCACTGTTGCCACTTTTATTAAACATAGTTTTGGAAGTCCTAGCCATGGCAGTCAGAGAAGAAAAAGAAATAAAAAGAATACAAATTGGAAAAGAAGTAAAACTGTCACTGTTTGCAGATGACATGATAGTATACATAGAAAATCCTAAAGATGCTACCAGAAAACTACTAGATCTCATCAATGAATTTGGTAGTTGCAGGATACAAAATTTATACACAGAAATCTGTTGCATTTCTATACACTAACAACGAAAGATCAGAAAGAGAAATTAAGGAAACAATCCCATTTACCATTGCATCAAAAAGAATAAAATAACTAGGAATAAACCTACCTAAGGAAGCAAAAGACTTGTACTCTGACAACTATAAGATGCTAATGAAAGAAATCAAAGATGACACAAATAGGATGAAAAGATATACCATGTTCTTGGATTGGAAGAATCAATATTGTCAAAATGACCATACTACAGCTTCAGTGCAATCTCTATCAAATTACCAATGGCATTTTTCACAGAACTAGAATTAAAAATTTCACAATTTGTATGGAGACACAAAAGACCATGAATAGCCAAAGCAATCTTGAGAAAGAAAAATGGAGCTGGAAGAATCAGGCTCCCTGACTTCAGACTATACTACAAAGCTACAGCCATCAAAACAGTATGGAACTGGCACAAAAACAGAAATATAGATCAGTGAAACAGATAGAAAGCCTAGAAATAAACCCAGCACCTATGGTCAATTAATCTATGACAAAGGAGGCAAGACTATACAATGGATAAAAGACAGTCTCTTCAATAAATTGTGCTGGGAAAACTGGACAGCTACATGTACAAGAATGAAATTAGAACATTCTTTAACACCATACACAAAAATAAACTCAAAATGGATTAAAGACCTATATATAAGGCCTGATACTATAAAACTCTTAGAGGAAAACAATTGAAGAACACTTTTTGACATAAATCACAGCAATATATTTTCAATCCATCTCCTAGCATAATGGAAATAAAAACAAAAATAAACAAATGGGAACTAATTAAAGTCAAAAGCTTTTGCACAGCAAAGGAAACCATAAACAAGATGAAAAGACAACCCTCAGAATGGGAGAAAATATTTGCAAACGAAGCAACTGACAAGGGATTAATCTCCAAAATCTAAAAACAGCTCATGCAGCTCAATACCAAAAAAACGAACATCCCAATAAAAAAATGGCCATAAGACCTAAATAGACATTTCTCCAAAGAAGACATTCAGATGGCCAAGAGGCACATAAAAAGATGCTCAACACTGCTAATTATTAGAGAAATGCAAATCAAATTACAATGAGATATTACTGCACACCAGTCAGAGCAGCCATCATTAAAAAGGCTACAAACAATAAATGCTGGAGAGGGTGTGGAGAAAAGGAAATCCTCCTACACTGTTGGTGGGAATGTAAATTGGTATAGCCACTATGGAGGACAGTATGGAGGTTCCTTTACAAACTAAAAATAGAGCTACCATATGACCCAGCAATCCCACTCCTGGGCATATACCTGGAGAAAACCATGGTTTGAAAGGATACATGCACCCCAATGTTCATTGCAGCACTGTTTACAATAGCCAAGGCATGGAAGCAACCTAAATGTCCATTGACAGATAAATGGATAAAGAAGCTGTGATACATTTATACAATGGAATGTTACTCAGCCATTAAAAAGAATGAAACAACGCCCTTTGCAGCAACGTGGATGGACCTGGAGCTTATCACACTAAGTGAAGTAAGTCATACAGAGAAATACAATTATCATATGATACCACTTTTATGTGGAATCTAAAAAAATGATATAAATTTATTTACAAAACAGAAACAGACTCACAGAGTTGGAGGATGGACTTGTGGTTGCCGGGGTGGAGGAATGGGAGGGGATGGATTGGGAGTTTGAGATTGACATATACACACTACTATGTGTTGAACAGATGGCCAACGGGGACCTGCTATGTAGTGAAGGGAGCTCTGTTCAATATTCTGTGGTGGCCTAGATGGGAAAGGAATTTGAAAAAGAATAAATACACGTACATGTATGGCTGAGTCACTTTGCTGTACACTGAGGCTGATGCATCATTGTTAATCAACTATACCCCAATATAAAATAGAAATTTTTTAAAAGAGCTGGAAAGGGCTTCCCTGGTGGCGCAGTGATTGAGAGTCCGCCTGCCAATGCAGGGGACACAGGTTCATGCCCCAGTCCAGGAAGATCCCACATGCTGCGGAGCAGCTAAGCCCATGAGCCATGGCTGCTGAGCCTGCGTGTCCGGAGCCTGTGATCGGCAACGGGAGAGGACACAAAAGTGAGAGGCCCGCGTACTGCAAAAAAAAAAAAAAAAAAAAGCTGGAAAAAAAAAACCCAAGCAATTATGACATCCAAGCAGAGAGAAGTTGCTAAATTATAAAGAGACAATGTTTTAACAAAAAAATTAAAAAGAACTTAGATATATTTTTCATGAAACATCAGAAACACTGTTTACCATTTAAGTTCCAGGAAAAACTGGTTTTGAAAGTAGTTTTTATAATTTATATAATCAAATTATCACAATCTGAATTTATTAAACCTTGTTTGCTAAAAACAGTAATCAACATTGGTATAGTACTTTAAAGTACTCAAGGTATTTTTCATGAGTATTATCATATTTAGTTCTATAGCAATCCTGTAAGGTTGGTATAGTTCTCATTTTATATGAGTGGAGAATTATGGCTAAGAAAAATAATTCTATAACTTGCCCAAGTTTATCGTGCTAGTACATGGCTTAGCTGGAACCAAACTAATCTTTAGACCTCAAGTTCCTCTCACTCCACAAATTACTTGACCTCCTTTTGTATGCTTTCAAAAAGGTGTGTTGAAGAACCTAGTTCTCTCTAGGAGTTTATAATTCAAGATAGACAAGAACAGAAATAAAGTTTCATAATCAGTTAACATTTGCTCATATGGAGCTTATCATATGACACTAACATTTGCTCATATGACACTAAGAAAAAGTCACTGATTCACTAACATCATTTAGATAGAAATGTAATACATATTTTCAGGTGGCAAGAAAGCTAGAGTCATGACATTAAAATTTTGTATGCTGGGGCAAATTCTAATAAATATACCTCTTTGCCTGGCTATATCATAACCACTTATAAAAAATGGGGGGTGGGAAATGGCAACAAAATTAGAGGTGTATAGGTCTTTCAGGACTCCACCATGGCACGGTAACTCCAAAATATTTTTATGTGTGTGTTTTTTAACTACACTTGCACATATATATATGTATATGTATATATGCATATATATGTATATTTATATATGTGTATATATATACACATACATACACACACACACACACACACACACACACACACACCAGGTGTTTTTGTCCTATCTTCGTTTCTAGCATAGGGAAGATAGAGACAAATGAAATTAATTAACTGACCGGTTGGAATATAGTAATGAATCAATAGATAGATAAACTTCACAAACATTTTAATCTAAACAACTTTTTATTTTAATTTAGTGTTAGGTTTATTTATTTTATAGAAGATGTCTAGGATACATAGGTATCTTCTATGTCAGGAAGATTGTATTGCTTAGTGCAAAGGGCATAGCTTTGGAGTCTTAGAAATTTGACCTTACCCTACCTCTTTCTACCATTATAACTTTAGCCAAGTTTCTTAATCTTAACTGTGTGCTAGTGACCAGAACAGAGATTCTCAATAATATACAATAGTGGTTATATTATAAAAGCAATGATGAACTCCCATGGCCTAAAGAGACTAAACTTGTTCTCCTTGACCATTCTAAATTTCCAATTAATAGTTGTAGCTTAGGCTTAAAGTAGAAATCCTTCATGGGAAATCAAAAAGTCAATCCAGTTGTTTCTAATCAACAAACAGCTTATCAAAGATTTGAGTTAGAAACTTCTAACCTAGCTTTTTATGATATTTCCCATTAAAGTAGTAGCCATATTCAGACTGATTGAGGGTTCATCTCTGTTGCTAAAATTTTGATTCAAATGTGGAACCAAGGATCTGAATAAAAAATTATTTGAAGCCAATACGACATTCCTCTGATAAGCCAGGCTGCACTAATTATTTACTTTAAATTGAATCAGGACTTAGGAAAAAGGCATATGAATATACAGGCAATGATACAGTCAAGATATACTGAAGCCTCCTAGGCAAAACCCTGTTGTAATACCTGAACTTCTGTTTATATTTAGGGCTGAGCATATGACCCCATTCTGGCATAAGCTATGGTAAACCATCACAGTACCATGTCTCATTACTGTAAATGAACCTGAATTTGGGAGGCAGATAATCTAGGAGTAGAGATGAATAGTTTTGCAAAGGTTTATAATCTGGTCCTATTGTAGCGCTTGGCTGTCACCAAATCTTTAGGCCTGAATTTATAAATATTAATATGTATTTTGCCATCAGCTAATCCTTTTACTCATTTGCATCATCTTTGGTCTCTTATGACATCCTACCTAACAATTTCTAGGTGATTCATAAGGTGATAGATATGGTTAGGTAAGTGAATAAAACTATCTGTGGGGATGCTTCAAATTTTTTAAAACTCAGATTTAGTGGCATGTAATTTACATTAGAATAAAATTCACCTTTTTAAATGTACAGTTATTCATTTTCTTTCCTTTGTTTTTATTTTCAAAAATGTAAGCCACAACATGTTAAGGTAGCAAGAATTTCCTGACAATTTTCCCAGAATCTAACAGGACTAGGATAATAAGAAATCAAACTGTTCTAATACTTGCTGCAGCAATATTCCCTGCCCCGCAGCTGGATTACAGTATGGTACTGTTTTCTGTATTACTGTCTGTGAGCCAAGACAGGCAGCTTTTCAAGGTGTTGAGGGATTGTGCAGAGGAAAGAAATAATGGTACCATATGCAACTGGAGGCATTATCAAACGTGCTGTATTTAATACTAGACACTAGATTGCAAAAAGGACATGTTGTCTGGGTAAGTCATTTTTGATACAGAATACCACAGAATGACAAGCTTTCTTGCCAACTAAGTTTAATAATGAATATAATACCTAATATTATTTACCACACCATGTTAAGTACTTTACACATATTTCTTTAATACTGACAAGATCCCTTTGAAGTAGGGACTAATTATCAAACCCATTCTACAAAGGAAGAGAAACAGTCATCCTGAGATTTAAGTAACTACCAGACCAGGGTCACTCAGCTGGCAAATGTTTGAGTTATGGTTTGACTTCAGCTATGGTTTTGATCACTGGGCTTCATTTCGCCAGACCCTAGGAAACTCACCTTGGAGAAAAGCAGAAGTCTTTGTGGAGCTTTACAGAAGGGAAAAAACATATCTATTCTCTTCTAATAGGAGCATTACTATCCTTGTAACTATCAACTTCTCTTCCTCTTTAGAAAATGGAAGATCAAAGACAGATACGAAAAAAATTGCTCAAAAGGAACTAAAAAAGTACCTGTTAACTTTATATATATATATATATATATATATAATCATAATCACCTTAAAATGCTCAGCAGCATAATATCTATATCAAACTTAACAACTAAGGACAACATGGCATCTCTTTAATGGAAAATCTGAGATGCATCACAGGATGTACTTTTTTGTGGAAGGGTCTTGAGTGAAAGTCCCATAGGTTGGTTAAAGTTTATAAAACAGTAAAACATGATTTCTCAAAATGTGATCTATCTGCCAACCTCTTTTATTAGTATTGCCTGCAACACTTATTAAAATACAGATTCCTGCTGACCAAATGAGAGTACCTAGAGATGGCCCGTAATGCTTTAAGGACTGGCATATGAGAGCAAAAATGAGTTACTTCTTTTTTTTTTTTTAATTGTGCCAGAGGTTAGAACTGGAACAAACTAGTAAATGGTAAAGGAAAGTAGTTTGAGCTCAAATGGAAGGAAATTTTGTAGCAATTATAGCAACCCAAAATTGGATTTTTTTATACTTTGAAGGTTTCTATCACAAACAGGTATGATGTCAAGAATGTTGTAAGAGAATACTTATATTGAGTAGGATATTGGACTATGTGACCTTAAAGATTCCTTTGAGCCAGGATTCTCCACCTCTCTTAGTGCAGTGTGCTAAGACAATGAGTAATGTGAAGTTTCTATTTCCCATTTTCTCCTCTTTGGCTAACAATATGAAATGATAGTGGTATGTATGCTTTTGCTAGGTAACAGTAAAAATGAAGAAATTCAGAGAGCTGCATTCCCAAGGGCACATTGCACAGGTTAATATGTACTGTTTTCATTCAGTTTATTTCCAGGACTACTTGCCTCTTATTCCCTCTTGCCTTACTCCTCTTCCAACCCAAATTCCTCAAATGTTAATGTGTAACATATTCTTGTACCACTTGAAACATGCTTTCTGTCTGTTTAGGCCTCTTCAGAATAACCCTTCACCCCTACCTTCCGACTTTACTGTTTTTTTTTTAAACTTTCATTCAGCAAACACTTATTGTACATCTATTCTATGCCAATAATTAATTAGGTATTGGGAATATAATCCCCATCCCTAGAGAACGCAAAGTTTCAGTATTTTAGTCGATAGTAGACAGAGTAAAAAAAAATCAAGTATAATAAAATGTGTTATAAAAGATGTGTACAAGGTGCTATGAAAGTTAAGATAATGGCACCAAATGAAGCCTTAAGGCTGAGGCTGCCTTCGAGGAGGTGGTGATTTTTCAGCTGTCTTAAAGGATGAGTATGAGTTTACTAGTAGCTGGACAAGTGAAGATTTTTCTGTGCATAAATAACAGACACCTGTTATTAACATTGTTATTAAAGAAGTTTGTCAATCAATCCCACCATCTAATTGCTCCCTTTTCCTCCCCCATTTATACAATTGAGGTTGGGGTTTGTTACGGGCCCCCAATTTTTAGGTAGGAAGCAGTCTACAGGAAGCCAAGAAGGTTGGTGGTGAAGTGGAAGGGGTATCCCAAAAAGTGGAGATTTGAGAGCCAGAGTAAATTAGATACTAGACTAATAGAAAGGAACTGTTTGACTTCTTTCTGAAAGCATCTTTATAATCCATTTTTGAATTTATACTATATAGATATATTGAAATACCCTATTTAAAAACAAAATAGAAACAATTAAAAAGAAATTCTGAAACAAATCCTTACATTATAAAGAATTAGTTCCTATTTTAAAAATTAAGTGAAAGATTTAAAATAGTAACATCCCACTTCCTCAGTCTATCTGAATTGTGAATCAATTTACAAAATATACTTTATTTGCAACCTGTTCTGGCATAATTATTACATATATTTATTTAGTTTGACATATTTTTATATAAATACAATCTTTTTGTTGTGCTGCTGATTCTAAACCCAAATTGCTCAAATTTGATTTGATTTCTCCTTAATAGAATTATTTAATATCTTTTTTATAGAGACAACTGCCTGTTGCTATTATTTTTATTAGAATGATAATGCTTAGATTTCCTTTAATAAGTAGTTTAGCATGGCATATTGTAGTCAGCAAGCTACAGCCCACAGGCCAAATCCAGTTTGCAACCTATTTTGGTATGACTTGTGAATTAAGAATGGGTTTTTTAAATGGTTGGAAAAAAATCAAAAGATGAGTAATATTTCATGACACACAAAAAGTATATTTAGGTTTCTATTATATTTAGGTTTTATAAAATATATTCCAATAATTCCAGCTGAAATATTAGAGATACTATCAAACATGTTATTTGACAGATGGGAAGATTAAGCTGAAAATTGATGAAGGGATTTTTATAAAACTTTTTCAAAGTTTTTTAATTAGGTGGTAACAATTCAGAAATTTGTGACTCATGTTTTCTGATTTTAAATTGAGTATTCTTTCTACTGTATCATACTGCATCTTTATTTTAAAATATCTTTCCTAATTGTAAAGAAAATCACTCATTAGAAGGTATAAATTAATTGATAGTATCAATTTGAGTCTTAATAAAGTATTAACTGACAGAAAATATTTCTAACATGATTTCCCCTAATGCAATTTCTTTCTATTATAACATTCCAGTTAAATATTTTATGAGATGCCCAATGTAAAATTTTTATTAACAGATAATGAGGCAAATTTTCAATAAATTGTAGGAGTTTTCTTGGTTTATTCAAACATTTTATGACAGCTTGATTTATAATAATATAATTAAATTTATTTTCAAATATTTTTTATTTAAGATTTTTTTATCTATTGAATTTAACATTGTAGTATTCAATATATAAGTCATTTCACCTGCCATAGGTATGGTAAAGTTTCCTTCACTATATCATACACATCTATAATAGAATTTTCTTTCTATTTCAAAAAATGCTTACAGAGTTAATCAGTTTTCCCCCTTACCATTGTTATTTATGATCTGAACTTATACATTTGTTGCAGTACTTCTTTATCTATCAGATTTATCTGGAATTGATTTTTGGTTCTTTCCAAAATAAGAAATCACTTCTCATGCTACATGTGAAAAAAACTATGCAAAGATGCACTTAATTATTTACTGTAATAACAATTGCTTTTCTCATGTTTCTGTTTGCATATTATTTATTCCTGAATGACAACAAACTAACACTGAACAATATTTCTGCTTCCATAATGCTCACTAAATGTAACGTTCACAATACTTATACTGTAAAACATACTGTTCCCTCACACTCCTCTTTAATTTTATATAATTAACAACTGCCTTTTTCCTTTTTCTGTTGTTTCAGTTAAAGGATCAAGAAAGTTAAGTCTGCCAACAGATCTTAAGGCTGATCTTGGTACGGTAGGCAAAAGCCAACAATTTTAAGTTTTCTTACATTCATTTGGCTGAACATTTTAACCAACCAGTCCATGAATAACAAGTTTCCTAGATGGCAGTGTTTAATGGCTTTCCAAAAAGCCTTTCTTAAAAATCACCATACAGTTCTGTTGGCAGCATTCAACATTTTGTTTGTTAATCATTTTATAAAATTATGTTTCATAAATCATTACACACCAAGGTATATAATGTTTTCGGGTTTTTGTTTTTTATCATGAGAATGGTTTTAAACATTAACTAGTCATGCATATGGACCCTTGTGACTGTAACCATGTAAATGAACATCACTTTTTCTGGAACTATTTTTCCCATTTTGTATATTAATATCATTTAGAATTAATGCTATTTAACAACAACAACAACAAAGTCCGATACATAAAAGAATAGAGTTCTCTCCATTTAAGAAAGTTATAGAAGATTTTATTCACTTTTAGTTTATTTTTTGTGGTGGTTAAGGGCTTATTCATAATTCTAGCTCTGAAATAAATAGGCTTTCATAAATTTTTCTTTCAGAACTTTTATCTGCTTGTGCCAAGAGTTTTTTTTTCTGAAATTTAATTGAATTACTTTTATTTTCATCTCCTTTATTCTGACTTAAAGTCATAGCATTAAATCCTACTAATGTCATGGTTGAAATAAGAAAAATACAATAATTAGTCTTTGCATTATTTTTTACTGTACAAAGCTGTTTCACATACATTATTTTATTTGACTTTCTTAGCAACTCTTTAAGATAGTTATTATTGTTCCCAGTCTTTTTTTTCAGAGTAGAAACTGAGGTTATATTGTTAATAAATTGTAGAATTAAGATTTTAACCTAGATCACAGAACATAATACCCAAAGTTTATGGAGCATATTCACATACCTCATCTCATTGTATCTAAATTAAATAACTTTTAGTCAAATAGTTTGTTACATTCAAAATCTGATTACATATCATCTTAGACGAATTTGATTAAATTGGACAATTATGTTATTGTATTTTTAAATGCAAAGCACTAACATATTTAGTATTATTATTAGTTTAATATTAACAAAATTGTTATGAAGTTAATTAGTATTTTGCCAATGTAATTGATGTCAGAGGAAGAATCAACATTCTAGTTCCATTTATTGACCTGCTACTACATGTCAGACATTATGCTACATAATTTGTACAAATTATCCGAGATAGATCAGTAATATTGTTCCCACTTTACAAATAAATTAAGGCTATGAAAAATTCAAATTTGTCTAAGGTCATACAACTATAGCAAAACTGAATTTAAATCAGGTATATATCATTGCAAAACTTATAATCTTATAATTACCTATCATTTTGTATAGCATGTACTGTGACAAATGTCAAATGAAGACTAAAGAATGAGAATGCTTTTCTCTAGAAAAATATGCATTCTGATATTTATTCACATAATTTCCACATATCATAATTTCTTTCCTAGAATGTTGAAAAGGAATAATAAAAAAAAATAGAAGATTCTCAGCCCACTTCCATATTTATTGGAAGTAGCAAAGAAAGCTCTTAGTTTTAATTCTAATCTGGAGGTCAGTTAGGCATGATTGTTATTAATAAACATATTAATAAACAATTCCTAAAACTGTCAGTCGCCAATTATCTCCTTCCCAGTTGCTTCATTCTATTTTTACACATACTTTAGACAAAGATGATTATGAAAACTCACATCTATAAAAGATAAAATAGTCAAGTGCTTATCACTTTACTAAAGGATTTTTTGCAATTAAAAGTATTCACAATAAAATTTCATTAAATCCCTATTTCTAAGTATGTTGTCAATGTAATTTCATTTTTAAAACTTGTTTCCCACAAATCTCCAGAAAAAAAATTGTAAGGATTCTGAAAGAGGATAAATGTCTTTATGTATGTAAATTCTTCCAATGTAAAACTTTGCTGTAAAATATATCCTGGGTTGCTTGTAACATGGTTTCAGGAAGAATATTCTCCAGTGGTGTATAACCCTTTAGTGAAGGAGGAAAATGTGTAAGAAGCTATTGTAGTACACCAAATAAGGACCAAAGTAGGATAACAACAGTGAAAATGAAGAGGTGTTACCATGGGAGACTTTACAACTGGGATTGGGAACAGTGAGGGAACAGGGCTGGTAAGGCATAAGGAAATAGGGGGAGTCAAGGATGACTACAGAGTGCAGAAAATGGAGAATACCATTCTCATGGAGAATACCTGGTTTGAGAGGAAAGGAAAATGAGTTTGAGTTGCTCAGGGACATTCATGTTAACCACTCAGTGAGCAATTAGAAATGTAGGACTGTTTACCATATAGCACAGGGAACAATATTCAAAATCTTACAATAACCTATAATGAAAAATAATCTGAAAAAAATATATGTATATATCATTTTGCTGTACACCTAAAACTAACACAAATTGTAAGTCAACTATACTTCAATTAAAAAAATAAGGAAAAAAAAGAAATGTAGGGCTAGAGTGTAGAGGGGAAATCTCAAGCCCAAAGTAATAGATAACAGTCATCTGTGTAAAGGTATTAGTGACTGTGTATATGAGCTGTTCACTGAAGACAAAAGAAAGATGACAACGTGTTGGAGAGCGTTGGGTACTAATGTAATAACTTCTTTGTTACAAAAATCCTTATCTGGAGTGGCAGTATAACAGTAAAAGTAAAATAATAGTAATAACAGTAAAAACCTCATACGTTGGACAGTTATGCAATTAGAACCCTCAAGTTGTTAGCCTTTTATGAAGTAGTTACCAGAATCATGGTAAATTGCTTTATTCCCTAACATTTTAACATTCAGTGAAAAACTATCTTGTTTCTCAATTTTTAACAAAAAATACAGACATTTCTCTTTCTTAATAAAGACTTTGAATTAATGACCTAAAAATGAATTGATAATTCAAACCCTGAATGCACATAATCCAGGGGCTGGCACAACGTTATGAATATAGTGTTATATATGCATTATAGAATACTGTAAATGAAACACAGGCCCCCGTGAACCCTTAAAAATATCTACTACAGGATGGCCTCCAGCCAATGAAAAGATGCGTGGAGAGGCCATGGTCAAAGGACAAGTAGTGATAATTTAATTTATTTAATTGTAAAACTAAAGTTAAATGACAGTGGCAAATATTATTATAAAATAAAATGTAAACATAAAATCCATAATGATATAGAAATACCTTAACTTTTATTTTTTTGAGAGGGAAAAGAGAGGTTAAAGTTGCTAACAAGAGTTAGTATTTCTATAGCTAAGTGTGGTGGTTAATCGGTGATGAACTGAGAGCAAAGATAAGCAGAGGAAGAGGAATTATACTTAATTTCACCTTTCACAAGGGGAAATAAATTGACATTATGCATATATAGCAATTCAAGAAGAATTAAAATTATATCTTCAAGATAACCACTAAAAAAATTAATACCCCAAATAAATCAGGCAAAGGATAATACATATAAAAAAGAAAATAAGAAAATACAGGCCATATAGTGAAAGAAGCTACAGAAACTAGAGAAGGAAAAAGAAGAAGGAAGAGGAAGAAGGGGGGAAGAGGAGGAGGAGAAGGAAGAGGAAGATGAAATAATCTACATAAAACTTGCAGAATGGAACACAGCCTGTTCCTGTTGACTGACCAGAGTCTTCAAATTCTACACTCTGAGCCTGTCAGGACTGCCCTGACCCCAGCTTTCTAACCTTTAAAAACACCAAAAATATTGTCCCTGAAACAATTTTTACTGGAGCCAGTTGCCGTGCCATACTCAGATTGCCCTTAGCCACAATACCCACAAAGTTCTCACCTATAAGAGGAATGGGAGCCAGTGGGTGAAACCTCATGCACTCCAGGAGCACAGTGGAGACATCACAGGTAGGGATAGAGCTCTCGAGCATGATCACACTGTCCTTTGCAGGAGTTGGAAAGATGGGGTTTGGACGCTAACCCTGGTAACCTTGAGAATTAATCATGCAGCCACTTTTGTGAAGTGGTCCCCTCTAAAGAACAAATTTGCTGTGGAGAGTGAAAAACAATTCATTTCTGTCTGTCACTTGGATATAAAAATGACGAGTGGGTAAGCAAGCACATTAAAAAGGCAGTTCATTCACTGTCCTTAGTTTGGACCGGTATCTCCGTGTTTTGCTGACAGCAGGATCATGTGACTTCAAATGCAGAGTGCTTCTACATACAATTAAAAAGTGGATGAAAAGCCAACCAGCATGCCATGGAGCAGCAAGATGCATTTTGGTTAACTGATGTCACAGTTTGGTGGCACTGGAGGCTGGGTCCCTGGTTCAACTTCTCTACCACTGGGAGCCTGAGTAAGCACCACATGCAGTCCTGATGTCTCAAATAGTGTTCAGGTTGCAATCTGAAAACAGAGTTCCTGTCACTCCTGAGTGTATTATTTGTCTCAGAGAACAGTGGTGTTGTAGCTCCTGGCCAAGAATGCTGCCCAGTGCTTTTTAACTAAGATGACCATGGCTGCTTGACCTTAGTCTCCAAACTAGACTTTCCAAAACACAGCATGCAGCACATGTTAGCCATGGAACACTTCCACAACATAGACAAGAGTCACAATCAAGGACCATAATACAGCCTCAGAGATGGTACACCAGAATAGCATCACTCAAGTACCTATTTGCAAGATAGACAAGCAAGATGATCAGAAATTTTGCCCTATAGGAATCAATGGAGCCATGATGATTTGGCATTTCAAGACCTTAGAGTCCTCCACCCAGGGCCTTCAACTAATATGAAGCTGAGTGAACCTCTATGATCTAGCATGACAGACTACAACTGACTGCAGCTCTGTTTGTAACTTGCAAGATGGTGAGGAAAGCCAACCACAAGGAAACACTAAAAATGCATATGCCGATATCATTTGAGTGTTGTTTGAATATAACTGGTGAAAATGTCGGATTTTTAAACAGTCTTTTAAAGTTTTTAATCTATTTTTTTGTACGTTTGGTTTTTGGCTGTTTCATTCCATTCTAGACCAAAGCTTCTCTTTAAGCAGTTCATTATGGAAAATTGTCACATTAACTTAAGAAGGGGGTTAGTATATAAATTGTCTCCCAGAAAATTAAGTAAAAATACTAAATGTGTTTTTTTAAATGACAGAACTATAATGAAATGTCTCTGTCAATAGACATAAAAAGTGAATTACTTTACTTACAAGAAAAAGGCTTTCAGCATGTATAGCAAAACAAAATTCACAAGAGAGACATCTAAAGCAAAGTGATTCAAAGGCTAGTAGTAGGACATATAAGACAACTACTAGCAAAAATAAAACAGGAATTATGATGTTAATATCAGCTGAGTTCAAGGCAAAATACATTAAATTAGAAAAGTGCTGATATTTATAGTGCAGAAATGTACCATCTACAATGAAACTGTTTACAAATTTTAATAAACCAAATAATGTAGGATAATAATTACATTTCTTACAGTTCTTGATGTACAAGAAACATTAAACAGAAATGTGATAACCATAAGAGATTCTAACATAATTTAATGACAACTCAAGGAGGCAAAAAGTAAGAAAAACCATATGGGAACAAAGAAACATAATTTACTTGGAAGATTTATTTAATATATCCTGAGCTTTATGCCTTGAAAATGTGTTATAATTTCAAGTGCCCACTGAAAAACTTATAAAAGTTAAACCAATGTTAAAACCACAAAGAAGACCTTAATCTGTAAAAGTAGAATCTTACAAACCACATTTTTAAATCAAATTAATGACCTAAGAAATTAAAACAAAAAAATAGAGAAAACAACAACAACCCCTACCACCTGCATGATTTTAAAACCCTCAAACAATTCTTGGGCCTGGTTTCTGACTTACTAGGTGAGTAGCTAGCTCTTTTTTCTTTTTCTTTTTTTGGCCGTGCCGTGCATTTTACAGGATCTCAGTTCCCTGACCAAGGATCGAACCCAGGCCCACAGCAGTGAAAGCACCAAGTCATGACCACTGGACCGACAGGATTTCCCACTAGCTTTTTTTTCATAGCTCCTGCAATATCAGGGATCAAGAACTCTGAAAATTATAGACTTAAAGATCTGGAAACTAGTGGAAAGCAACTATAAAACTACTTACCCAGAGTAGAGAACAAAGAAGGGGGAGCTGGAGAAAAAATTCCAGACTACATAAAAAAAAATCTCGTGCTAAAAGAGACAAAAGTTAAGTACTACAATAGTTCATTCTATATGAGATTAATTTTATTAAAAGAATAACAAAGACTTATTTTAAAGACTTTTAGGATACTCAAAGGGAGCAATGAAACAATTTTTTAGAAGATTATGAAGCTAAAACAAGCACAAATGAAAAAGCCAATTAAGAATTGGATAACAATGGATGAACAAATAGAGACTATTAATAAAGAAATAGAAATTATAAAAAGGAACTAAGTAGAAATTCTGGAGCTAAAAATTACAAAGGCTAAAGTGAAAAATTCACCAGAAAGGTTTAACAGCAGATTTGAGCTGGCAGAAGAAAGTGGCCAATTGAAATTATCAACTCAGAGGAGCAAAAAAATATGAAAGAAAATGAACAAAGGTTAAGTGACTTGTGAGACACCATTGAGTATGCCAGTATATTATGGGAGTACCAGAAGAAGAGAAGGAGAAAAAAGGGAAGAAAGAATATTTGAGGAAATGGCTGAAAACATCCCAAACTTGAGGAAAGATGTGAATCTCTACAGCCAAGAAAGTCAATGAGCTCCAAATGTGAAAAACTCAAAGAGACCCACACTGGGACACATTACAATCAAACTTTACACAGAGAATCTTAAAAGCAGCAAGAGAGAAGCGACTCATCATGTATAAGGGCTCCTCAATAAGATTAAAAGCCAGTTGCACATCAGAAACCATAAAAGCCAAAATGCAGTAAAATGACATATTTAAAGTGCTGAAAGAAAAGAAAAATGTCGACAAAGAATTCTATAACTGGCAAAATTTTCCTTCAAAACTGAAAGAGAAATTAAGACATTCCCAGATAAACAAAAGCAAAGAGAGTTTATCACTAGTAGACCCCCCCCCCACACACACACACACACAAGAAATACTAACGGGAGTCTGCCGGCTGAAGTGAAAAGACACTAGACAGTAACTTGAAGCCATTTAAGGAAATAAAGAACACTGGTAAAGGTAACTAAATAGGCAGATACAAAAGCCAGTATTATTATATTTTTCTTAACCCCTCTATTTTGTTTCCTACATGACTTAAGAGACAAATGTATAAAACTGTTATAAATCTTTTTTAATGGGCATGCAATGTATAAAGATACTAAGGCAACAACAACATAAGGGGAGGTGAGGGAGCTCTATAAGAGCTGAGTTTTGTATGCTATTGAAGCTAAGTTGGTATCAATTCAAAATAGATTGTTATAAATTTATGATGTTAATTATAATCACCAGAATAACCATTTGAAAATAACTAAAAAATACACAGAAAAGGAAATGTGGAGGGATAAAAAAGGTATATTAGAAAAAAAAATGAATCAAAAAAGAAGGCAGTATTGGAGCAATTCAGAAAGATATTTTTTGAAAACAAATATAAAAATGGCAGAAGTGCTTCTTTATTAGTAATTATTTTTTTAAGTAATTACTTTAAATGGATTAAACTCACCATTTAAAAGTCAAATTGGCAGACTAAAAAGTATATAAGATCCAACTATACAAGAGACTCATTTTAGATTAAAAAAACAAATATATTAAAATTAAAATGATAGAAAATGATATTCCATGCAAATAGTAAACAAAGCTTGGGTGGCAATATTAATACTAACAGACAAAGTAGACTTTAAGTCAAAAACTAACAAAGAAGGACATTATATATTGATAAAGGCATCAATTCAGTGAGAAGATAAAACAATTGTAAATAAATATGCACCAAATAGCAGAGTCCCAAATATATGAATCAAACATTAACAGAATTGAAGGGAGAATTAGACAATTCTACAATAATAGTTGGAGAATTCAATAGGCTGCTTTCAATGAGGATAGAAAATTTACACAGGTGATCAAAAAAGAGGATGTGAATAACACTGTAAACCAATTAGTCCTAATAGACATATATAAAGTACTCTACACAATAATAGTAGAAGACATATTCTTCTCAAGGGCTCATGGAACACTGTCCAGGACAGGACATATTTTAGGCCACAAAACAAGACTCAGTAAATTTAAGAAGATTAAAATCATACAAAGTTTTCTCTTTAACCACAATGGAAAGAAACTAGAAGTCAGAAATAAAGCTGGAAGGCTTCCCTGGTGGCGCAGTGGTTGAGAATCTGCCTGCCAATGCAGGGGACACGGGTTCGAGCCCTGGTCTGGGAAGATCCCACATGCCATGGAGCAACTAGGCCTGTGAGCCACAACTACTGAGCCTGCACGTCTGGAGCCTGTGCTCCGCAACGAGAGGCCGCGACAGTGAGGCCCGCGCACCGTGATGAAGAGTGGCTCCCGCTTGCCGCAACTAGAGAAAGCCCTTGCACAGAAACGAAGACCCAACACAGCCAAAAATAAATTAATTAATTTTTAAAAAGGAAAAGAAAAGAAATAAAGCTGGAAAATTCATAAAACTTGGAAATTAAATAGAACACTCTTAAACAACTAATGGATCAAAGAGGAAATTAAAAGGGAAATTGGAGATACTTTGAGACGAATGAAAACAAACAACTAAATCTATAGGTTACACCGTAGACACATCTCAGAGGAAAATTATAGTTATAAATGCCTATATTAAAAAGAAGAAGGCTCCTATTTACAATAGCCAGGACATGGAAGCAACCTCAGTGTCCATCGACAGATGAATGGATAAAGAAGATGCGGCACATATATACAATGGAATATTACTCAGCCATAAAAAGAAACAAAATTGAGTTATTTGTAGTGAGGTGGATAGACCTAGAGTCTGTCATACAGAGTGAAGTAAGTCAGAAAGAGAAAAACAAATACCGTATGCTAATACATATATATGGAATCTAAAAAAAAAAAAAATGGTTATGAAGAACCTAGGGGCAGGACAGGAATAAAGATGCAGACGTAGAGAATGGACTTGAGGACATGGGGAGGGGGAAGGGTAAGCTGGGATGAAGTGAGAGAGTGGCATGGACTTATATATACTACTAAATGTAAAATAGATAGCTAGGGGGAAGCAGCTGTATAGCACAGGGAGATCAGCTCAGTGCTTTGTGACCACCTAGAGGGGTGGGATAGGGAGGGTGGGAGGGATACACAAGAGGGAGGAGATATGGGGATATATGTATATGTATAACTGATTCACTTTGTTATAAAGCAGAAACTAACACACCATTGTAAAGCAATTTTACTCCAATAAAGATGTTAAAAAGAAAAAAGAAGAAAGCTCTCAGAACAATAATCCAACTCTACACCTTAACAAACTAGAAAAGATCAGCCAATTAAACCCAAAGCTAGCAGAGTAAGAAAAAAAATAAAGATGAAAGAAAATAAAATAGATAATGGAAAATCAATAATCAAGCCATAAGTTGACTCTGAAAAGATCAACAAATTGACAAACCCTCACCTAGACTAAGAAAAAAAAAGAGAATACAAACAGTTATAATCAGGAATAAAAGTGGGTACATTACTATCAACCTTACAGAAGTTAGAGGATTATAAGAGAATACTATGAACAACTGTATGCCAACATTAATCTAGATGAAATAGGCAAATTCCTAGAAATACATGAATTACCAAAACTGACTTAAGAAGAAAGAAAATCTGAGCTTAGCTATTCAATGTCAAGTAAGGACATTGAATCAGTACTCAGAAACCTCCTGACAAAGAAAAGTCCAGGATGAGATGGCTTCACTGGTGAATTCTACCAAATATGTAAAGAAGAATTAACACGTATCCTTATCAAACTCTTGCAAAAAAATAGAAGAGGGAACCTTTCCTAATGCATTCTATGAACCAGCATTACTCTGATTACAAACCTAGACAAAGAACACCCAAGATAATAAAATTAAAGACCACTATCCCTTATGAATATACATGCAAATATTCTCAAAGTATTAGCAAACAAAATCCAACAGCATATTAAAAGGAGTATATACCATAATCAAGTGAGATTTATCTCAGAAATACAAGAGTGGTTCAACAGAAGAAAATTAAAAAGGTAAAAAAACCACACTAACAGAATGAAGGAAAAATCCCACACATGATCATCTCAATTGGTGCAGAAAAAGGATTTGACAAAATTGAATACCGTTTCATGATTCAAAAAAAAAAACCACACAAAACAAAAAAATTCAGAAAACTAGAAATAGAAGGGAACGTCCTTAAACTGATAAAAGTCATTCATGGTAAGCCCACAGTCATTCTACTCAAGGGTGAAAGACTGAAAACTTTCTTCATTAAGATCAAGAACAAGACAAGGATGCCTTTGTTTACCACTTCTATTTTGTACTGGAAGTTCTAGCCAGAGATATTAAGCAAAATAAATAAGTAAAGAGCATCCAAATTAATAAAGAAGTAAAACTATCCCTGTGGCAGATGGCATGATCCTCTATACAGAAAATCCCAAAGAATCCACAAAAGAACTAGAACTAATAATTTAGCAAAGTTGCAGCATATAAGATAAACACACAGAAATCAGCTGCATTTCTATACATCAGCAATGAAAATTTTGAAAAAGAAATTTTAAAAAATTCCATTTGTAATCTCCCAAATAATAAAATACCTAGAAATAAATTTAACCAAGGAGATGTAAAACTTGTACACTGAAAACTACAAAACATTGCTAAAAGAAATTAAAGAAGACCTATGTAAGTGAAAATACATCCCTTGTTCATGAATTGAAATGCTTAATATTGTTTAAGTCATACCCAAAACAATCTAACAGATTTAATGCAGTCACAGCCAAAATACCAATAGCCATTTTAAATAATGAAAAAGCTTATCCTAAAATTCATGTGGAAATGACAAAGCAAAAATAGACAAAACAATACTGAAAAAAGGAGAAAGTTGGAAGACTCACACTTCCCAATTTCAAAACTTCCTGCATAGGTACACATATCAAAACAGTGTGATATTGGCATAAAGATAGACATATAGATCGATGATAGAACTGAGAGTCCAGAAATAAAACCATACATCTATGACCAATTGATTTTTCAACAAGTTACCAGGACAATTCAGTGAGGTTTGGGGTGGGGGGCAGGGAATAGTCTCTTCAACAAATGATACTGAGACAACTGGAAATCCACATGCAAAATATTGGAGATGGACCACTACCTCATACCACTTCCAAAAGAAAAAAAAAATGGATCAATGACTTAACTTTAAGAGATAAAGCTAAAAAACTCTTAGAAGAAAACATAAGGGAAAATGTTCATGACACTGAATTTGGCGATGGATTCTCAAATATGACACCAAAAACACAAGCAACAAAAGAAAAATTGGACTTCAAAATTAAAAATTTTTGCACAAAGGACATTATCAAGAAAGTGAAAAGACCACCTACAGGGAAAATATTTACAAATCGTATGTCTGATAAGGTTCTACTATCCAATATTCAGAGAACTCCTAAAGTTCCATAACAAACAACTCAATTTAAAAATGGGAAAAAGAGTTATATAGATATTTCTCCAAAGAAGATATACAGATGGCCAATAAGCACATGAAAAGATCTTCAACTCACTAATCATCGGGGAAATGCAAATCAAAACCACAATGAAATATCACATACCCAATAGGTGGTGGCTACCATTAAAAAATAAAACCAGAAAATAATGTGTTGACGAGGATGTGGAGAAGTTAGAAACCTTGTGTACTGTTGGTGGGAATGTGAAATTGTACAGCTGCCATGGAAAACACATTATTGACAATAGCTAAAATATGGAAGCAACCTAATCCACAGTCTATCAGTGGATGAATGGATAAACAAAATATGTGTAAAACATACAGTGGAATTTGTTCAGCCTTAGAAAGGAAGGAAATTCTGACATACGCTACAACATGAATGAACCTTGAGGATACTATGCTAAGTAAACTAAGCCAGTCACAAAAAGAGAAAAATTGTATGATTCCAATTGTATGAGGTACCCAGAGTAGTCATATGTATAGATAAAGAAAGAATTGTGGTTGCCAGGAGCTGGGGGAGAGGGAAATGGGGAGTTATTTTTTAATGGGTAATGTGCTTCATTTTTACAAGGTGAAAAGAGTTCTGGAGATGGCCGGTGCACAGTACAAATGTGCTTAATACCACTGAGTTGTACACTTAAGATTGGTTAAGATGGTAAATTTTATGTGTATTTTACAATCTTAAAATATTTTATCTTAAAAAGGCATTACTGATTCATGCTACGTAGATGAACCTCAAAAACATTACATGAAGTGAAAGAAGCCAGACAAAAGGCCACATATTGTATGATTCCATTTATATGAAATATGCGGAATAAGTAAATCCTTAGAAACAGAGAGCAGATTAATGGTCATCAGTGGCTAGGGAAGAGTAGAGTGGGCAGTGACTGCTTAATGGGTCAGTGCTGTTTTTTGTGGTGATGAAAATGTTTTGGAGCTATATAGTGGTAGTTGTTGCACAACATTGTGAATGTACTAAATGCCACTGAACTGTACATTTTAAAATGGTTTTATATGAATTTCACCTCAATAAAAACTGTAGGAAAAAAATTTTTAAAACTGGTGAAATATGAATGAAGTCTAGAGTTCAGCCAATAGTAGTGCACCAAGGTGACACTGGGAAAGGAGAATGAGAAATTTATGTATTCTATTTGCTACTTTCCTCTAAATGTAAAATTATTCCAAAATGAAATATTTCCTTTAAAAAAAAATGGGCAAACTACTTGAAAAGACTCTTTGCCAAAGAAGATAGATGGCAAATAAGCACATGAAAAGATATTCAACATCATTAGCCACTAGAGGAATGCAAATTTAAACAAGAATGGAATGCCACTAAATACGCATTAGAATGGCTAAAATTAAGCATACTGGCAAAAACGAAGTGATGATGAGGATAACACAGATCAACTGAAACTCTCATACTCTGCTGGTGGGAATGCAAAATGGTATAAGCATTGTAGAAAAAAGATTGGCATTTTCTTATAAAGTTGAAACACAATTACTCTATTATCTAACAATCCCATTCCTGGGTACTTACTCTAGAGCAGCAGTCCCCAGCCTTTTTGGCAACAGGGAAAAAACAATTTTTCCACAGATGAGGGGAGGGGATAGTTCAGGCAGTAATGCGAGGTATGGGGAGTAATGGGGAGTGGCAGATGAAGCTTCACTGGCTCGCCCGCCGCTCACCTACTACTGTGTGGCCTGGTTCCTAACAGGCCATGGACTGGTACCTGGGGGTTGGGGACCCTTGTTCTACACAATGAAAAGTGATCTTCACTCAAAAATTTATATATAGATTTCATAGCAGCTTTAATTGTAATAGCCAAAAGCTAGAAACAACCCACATGTCCTTCAACTGGTGGATGGTTAAACAAAATGTGGCACCTTATACCATTAAATGCTATTCAGCAATAAAAGAGAACAAACTGTTGATATTCACAACTTGTATGGATCTCAAGATAATTGCACTGAGTGAAATAAAGCTGATCTTAAAAGGTTAAGTACTATATGAATCCATTTATATAGCAGTCTTGAAATAAAATTATAGAGCTGGAAAACTGATTAGTGTTTGCCAAAAGTTAGGAATGGGTGAGGGAAGGACTAGTGTGGCTATAAAGAAGTAACACGGGAGATCCTGTTGATGATGGAACAGTTCTGAATCTTGATTATAGTGGTAGTTCCCCAAATTGACACATGTGACAAAATTATTTGGAACTACACATACATACAAATAAGTACATCTAAAACTGACAAATTTGAGTAAGCTCTGTGAATTGTACAAATGTCATCTTGGTTTTGATTTTAAACTATAGTTATGCAAGATATTAGTGATGGGGAAATGGGTGAAGGGTACATGGAAACTCCCTGTACGCTTTTAAAAATAACATATATATATATATATATATATTACTTTTTATACAATTTTTAAAGGTTATACCCAATTTAGTTATTACAAAATATTGGTTATATCCTCTGTGTTGTACAATACATCCTTGTAGCCTATAATACACCCAATAGTTTATAACACCCACTCCCCCACCCCTATGTTGCCCCTCCCACCTCCCCACTGGTAACCACTAGATTGTTCTCTGTATCTGAGTCTGCTTCCTTTTTGTTATATTCACTAGTTCGTTGTATTTTTTAGATTGCACATATAAGTGATATCATACAGTATTTGTCTTTGTCTGACTGACTTCATTTAGCAAATGCCCTCCAAGACAAACCATGTTGCAGCAAATGGCAAAATTTTTTTATGGCTGTGTAGTATTCCACTGTGTGTGTGCATGGGTGTGTGTTTTATATATATATATTTATATATATAACATCTTCCTTATCTATTCATCTGTCGATGGACACTTAAGTTGCTTCCATATCTTAGCAATTGTAAATAATGCTGCTATGTACATTGGGGTGCATGTATCTTTTCAAATTAGTGTTTTGGGTTTTTTTTGGATATCTACCTAGGAGTGGAATTGCTCGTTCATATGGTAGTTCTATTTTTAGTTTTTTGAGAAACCCTCATGCCATTTTCCACAGTGGCTGCACCAATTTACATTCCCACTAACAGTGTATGAGGGTTCCCTTTTCATATTTTTAATATAATTAATGTTTTAAAGCAATTTTACATATTGCGTATTCCCCTTCCCTCCCCCCCCGAGAGCCTTCCCCACTCTTAACATCCTCCACCAGAACGGTACGTTTGTTATAACTGATGAACCTATATGAATACATCATCATCTCCCCAAATCCATAGTTTGCAATGGGGCTTACACTTGATGTTTTAACATATGTATAATGACATGTATCCATCATTATAATACATTACAGTGTAATACAGAATAGTTTTACTGCTCTGAAAATCTTGCATCACCCTGCTCATCCCTCCTTCCCCCTTAACTGCTAGCAACCACAGATCTTTTTACTGTCTCCATAATTTTGCCTTTTTGAGACTATCATACAGTTGGAATCACACAGTATGCAGTCTGTTCAGATTGACTTCCTTCCTTTAGTAATATGTAAGTAAGTTTCCTTTATGTTATTTTCATGGCTTGATAGCTCATTTCTTTTCAGCACTGAATAATATTCCATTGTCTGGATGTACCACAGTTTATTTATCCATTCAGGCTTTTGTATGGACATAAGTTTAACCTCTTTGGGTAAATACCAAGGAGTATGATTGCTGATCATATGGTAAAATTATGTTTAGCTTTTTAAGAAATTAGCAAACTGTCTTTCCACAATCAATTTAGCATTCCCACCATCAATGAGAGTTCCTGTTGTTACACATCCATTCTAGCATTTGGTGTTGACAGTGTCTTAGATTTTTGCCATTCTAATAGCTGTGTAGTGGTTTCTCATTCTTGTTTTGATTTGAAATTTAAAATATTTTTGTGTGGTCATTTGCCATCTATCTTCTGGTGTGGTATCTGTTTAGACCTTTTGCCCATTTTTTAGTCAGGTTGTTTTCTTTTTGTTGAATTTTAAGAGTTCTTTGTGTATTTTGGTTAACGGTCCTTTATCAGATATATATTTTGCAACCATTTTCTTCTAGTCTGCGGCTTGCCTTCTCATTTTCTTGATAATGTCTTTTACAAAGTAGAAGTTTTCAATTTTAGTGAAGTCAAACTTACCAATCTTTCTTTCATGGATTGTGCCTTTGTGTTTGATAATGTCTTTTTAGATGTAACAACAAAATCATCTACATTTTCTCCTATGTTCTCTTCTAGTAGTTTTACAATTTTGTATTTAACATTTAGGACTATGATCAATTTTGAGTTAACTTTTGTGAAGGGTGTAAAGTCTGTCTAGATTTGTTTTTTATGTATGTATATGTCTAGTTGTTCCAGTACCATTTGTTGAGAAGACTATCTTTTCTCCATTGTATTGCTTTTGCTCCTTTGTCAAGGATCAGTTAACTATATTTGTTGAATCTGTTTCTAGGCTATTTCATTCCAATGATATATTTATCTTTTTACCAATATCATCTGTCTGCACTACTTTAGGTTTATAATAAGTCTTAAAGTCAAGTAGCATCAGTCCTAAGACTTTGTTCTTCTCCTTTAGTATCCTATTGGGTATTCTGGGTCTTTCTCCTCTCCATATAAACTTTAGAATCAGTTTGTCAACATCCACAAAGTAACTTGCTGGAATTTTTATTGGGATTGTGTTGAATCTATAGATCAAGTTGGGAAGAAGTGATGGCTTGACAGTATTGAGCCCTCCTATCCATGAACATGGAATCTCTCTCCATTTATTTGTTCTTCAGTTTCTTTTATCAGTAAGGAATTTTTGTAATTTTATAGTTTTCTTCATATAGATCATGCACATATTTTGTTAGATTTATATAACATGCTTTGTTAGATTTATACCTAAGTATTTTATTTTTCAGGATACTAGTGTAAATGTTAATTGCTTTTAATTTCAAATTCTGTTGCTAGTATATAGGAAGGTTTTTGTCCCATGTGAATGCTTACCAAAGGGTGACCTCAGCTGGGGAGGATTTTAACACTCAAGTAGATAGAACGACCCATTCTGTGGATACCAGTCAGCTTCTTTCCCAGCCACCCTGTCATCGCCAAATGTGCTCATGAACAGAGTAACCATGGTCGCAGGGATGCAGGTTATGCAAAGGCTCAGCAACATGGACTTCCACTCACCAAGGTCATCTTGACTACAACCACTGTTGAGTGCCCATTATGACAACAGCAAAAATCAACACTGTCTCCAATATGGCACCATGTCTCAGGTGATCAGTTACCTGGTGGCAGGTTGATGACCCTGAACTTTCATCATGGAAGGAACAGCATGTTGTTCTTACTAGAATAGACACTTACACTGGATATGGATCTGCCTTCCCTGAATGGAATGCTTCTACTAGAACTATTAGCCCTAACTAGGGCTAACAGAATGCCTTATTATGATATTCTGCATAGCATTACTTTTCATCAAGGAACTCATTTCACAACAAATGAAGTATGGCATCGGGCCAATGCTTATGGGGGGCATTGGGCCAATGCTTATGGGGTCACTGGTCTAACAATGTTCCTCACCATCCTTAAGCAAATATATATATATATATATATATATATATATATATATATACACAGCTATTAATCTATTGATTAATGTTAGGGTGGTATATCTTTCTCTATCCGTTTACTTTTAATCTATATATGTATCCTTAAATTTCTTGTAGACAACATAAAGTTGGGTCCCTTTTTTTTTTTTTTTTTGGCGGTACGCAGGCCTCTCACTGTTGTGGCCTCTCCCGCTGTGGAGCACAGTCTCCGGATGCGCAGGCTCAGCGGCCATGGCTCACGGGCCCAGCCGCTCTGCAGCATGTGGGATTCTCCCAGACCGGGGCACGAACCCATGTCCCCTGCATCGGCAGGCGGACTCTAAACCACTGTACCACCATGGAAGCCCTGGGTCCCATTTTTTGAATCACTTTGATAGTCTGTCTTTTAATTGATGTATTTAGACAATTGACATTTAAAGTGGTTATATAGTTGGAATAATGTCTACCACAGTTGTTACTTTCTATTCATTTCCCTTCTTCTTTGTTTCTGTTTTCTTCTTCCACTTATTTCTTCTTTTTGTGGTTTGAATTGGGCATTTTATATGATTCCTTTTCCTCTCCTTTCTTAGCTTATCAATTATACTTCTTTTTTACTTTTTTTTTTAGCAGTTGCCCTAAAGTTTGCAATATACATTTACAACAGATATAAGTCCACTTTTAAATAATACTGTACTGCTTCATGGATAGTGAAAGTATCTTATAATAACAAAATATTCCTAATTTCTCCCTCCTGTTACTTGTATTACTACTGCCATTCATTTCACTTATCCACAAGCTATACTGCTATCCTGTATACTTTTTGGGAACTTGGTGTGGTTATATATTTATTTCAAAATAAAAAGCAAAAAACTGTACCATTTCTAAAAAACACTGTGCCCTGGAACAAAAATCAATATCTAAAGAATAGAAAACAAATAGCACTTAATAACACAGGCATCCAGGCAATGATACCATGTCAACAGGAAAATACAATCCATGATAAATGGAAAATACAATTGATAAAGACAAAATATCAGTCAGTAGAAACTGACCCAGAAGTGACACACAGGATAAAATTAGTGGACAAGGACATTAAATCAGCTATTGTAAATATACAGATGATCCTTGACTTACAGTGGTTCAACTTACAGTTTTTCAACTTTATGATGATGCAAATGCAATACACATTCAGTAGAAACCATACCTCAAATTTTGAATTTTGATCTCTTCCCAGGCTAGAAATGTGCAGTACAATACTCTCTTGTGATGCTGGGCAGCAACAGTGAGCCACAGCTCCCAGTCAACCACATCATCATGAGGGTTAACAACTGATACACTTCTAATCATTCAGTGCCCATACTAACATTTTGTTTTTTACTGTCAGCATAGTATTCAATAAATTACATGAGATATTCAACACTTTATTATAAAATAGGCTTCGTGTTAAATTATTTTGCCCAACTGTAGGCTAATATAAGTGTTCTGAGCATATTTAAGGTAGGCTAGGCTAAGCTATGATGTTTGGTAGGTTAGGTGTATTAAATGCATTTTTGACATAGGATATATTCAATTTATGATGGCTTTATTGGGACTTAACCCCCTCATAACTCGAAGATCTATACCTCATATATTCAAGGAGATAGAGGAAAGCACCAGCATGTTAAGAAGAGACATGGAAAATATAAAAAAGACCTGAATTAAACTTCTAGAAGTGAAAAATACATATGAGATGAAATATACACTGGACGGGATTAACATCAGAATTGACACTGAAAAAGAAAACATTGCTGAAATCAAAGATTTACCATCCAAAATGACACAAAGGAAGAAAAAGACCAAAATCAG
Organism: Lagenorhynchus albirostris; assembly: GCF_949774975.1. Classification (NCBI taxonomy): domain Eukaryota; kingdom Metazoa; phylum Chordata; class Mammalia; order Artiodactyla; family Delphinidae; genus Lagenorhynchus; species Lagenorhynchus albirostris. Next base: position 78,674,706 of record NC_083099.1, on the reverse strand, counting down.
TGAACAGAGAATGAGCAATCTATTGTTCAACTTCAAGTTGCCTAATAAACATGCAATAGGATTCCTAGGAGAGGAAAGAAATGATGGGACAGAAAAAATGTTTGAAAAACTAATGCCAAAAATCTTTCTAATTTGATGAACATGTAAATCCACAGATCAAAAAAATTCAATGAACTTCAAGCATAAGAAACATGAAGAAAATTACGCCAAAGCACATCATAATCAAGTCATAAAAAACCAGCCAGCCAAAAAAATATATATATATATTAACATATAGAGGAACAAATAACAGCAGACTTCTCCTCAAATTATACAAGCTAGAAGACAGTGGAAGAACATATTTAAAGTACTGAAAGAAATTGTCAATCTACATTTCTATACTTGACAAAATATCATTGAAAAGTGAAGGTAAAATATATTACAGACCCAAAAGCTAAAAGAATCCAGCACTAGAAAATCAGCACTACAAGAAATATTATAGGAAGTCCTTCTGGAAAGAAAGGAAAATAATACCAGAGGGAAATCTAGATCTACACAGAAATGAAGAGCACTGGAAATGGTAAATGCATGAGTAAGTAAAAACAATTACTTACTTAGTTTGTAAATCTCTTTAAAAGATAATTGATGACTGGAAACACCCCAAATATTCATCAGCAGGTAAATAGTTAAGCAAATTGTGGCATATCCATACAGTCAAATACTCCTCAGCGATAAAAAGAAATGAGCTCTTAATACATACAACAACATGGTGGAATCTCAAACTAATCACAGTGAGTAAAAGAAGCCAGACAAAATCAAGTATAAGTTGTATGATGCTCTAATATAAAATTCTATGAAATGTAAATTAATGTATAGTAACAGAAAGTACATCAGTGGTTGTTGAGAGTAGAGCACCAATAGGGAGAGGCAGGATAGAGGGATTACAAATAGAAATGAGAAAACTGACCAGAGGTGATGGATATATTTATTATTTTTACTGTGAGATTAAGAACAGATTAGTGGTTGTCAATTTTAAATATGTGCAGTATGTCAATTATATCTCAACCTGTGCTGAGGAATGTAATTGTCAAATAAGAATCTATCATCCAAGAATGAAGGGGAGCAATGACTTGTTCAGACATCCAAAAATTAAGAGTTTACCATCTGTAGACTGTTAGCTTACATTTTAAGTTCTAGCCAATGAAATTATATAAAAGATATATTATGTATATGTATTCAAAAGAATGCAATAAAAAGTATTATACTTACAGGGGATAAAATTTTATACCTGAAATCTCAAGAGAATCAACTGAAAACTAATAAAAATAGAGTATTCAGTGATGTGGCTGATTACAGATTCATACCCCAGTAGTAAATAAACAAACATCAACTTTAAAATGGGGAAAACCACGTTTATAATGCTATCAAAAAGATAATATGTAGTAATAAACTTGAATCCATAGGATCTATGTGAAAATGATTTTAACCTCTATTAAAGAACATTTAAAGGACTTGAATTAATGATAAGACATACATTGCTTTCTTCCTTTTGGATAAGAAGACTTGAAATTGGTGTACATTTTATGCTTTAGAAATAAATAATTCTACTGAAAATAACAGTAGAAAAATCTACTGATTTTTCAGAGGAGTAAAAGGTGATTTTAACATTCATCTGAAAATGTCAACATGTAAGATAGCCAGGAAAATTCTGAAAAACAAGTCATAACTATCTGGTCTAGCCCCACCAGATAGTTAAATACAGTATTAAATTACTGTTTAAAATATATTATGTATCTACTAATAATTATACCAATTTTGGTACTGATGTATAGAAAGTTCAATCAGTAGAACAAAGCAGAAAATTCAGAAAGAGACCCAAATGCATACATAAATTTTGTCATTGTAAATAAGTAGTCTTGAAAATCAGGTAGGCCATTCAATAAATAAAGATTGGTCATTTAATAAATGTTTTGGGGATGAGTAACCGGGCATCAGAAAAGTAATCTCCTTAAGCCAAAATAAATTCTAGATGATAAAAATATAAATGTATAGAGAAAAACCATGAAAAGTGCTAGAAGAAAACATGAGAAATATTTAGGCTTTGCTAAAGATGGCATAAAATTCAATACCCATGTAAAAACAAAACAAAAAAGTTGATAAATTTGATTATATAAAAATATAGAAAAAATACAAATGACAGTCTGCAATAACTTGACAAATAAGACTAGTTTCTATAATGTGCAAAGTGCTCATACATAAACAAGAAATGGAAGAAAACACTGGACAAATTTACAAAGGTTAAGTACTGGTAGTTCACAAAGAAATATAAGTGTCTTTAGAATAAAAAGGTGTCCAACACTCATTATTAAAGAAATGAATATTAAAACAGTATTTTTCCTATTAGATCAACAAATATCAAAGAATTGTATAAAGCAAAATGTTAGTGAAAATGTTGGGAGACTGGAGTTCTCATATACTGTTGGTGTGAATGTAAATTGGTTAACCATTTTTGGAAACCATTTGCGATCAAAACTTAAAATGCATATTCTTTTGCCAAGCAATTTCAATTCTGAGAATTCATTCTACAGATATAATCATGCATGTGTACAAAGAAGTATTACTATGGTCATTAAAGTTTGTTTTGAAATAGTAAATGCTGAAAGCCTAATGTTCATTAATAAGAAAATAGTCAAATTAATTGTTATATAGCCCTAAAAATGGATACTTTTTTCCTTTGTAAACTATTATACTATACTAAAAACAATTATGTATATCTATATGGAATGGCCTCCAAGGCACAGTGTGAAATGGAAAAAATACTAAGGTACAAAATATTGTGAAATGTGCTTCCACTTCTTTTGAAAAATGATTAGATTAATTCTGGAAGGATACTCAACGAAAATGTTAACACTCTGTCTAAATGGGAGGTGGGACTCTGAGGGAATTAAGCTAAAATTTTAAAATTAAAAGTTATTTTAAAGAAAAGTAAATTGGAGATGGATACTACAGTATCCAGAGAACACTGTTAGAGCATAACATTGCATAGTATATACAATAATAAAACTCAGTCTTAATCTTTTTAACCAAACAATTTAAACTCAACGTATTAGGATATTTCCCCCTCAAAAGGAATAGATTCAAATTATTCATTATAAGTTTTCACATGACTTAGAAAATATATACTGTATGTACAGTTCATTGTGAAAGGAATATTCAGACACAAAAACATTAAGAAGTGATTATTGGTTTGCAAGTGTTTTACAAGGAAGTTCAGAATTTGAAGAACTGGCTCACTGAATGTAAATTACAGCAGGTGTTTCAAAGAAACAAAAAACTCATAAGCTTTTTCAAAGTTGAGGTAAATTTGTTCATACTGGGAGAGGGGGGATGATTTTACCCACATGATTATTATATCTTTAGACATTAGTTTTGCAAATTTCAGGAATTACAACATTTTGTTAAGCAATGAGCAATTTAGCAACACAAGATTTCATCTCTTTGGAGACTATTTAGATAGACTAACTTCTTTCTTATTTGTTTCTCAGCATACACTGTGGGTTCACCCACACACACACACTCTTCCCACTCTTAACATGGGACTTGAAGTGAACACTTACTTATGTGGTGCAGGGTAAGGTGTCAGTTTGCTTCTTCATCATCAATCAGGATATACTGGTGTTTTAATGTTACAATTTTTTGTTATTTCAAGTTATGGTCCAAGATGACAACATAGCAGACTTTTGAACTCACCTCCTCCCACTGATACACCAAATCTAAAGCTCTAAATGGAGCAATTTCCTCTGAAAGATGTCCAGAAGTAGCTGATTAACTTCTAAACATTGGATGAATGAGAAAATACCCATGCGGAAACAGGTCTTGGCATACTCTCAAATACTGGGAGCCACTAAGAACAAAAATGAGCTTGGACAATCACAAAGGATTTAGAGACTACCAAGAGCTCATGCCAGGCTGAATGCTAAGGGTCACCTCCTGTAAAATGCCACTCCATCAAGCCTGGGGGAGGCCACAGCTTTGTCTATTGTGTAGAAACCAACACAAGGAAAACAAAGAAGGAGGAACATAATCCAAACAAAAGAAAAAGGTAAACTCCAGAAACAGAACTTAGTGAAACAGAGATAAGTGACTTACCTGATAAAGTGTTCAAAATAAGAACAATGCATTGAACAATGAATTTAAACAAAGAGATACAAAATATATGAAAGTACCAAAAAGAAATCACAAACCTGAAGAATACAATAACTGCACAGAAAAATAGAGGCATTCAACAGACTGGATGGAGCAGAAAAGGATCAGTGAACTGTAAGACAGGAGAGTGGATTACATATAATCAGAAAAAAAAAGAGAGTGAAGATTACTTAGGGGACTTATAGGACAACATCCAGTGGACCAGTATTTGCATTATAGGGATCCCAGATGGAGAAGAAAGAGAAAAGGAAGAAACTTATTTGAAGAAATACTGGCTGAAAACTTCCGTAATTTGGGGAAGGAAACAGACATCTAGATCCAGGAAGCCCAGAAAGTTCAAAATAAGATAAATCCAAAGAGACCTATATCAAGACACATAATTGTCCAAAGTTAAAGACAAGGACAGAACCTTAAAAGTAACAAAAGAAAAACAACTTGTTATCTACAATGGAATTTCCCATAAGACTATTAGCAGATTAGCAGAAAATTTGTAGGCCATCATGGAGTGGCATGATATATTCAAAGTGCTAAAAGAAGGAAAAAAACCTGCCAAATAAGTAACCTCTACCCAGAAAAGTTGTTCTTCAGAATTGAAGTAGAGATAAAGAGTTTTCCAAACAAGCAAAAGCAGAAAGAGTTCATCACCACTAGACTGGCCTTGAAAATGTTATTAAAGGGATTTCTTTAATTTGAAACAAAAGGGTGTTAATTAGTAACAGGAAAACATATGAAAGTATAAATCTCACTAAGTAAATATATAGTAGAATTAAGAATAATCTAATGTTGTAATGGAGGTGGGTAAATCAGTTATAAATCTAGTATGAAGGCTAAAAGACAAAAGTAGTAAAAATAACTATAGCTAAAATAATTCCTTAAAGGATACACAAGATAAAAAGATGTAAATTATGATGCCAAAAATACAAAATTTGGGAGGGAGGGTAAAAATATACAGCTTCAGAATGCATTTGAACTTAAGTTGTTATGAACTTAAAACAGACTGTTATAAATATGTTTGTATACCTAAAACTAATACAGTTGTTCCTTGGTATCACTGGGGGATTGGTTCTAGGACTCCATGCTGATACCAGAATCTGCAGATGCTCAAGTCCTTTCTATAAAATGTCATAGTATGGTTGGCCCTCCATACCTGAGGGTTCCGTGGTTGGTTGAATCCATGGATGTGGAACCCATGGACACAGAGGTACAATGTTATGTGTCAAAAAATACATCAGGTTTTAAGGAATTAAAATAATGGTTTATATAAGCCTCATGGTAACCACAAAGCAAAAACTTGTATTATATACATAAAAGAGAAAGGAAATCTAATCATACCACTACAGGAAAGCATCCAATCACAAAGGAAGAGAGCAAGAAAAGAAAGAAACAGCACTTATAAACAGCCAGAAAACAATTAACAAAATGGCAGTAAGTTCATACCTATCAATAGTTCCTCTAAATACAAATGGACTAAATTATTCAATGAAAAGACAAAGAGTGGCTTGAATGGTTTTATTGGGTTAGCCAAATAGTTTATTTGGGTTTTCCCCGTAACAGCTTATGGAAAAACCTGAATGAACTTTTTGGCCAGCCCAACTTAAAAATAAATAAATAAATATTAAGAGTTATAGAGGCAGAAATAGACAACAGTAGAAATAGTAGGGGAATATCCCAATTTCATCAAATGACAGTTCATCCAGACAGAAAATCAACTAATGTGTCAAATAAGAAATCAAAAGAAAAATTAAAAATCTCTTGACACAAATGAAAATGGAAATACAATATAACAAAACTTACGGTATGCAGCAAAAGCAGTTCTAAGAGGGAAGTTCATAGTGATAAATGCCTACATTAAGAAACAAAATCTCAAACAACCCAATATACCTCAGGAACTGGAAAAAAGAAGGACAAATGAAGCCCAAAATTAGTAGAAGGAAGGAAATAAAGATCAGAACAGAAATAAATGAAATAGAGACTAAAAAGACAGTAGAAAAGATCAAAGAGCTGGTTTTTGAAAATACAAAATATATAAACCTTTAGCCAGATTCAAAGAAGAGAGGACTAAAATAAATAGTCAGAAATGAAAGAGGAGATGTTACAACTGGTACCACAAAAATACAAAGAATCGTAACATTCTACTATGAGAAATTGTATGCCAACAATTTGGAGAACCTAGAAGAAATAGATCAATTCTTAGATACAACCTCCTGGGACCAAGTCATGAAGAAATACAAAATCTGAACAGACCAGTTACTAGTAAAGAGATTAAATTAGTAATCAAACACCTCTTCACTGGTCAATTCTACCAAACATTAAAAGAATTAACAACACTCTTTCTCAAATTCTTCCAAAAAATAAAGATGAGGGAACACTTCCAAACTCATTTTACAAGGCCAATATTACCCTGATACCAAAACCAGAAAAGGACACTACAAGAGAAGAAAATAACAGGCTAATATCACTGATGAACATAGATACAAAATCCTCAACAAAATATTATCAAACCAAATTCAGCAGTACATTAAGAGGATCTTATGATCAAGTAGAATTTATTCCAGGGATGAAAGGATGTTTCAACATATGCAAATTAATGTGATATATCATATTAACAAAATGAAGAAAAATTATATGATCATCTTGATAGATGCAGGAAAAACGTTTGACAAAATTCAGTATCTGTTTTTAATAAAAATTCACAACCAAGAGAGCATAGAGGGAATGTGCCTCAACACATACTGAAGACCATAAATTGACAAGGCCACAACTAACACCGTACTTAGAAGTGAAAAGCTGAAAGCTTTTCCTCCAAGATCAGGAATAAGACAAGGATGCCCATTCTTGCCACTTTCATTTAACATAATACTGGAAGTTCTAGCCAGAGCAATAAGGCAAGAAATATAAAGGGCATCCAAATCAGAATAGAAGAAGTAAAACTTTCTCTATTTGCAGATGACATAATCTTTACAGAAAACCACAAAGACTCCACCAAAAACTGTTAGAACTAATCAACAAATTCAGCAAAATTCCAAGATAGAAAATCAATATATAAAAGTCAATTGCGGGCTTCCCTGGTGGCATAGTGGTTGAGAGTCCACCTGCCGATGCAGGGGACACAGGTTCGTGCCCCAGTCCGGGAAGATCCCACATGCTGCGGAGCGGCTAGGCCCGTGAGCCATGGCCGCTGAGCCTGCGCATTCAGAGCCTGTGCTCCGCAACGGGAGAGGCCACAACAGTGAGAGGCCCGCGTACCAAAAAAAAAATTTTAAAAAGTCAATTGCCCAGCTTCCCTGGTGGTGCAGTAGTTGAGAGTCCGCCTGCCGATGCAGGGGACACGAGTTCGTGCCCCGGTCCGGGAAGATCCCACATGCCGCAGAGCGGCTGGGCCCGTGAGTCATGGCCGCTGAGCCTGCGCGTCTGGAGCCTGTGCTCCGCAATGGGAGAGGCCACAACAGTGAGAGGCCCGCATACCGCAACAAACAAACAAAAAAGTCAATTACCTTTCTATACACCAACAACAAATTATCAGAGAAATTAAGAAAAGAATAAAATATCCAGGAATAGATTTTACTGGGGAGTTGAAAGATCTAGACACTGAAAATAAGATGTTAATGAAAGAAACTGAATAAAACACAAATAAATGGAAAGATATTCTGTGCTCATGGATTGGAAGAACTAATATTTTTTAAACGTCCATACAGATTTAATGCAACCCCCTATGAAAATTCCAGTGGTATTTTTCACAGAAATAGAACAATCCTAAAATTTGTATGGAACCACGAAGGACCCCAAAGAGTCAAAGCAATCTTGAGAAAGAAGAACAAAGCTAGAGGCATCACATTTTCTGGTTTCAAACTGTTTCAAAGTTATAGCAATCAAAACAATATGGTATTGGCACAAAAACAGACACAGATCAATGGAACAGAAGAGAGATCCCAGAAATAAATTTATGCATATATCGTCAATTGATTTACAACAAAGAAGCCAAGAGTATACAATAGGGAAAGTATTCTCTTTCAAAATATTCTGGTGCTGGGAAAACTGGACAGCCACATGCAAAAGAATGAAACTTAACCTCTGTTTTACACCATACAGAAAAGCAACTCAAAATGGATTAAAGACTTGAATGTAAGACCTGAAACCTTAAAACTTCTAGAAGAAAACATAGGCAATATGCTCTTTGACATCAGTCTTAGCATTATTTTTTTTGGATTTGACACTAAAAGCAAAATTAAACTACATCAAACTAAAAAAGCTTCTGCACAACAAATGAAACCATCAATAAATGAAAAGTCACCCTACAGAATGGGAGAAAATATTTGCAAATCATATATCTTATAAGGGATAATATTCAAACTATATAAAGAGGTCATACAACTCAGTAACAAAAATCAAACAATCTGATTTAAAAAATGGGCAAAGGTATTGGGGTGCTGGTGTGATGAACTGGGAGATTGGGATTGACATATATACACTAATATGTATAAAATAGATAATAAGAACCTACTGTATAAAAAATAAAATAAAATTCAAATAAAAAAAATAATAAGGGAAGGAGGGAAAGAAGAGTTACCTCTGAACTATAAAAGTAAGCAAGGGTAAAGTTATGTGGGTTTTCATATATTTTAACTAACTGTTTGATACTGGCAACATTTTATATAGTTCAAAGCAAAGCCTTTTTATTTCATTTGTTTTCATGAATTTTAAAATCCAATACTTATTTTGATTTAGTATTATGTTGAACATTTATTTCACCATAGAATCACCCTCTGTGGCATAGGCATAATACTAATTTTCATTTTCTAGGAATCATATGGTATATTAAAAAGTTTAACAAGACTAGTGTATCAAGTATTAAATTAAATCTTCATTTACATACTACTATAAAGCTTTGGCAAGGACTATGTTAAAAACAATTTCAACTGGAGTCAATAAGCCATTTTTCAGTAAATTACTATTGTACCTTACTCTATATAATATATACAATAAATCAAATACTGATTTAAAGATACAAGAGAATCAGCTAATTTAAAGAAACTTGTAATTTTTTTAGATTTGAGAATCTTTCTGTAAAATAAAGAATAACAATTTCCCATTTGCTCTAATCTGCTTATTGTTTTAAGGTTGAATTTTTTAGAATGTTGAATTTTCTCTAAATGGCATAGAGCACTACAGCTGAGATAAAACTTCATTGTAATCAGGAAGCAGTTGTAGGAAACAAACCATTCCATTTATATTATGCAGAAAGTGACTTAATACAAGAAACTAGGTGCTTATCAAGTCATTGAAAGATGGAGACGTAAACTCTAAGCTTGGCCTACAGGTATGACTTTCAGAATAAGGCCACCAAACAGACATACCAGGGAAGCAGACAACTTTGCTACTGTTAGAAACAGAATCAGAAGACTACTGCCAATCAATTGTTGAACTGAAGAGCACATTGTTATAAGATCAGCATTCTACTACAACTGCCTCTTGACATACAGAAAGCTTGTGACTGGACACTGGAATGTTGCTTCCAAAAACAAAGTAAAATCTCCATTGCAATAACACCAAAGCAGCATAAATATTGCTTCCATCCCATTTTCAAAATCACTTGCCAGACATTTTGAAGCCCTGAGCCACTATGTAAAAATGGCCACCATGCTATGAGGAAGCCCAAGCCTTCTAAAGAAGGCACCATTGACAGTCCCAACTGAGCTCAACCTTTGCATCATTCTAGCCCAGGCCATGTGAGTAAAGAAGCCTCCAAAAGGGGCTTCCCTGGTGGCGCAGTGGTTGAGAATCTGCCTGCTAATGCAGGGGACACGGGTTCGAGCCCTGGTCTGGGAAGATCCCACATGCCGTGGAGCAACTGGGCCTGTGAGCCACAACTACTGAGCCTGTGCGTCTGGAGCCTGTGCTCTGCAACAAGAGGCCACGATAGTGAGAGGCCTGCGCACCGCGATGAAGAGTGGCCCCCGCTTGCCACAACTAGAGAAAGCCCTCACACAGAAACGAAGACCCAACACAGCAAAAATAAATAATAAACTCCTAACCCCAACATCTTCTTAAAAAAAAAAAAAAAAAAGAAGCCTCGAAAAGATTCTAAGCCCTCAGCCATTCAAGCATTCCTGACTAATGCCACAGACATCATGGATATAATATCCCCACCTTGCCTTAGTCTAAGTCCTTGCCCACAGAATCTGTAAGCATAATAAAATGATTGTTATTTTACATTATTAACATTTGGAGTGGTTTTTATGCAACAAGAGCTAAGCGAAACACATCATAGATATTTTATAAGTTTCAACAAGCATTTCAAAAACATTTTTAAAGATTATAATACTCTATTATGTAATATATACCACAGTGTACCTAAAAGTTTATGCTAAATTGTAAAGGAGAGCTGGTTTCCAATTTTTATCTATAACTTAAACTATACTGAATAATTTTATCAATAGAGGTTTTTGTTTCTCTTTTGTATTTAGCATTATTTCTTTATCATAAATTTCCAGAATGACTGTGTCCGGGCTATAACCAAATTTCTTTATAAGTGTTTTGTATCTACTCATATCTATCTTGAATATTTACTGTGGTTTTAAAAAAATTAAAGCAAATTAACTTCCATATATTTAAAAATTTTTAGCAACAACAAAAAAAATCCTTTAAGTTAATCAGCCCTATTGAAAACAGAAGAATATGGCCAAAAACTCTGGGCTACCCATGTATAGTAATTTCAGCCAGACCTCATGAGTCAATCATGAGGAGCTGGGGAAAATGTGGCCATACAGTGGGTAGGGGGAAAAAAAGACCAGCATATTGAGTAATCTAATAATTGATACTGCCCTATTATGAGCTCAAATGAAACAATATTCACATGAAACAGCCACCAAATGATGGTAATAGATAGGCAGGGACCTTGGCTTAGCAAGTCCAGAGTCCTGGCTAAGTGAACAAATTTTACTGTTCTCAGAGCTCTGCTATATACTTTTGTACCTAGATAAGAGAACGTGAAGAGGACTGTAATCCATCCCACATTACTCTGGATAAGCCCTAGAACAAGGCTTCACACCTGTGGAAGGGGCAACTTTTCCTAACTGGTATGCCCAGAGGGGGGCAATTTGTACCTCCAAAGTAGTCACTCTAAGTCTTTGTTACTGGCAGCTATTGCCCTCAGTGTTCTTCCTATTTATAAGACTAGATTTGTTAGCAAAGGAGGGCTAGAGCTCTTGACTTCTGCTTCCCCCTAGCTAACTCATTGTGTGATATTTGTGCCTTTCCATTCAGGAAATCTGATTTCAGAGATCTAGGTTAATATGGAAGATGACTGGTCCCAAAGGGCTTGGATCTCAATGTACATTATACAGGCTACTCCTAAACCCTACGAAATATGCCATCAAAATTGCTACTCCTTACCAAATATTTTAGCTGACCCTGTGGCCTAGTTTTTAAGCATACAGACACTAAGTGAGAAAAATCTGGATTGGAATCCTGTCTCCATGAATACTACTTATGTAATATTAGATGATTTTCTGAACCCTTTATTCTGACCTTCATTTTCCTCACCTGCAAAAATCAGGATAATAAAGCACCTACCTTGCATAGTTGTTGTGAAGATTAAATGAATAATGTGTATAAAATACCTAGCATTTAAGTATTCAATAAATGTTAACTCATTTTAAAAAAATAGTAAAACAGGGCTTCCCTGGTGGCGCAGTGGTTGAGGGTCTGCCTGCCGATGCAGGGGACACGGGTTCGTGCCCCGGTCCAGGAAGATCCCACATGCTGCGGAGCAGCTGGGCCCGTGAGCCATGGCCGCTGAGCCTGCGCGTCCGGAGCCTGTGCTCCGCAACAGGAGAGGCCACAACAGTGAGAGGCCCGCATACAGCAAAAAAAAAAAAAAAAAATTATGCAAAAGAAAGTCTAATACTATAACCTATTTTGTATTGCTATTAAATGGCAGAATACATAATGAGGACATAGAATAAATTTTAAACTATGTTAACTAGTCAAATTTTAAAAACGAATCTTATATTTAATAAATATCATGAAAAATTTGGCTAAATACTTTGGCAAAATTGAAATTGTGACTAAATACTAAAATAGCACAGACTTAGCCATCTTTATATGTTTTGAAAAAAGGAATTCTCTTCATTTATTAATCTACACACTTAGGTTCCTTTATATTAAGATTTAATTATGATATTTATGCTGCCTTCTTCCTCTTGGTACAGATCATGTAAATGGACACTGCACAAGTCCAACTTCTCAGAGTTGCAGTTCTGGAAAACGTCTTTCCAGTGCTGATGTTTCAAAAGTAAATCGCTGGGGTCCTGGAAGACCACCATTTCGAAAAGCACAGTCAGCTGCTTGCATGGAGATTTCTTTGCCAGTTACAACAGAAGGTAGGTTAAACATACAAATTTTTGTGGATACAATTAAAATTTGACATACCATAGTAACAGGAGCTGGAGGATAAGGGATGGTGGTCAGGTGTGAAAGATCTGAAAAACTATGGTCAGCTAGACAGTGAGCAGCTGAGAACCTGGTCGAGCCGTGGCCATGACTCCAAATCCATTCCTCACTACACCTCTTTCATCTCTAAAACCAGAATGGCTGTTTATGAGTAGGCTTTCACCTCCTCTGTACAAAGTGAGACCTATGTCTTAATCTGCACTCCCAGTTTCTTTCCATCTCAATGGTAAGCCTCTTAGTGTCTCTATCTGTAGATAGTTATTTAATGTCTTATAACCTTAGTTTCCTCAACTGTTAAGTGAATGTGACCAAGAAAAAGGGAAGACATTAAATTCTAAAGTTTGCAATCTCATCTTCGTATGTTTGAAAAAGGGAGGATTATTTGCTTACTTATGGAATTACTGTTAGGGGCAGGGAGTAAAGCACAAGAGCCAGAAGGCCTAAAATTAAGACACACACACACACACACACACACACACACACACACACACACACACACACACACACACACACACACACACACGGGAGTCCTGTAACTGCTGCTATTGTCTTGCTGATAAAAAGCTTTGGGACTAGAAATAGGAAAAAATAATCTTAGGAATATGCTATGGTAATTCTATGCTATAAAGTAATTCACCATTACCACCCCTCAAAAAACTTGGTAGTAATGATCTATATTATTCTTCCAATTTTTAAAATAAAATTTTTAGGGACTTCCCTGGTTGTCCAGTGGTTAAGGCTCTGCACTTCCACTGGAGGGAGCGTGGGTTCGATCCCTGGTTGGGGAACTAAGATCCCACATGCCATGCAGCTTGGCCAAGTAAAAAAAGAAAATTTTTAGTTTTTTCCTTTAACACTATGCCATACTAAATTTGGTCCAGATGATCTTCTCTCACAGGTGCCTATGAATAGCAACCTAGAAACATTAGCTAGGAATGTTATAATGGAAGCAAAATGTAAAGGTTATAAAGGAAGTAGTACTTTTAATCACTGGATTGAATTGGGAATTTTGAGTTTTAGACTTTTCTGCCTCTAACTTGTTGATTCTGGGAAAATTACTTAACTCTATGTCTCTGTCTCCAAATCTGTAAAATATATAGATTATTTCCAAGCTCCCTCTCAGATCTAAATTCTATTACAAACAATTATTTGTATAAACTTGCTGAGGGATAGAAGGGGGAAATTAGGAATATTATATTTTGGTTTGTAGAAAAAGGGATAGTCTGGGGAACTTATATTTGGTTTTATTGTATATTATTTTATTTATATATTATATTATCTCTTTTTATAAAAATGAGTCACACTTATACCTATCAAAAAGGAAAGGAGAGGGAAGGCAGTAGAAAGAGGAATATGAGGAACTTGTACTCTGGAGTGATTATATGAACAATACAACCTTCCTAATATTTACCTGAGGTGGTGAGTTTCTGCTTGTTGGAGTGTTACACATGTGTAAGAGTTGATGAGCAGGAGAACCTGAAACCACCTTGTTTCCTTTAAGTGGGCTGAAGCCCTCTCAGAAAGATTATTGGTGGGGTGGCATTGTCTAGGACTCTGTATTTGGCCCTAGGCAAAGCCAAGACTGTATTTGCATTCAAAGTAGGCAGCTTGTAACTAGTTCAGGGAGATAACATTTGCTCTTTAGTCTTGGTGTAAATATAAATAGTTCAATTTTTACAATTTTAATTACTCCAAATATAACAAACTCAGAGGAATGTATTTACCACAGAACATTTGTGACCCTTCAGGTAAGTAGCCACAATGTTGTCAGTAAGTGGGAATTGTCAAGAAATCATTAGAAGTACTTCCAACAATTGAGAGATAGGAGGGAAACATAATTAAAACTGCACCAGAAGTTCTTGTAACCTTAACTATTCAGACTAAACATCTTTTTTTTCTAGATTAGAGAATTTCAACTAACTTGTGAGGTGAGGTAGAGAGAAAAACACAGTGGACTGGATCTCTGGAGACTCAAGGTCTAGTTCCAGCTCTTCCTAAGTTTATGATTTACACTTCTGGACTTGTCTCTTCATCTTCAAAATAAGCTGGTGAACTGGATAAACTGCCTTACAGATCAGTTAACAACGAATCAAGTTCTACTTCTCCCCCATAATTTTGGTTTTCACTTACTAAGTTTGACTTTACTTGTTCTGGAAACACACTAAAACTAAATTTTTGGTTTTTAAATTCCCATAGAAAGTCGAGAAAATTCCTATAATCGCTCGAGAAGTTCTAGCATCTCCAGTATTGACAAAGATTCTAAAGAAGCGATTACAGCACTATACTTCATGGAGTCCTTTGTTCGGAAAAATGACTGTACTATCTCCCCTTGTTTGTTTGTTGGAACTAGTCTGGGAATGGTGTTAATCATCTCCCTAAACCTACCTTCAGCAGATGAACAAAGATTTACAGAGCCAGTCATGGTATTGCCAAGTGGTAAGAGTTTTTATTTATTCCTTCATTGCTACTTTTTCAAATTTAAATATATGGTATTTTAAAACATTTAATTTGTATTGATCTGGAGCAAAGATTTAAGGATTCTGTATAATAGGAACTATTAAGAATTATATAAATCATATACTATCCCAAGTATTGCAGCTTACTTGCAGGGTGAAATAGTCAACCATTTCTATGGTAATAAATTGTGGAACTCCCAACCTAAACAACGCCTTGGGAAATAAGTTTCTGAAAAGCATTTAGGAAAGCCTTAAAGCGAAAGTTTAAAATTTTTAATGAATTGAAGCATTTCTCCAAAGTTACATGCCAGATCAGAGCCTATGAGTGTTTTACATCATCCTTAAAGAACTCAGATGATTAAGTTGGAAGCAGTCTGACTTGAGGTGGCTTTCTGAATTCATTGATAATCTGTGCCCATCTTGTTTTGAAGCCATGCCACACAATTTCTTCCCTTTTTATCCTAGTACCTAGAGAATTTGACCCACGTTATGAGTATTGTTGCTAAAGTATATGTTGTATTCTCTTCCTACTTGACTTGTCTTTTTCCTTTTAAAGAGATGTGTGATTCCTCCTGTTATTCCTTTGAGTATTTTAAAATTTATTCTGATCAATAGTTTTTTCATATATAGAAAAGAGAGTAAAAGTTATCTGAAAAACATTTCTTAAGTAAAAATAATTTTATTAATATATAGGATAAGGGATTTTATTTTAAAAGAACACATATATGGCATGGTAGGTTAGATAGAGTTCTGTTTTCTTTGTTAACTGGTATGCTAAATTCATATAGATGGATTGTAACTTACTGTAGGTAGAACAGTCAGCTCTCTACTAGTGAGGCAAATTCAGATAAACATATTGTATTTTGTGTGTGTATGGCTTAAAAAACAGAAGTTTATTTTCTCACACTTCTGGAGGCCCAAGATTAAGGTGTTGGCAGGGCTGGTTTCTTCTGAGGCTTCTCTACTTGGCTTGCAGTTGGCCACACTCTCACCATATTCTCACGTGGCTGTCCCTCTGTGTGCTTGTACCCCTGGTGTCTCCCCATGTTTCCTAACCTCTTCTTGGAAAGGCATTTGACAGTTTGGATGAGGGCCCACCCTATCAGCCTCATTTTAATTTAATCACCTCTTTAAAGGCTCTGTCTCAAATATGGTCACATTCTAAGTCAATGGAGTTTAGGCCTTCAACATATGAATTTGGCGTGGGGGAGGACAAAATGCAGCCCATTAACATGCACCATATTTTAAAAGTTAATCTGTTAGGATCACTAGATTTTAATTGTAAACATATTTCACAATAAGAAAATATCTTTTATTATAGTTCTAATTTTAAGGAAATATGTATAATTCTCTTATACTGGTTGAGAGAGAGCCAGATCAGTAAGGTCAAAATGAATTTTTAAGTATTAATTCAATCCATTATTTAACTCAATAAATTTGTATACAGATTGGATACCTAATATATGCCATGTATTCATCAAATTTAAAGGTAAAAATCAAACTCCTGTATACACAAGTTTACAACTGTGAGTGAAAGACAGTTTTCTAATAAGAGATTTTCTAACGAATGTGGTTTTCTATGCCACAAGCATAGAAATAAACAAGTGTCTGGAACTAATTTAATGGATCTCTCAGTACTATAAGAAAGTTCTTCAACATTCTTAGCAAATAGACTTAGACTTAAAATGATGGCAAAATACAAAATAAGTATATATTTAACTTAATATTCTGGCATCTGGTTCATAAATATTTGCGTACTCTTTCCTTATCCATTTAAAGAGAGATAATGAGAAGCTATCTTCAAGTTTCTATGTCAGTATTCCATTCTTTCAAGATGTTAGTTAATATATCAGTATCACTTCATCAGTTGTAACGAATGTACCACACTAATACAAGACCTTAATAACAGGAAAGGACAAAGGGGGCATATGGGAACTCTCTGTACTATCTGCTCAATTTTCTGTAAACCTAAGATTGCTCTAAAAATATTAAGTCTATTAAGCAGTACCTGTAAGGGAGGAAACTATGAGTCTAGGTTCAGATCTGTTTTATAATTAACCACTGAAAGAGAAATAGCCTAATTGGAAGCCATAATTTATGACAATAAAAAGAAAAAGGAAGGTGGAGTTTCATAAGAAAATATAGAGGAACTTCCCTGGTGGTCCAGTGGTTAAGAATCCGTCTTGCAATGCAGGGGACACTGGTTCGATCCCTGGTCGGGGAACTAAGATCCCACGTGCTGCGGGGAACTAAGCCCGCGTGCCGCAACTACTGAGCCCATGCGCCACAACTAGAGAGCCCACGTGCTCTGGAGCCTGTGCACCACAACTAGAGAGAGAAGCCAGCACACCCGCGCACTGCAACAAGATCCCGGGTGCCACAACTAAGACCTGACGCAGCAATCAATCAATACATACTACAACAAGAAAGGGTTGCAAGTGGAATAGTCTGATAGAACTTAAAAAAGAAAGAAAAAGAAAAACTATAGAGATGACAGAAAGCCAATTCAAATTTAAAGTAGAAAACTTGTCCCCTCTTCCTCACATCTCACTTCCTGACTCCTTCTTCACCTTCTTTCCAGTATCTACTCTCCACTAGTCTCCACTGTTCCACTAGTCCCTGCCCTATCGGTACTGCTCTAGATTATGGGAACCATTTTTAAAGGTTTGGAATCGGAGGCATTTCCCTCTTCTGTTGCCAGTGCTAAAGTGGGTGACATGTTCTCAGGCTCTGAAGGCATTCTTCCCATCAAAACATTGTTAAATTACCTTTTATCAGTTGGCCTAGCAAAATTTATCTGAGTCTAGCAATTTCCTCAAAGTTGAATACAATCTATTTTGAAATTTATTCATCCATTCATTCAACATACATTTCCCAAGCTCATACTAATTAATTAGTCACTGGGGATACAATGGTGATCAGGACACAGAATGATCTTTATTCCCAGATTATATGTAGGGAAGAACAAAAGTAAACAGAAAATTACAATCAGGAAAGTAAAGAATACTGTGCAGCATAGGAGGCGGGGGTTTGGGGAAGACCTCTCTAACACAGCAGCCATCTGAAATGGGACCGGTTTGGAAGGGAGCTGTGCACAGTACTGATGTTTAAGAGTAATTTAAAGCAGCATGAGTAAAAACCTAGAGGTAAAAAAGAGCATGGCACAGCCAAAGCCTAGAGATAGAATGGTGCTAGTTGAGGCTGGAAAAGCAGGCAGGGGAAGATTAGAGGGCCTTACAACCATGTTAAGGAGCTGGAAAAGACTTCCTAGATCTGTGGGGTTTTTGTTTGTACAAAAAAAAAAATTGTGACGTGGTATGCTTTTTTATCTCAACCGCTGGTGCTTAAATTTTCTAATTGTAAAAAAATCCAAATACAGATGAAGATAAATGAAAATTATGCCACCAGCAAACATTCCCCCTTCTCTGTCGCATCTCCCCCTCCACACTTCTGCCCCTAGAAATTTTACTCTCCAACAGTAATTCTTTGAGAAATTTGCTGAGATTCTAATTTTAAAGCCACTTTATTGAAGTATGATTGACATATAAAAAGCTGTACATATTTAACGTAAACACCTTGATGAGTTTGGAGACAAGTATACATCCATGAAACCATGACCAAAATCTATGCCATAAACTTATTTATAACCTCCAAAAGTTTCCTACCCCTCTAATTTTTTGAGACTCACTTTAAATCCTATTTCATTTCCATGTAATGCTTTGTGCTACCAGCTACAAATTATTCTGTAATTACCAATCCTGCTACATGAAGTGCCTATCACTGCTTTGTAAAAAAAAATTATTTTCATGCTTCATGATCAAACTAGAGATTTAAACTCATGATTAAACTAAAGATTTTCCATAATAAATTCATTCTCTTTACCCCCGAACTATTTCTTCTTGCTCTTCTCCCCATTTCTGTTAATAGTGCCATGATACTACCTAGATGACTTCCATCACTTCTGTTTCTTTTCTGATCCCTTTACTTACTGCCTCTGTACTGGTCTTATTACAATATTGTCTTCATCACCTAATTTCTATACACCATATTCTCTGATACCTTTCACTTACCCATAGAAGCAATTTCTTGAAAATCTTGGAAGTCAGTGATCTCTATAAGCTCAGCTTTGTTCTACCTTTCTAATCTGATTTCCTGCTACTTCCCAGCACCAGCTCTCTGGTCCAACCAGTCTTATTTCCTCACTTCCCTTTTCTCTTTGCTACCTGTCAATCATCTATCATTGGTGGATATCATATGAACTTCATGTTTGTTGCCAAAATTTTGGAAAACGTGTATCAAGTTTCTTGGGAGCTGTAAGATTTGGAAGAATTTTCTACAGACTAGCTCTTGGATCCAGACATTTCAAATTTCAAATCTTGTTTCTTCTACATTATCTATATATTTCTAATATTGACATAGTATATAATTTGTAATATGATCTTCAGCCCTGCACTTCCATGTCAGATTAATGCTGAGTTGCATCAGGGTGGTGGGAGTTTTCCTAGGAGCCATTCCTATACCTAAAAGGCTTTCAATAACCTAGACATGGTAGTGATTGTGAATCACGTACATAAGTCTACTAAATTCTAGATGTACCCCCATCTTAATTTCCCCTTGTCCAGATTCCTGAAATGCCTATTCACTACAATGTCACTTAACTGGAAAAAAATTACAGTGGAAAGAGAAAGGAGTTTAACTTGATTGTGGTTAAAATATTTTAGTTTCACAAACTTAAAACCCATGAACACATGCCTCACTTAAAGAAGGGCTGATAAAGAAAAATTAAAAATGTAAGAGATAAAGATTTGTGTAGATGGACTTACCTCATTTTCTCTAGATTTTCCTTTTTGTATACTAAGGATATGATTTTAACTTACTAATTCAGTTTTTTATTACATATTATCTAAGCTTAGATATATTTGTTTACATATCATCTAAGCTTAGATATATTTGTTTTCATATGCAAAAGTATATCAGAGATGATCTTCTTGCCTTTATTCTTTTTCTTACAGTATTCTTGTGTTGTCCTTTGCCTGCTGACAAGAAATATCTCCTAGACTTACCCTCTACTCTAGACTTTTCCCAGCCCACTCCCTATGTCAGACTTACTTGCTAGCATTTAATTCCTTTAAAATCTAGCTCTCTGATGAAGAACAATTAACTTATGCAAATGTATAGATGAGTGAATGTGCTATCTCACAGATATAATATGAAACTAGTTAATAGGTTTTGTCTGGAGATCAAATGAGAAAGATGTAGTTTTTCATCTTAAGTCTAAACCTTGATGAGAAATTTCGCTCTATGCAAGTATTTAGTTAGGGCCTTTCCATGTAAGATGTGTATATTTCAAACATATTTGTGAAATTCATGCATTATATCTTAAAAACTAATACAGTAAGAATATAGTTCAAGCATAATGATTGTATTTGACTGAAGTATAATCACAGCTTAATACAGGAAAACAAATATACACACTCCACTTATAGGTAGCAGCTCTATTAGTTGTTTACAGTTCTTATTACTAGTTGTATTGAATGTGTTTGTAGCAATTCTATTTTCCCCAAAGTAGATATACTGTCACTTGAAACTGCTGAATATAGCATGGAATCTGTCTAAGCCCTTAATAGCTAGACACGTGGGAAGCTATTAAGATTTTTAGATATTTTAAAATTCATTGAATTAAAAAAGCAAAATACAATTCTCTACAGGTACTATCAAAAAAATGAAATTTTGTCACATGCTACTGTCATGAATTCAAACTCTTGCCAGACTCCCTTCTTTTATGGAGAGATTAAAAGAATGTACTTCTTTGGGAAAATCCAATGATCTAGATACATAGTTCTTAATATAGTAGGATAACCTAGAAGAAATGGATAAACTCCTAGAAACATATAACCGACCAAGACTGAATCATGAAGAAACAGACAGTCTCAACAGACCTGTAACTAATAAGGAGATTTAATCAGTAATCAAAAATCTCTCAACAAAGAAAAGCCCACTTATCTTTTTAAATTTAATTTCACATTAATTTATCTTGATTGTCTTGACAACAAATTCTCATCAATGATACGGAAATTTGAACTAAAGCACTAAATCACTGAATTTTAGAGTGAGAAAACACCTAAAGATTATCCATCCCAGTAGCCATCACTTTAGTCTGTATCAGAATCACTTGGAGGGTTTGTTACAACCATTCTCAGAGTTTCTAATTCAGTAGGTCTGGGATGGAGTCTGAGAATTTGCTTTTAAATAAGCCGCAGGTGATAATAGTACAAATGCAGTTTTGCATGCTGGGATGGAGAAAACAATGTTCTTTCCTCCTGTATAGGGAAAAAGCCAGTCCTTCCTCCTTCCATGTTTCTCCTGTGCGTTTCCTTTACTTTCACACGACTACCACACTCACAACACTTCTGACACCAGATGAGTGGAGGTTTTCTCCACAAACAAGCAAGTCTCTGAGACACCAGCTGGGTGTTCCACAATTTAACGCAATTCGGACACTATCTACATGGAAATAGTGTCAGATCACACAGGGTAAGTTCTCAGTCCAATGAGACTGTCCCCTCCCGCTCTTTCAGATGCCAATCCCAAGTCACCTGTTCTTCCGACCTGAGGTTTCCACAACCTCCTCCTCGGGTTCAATTAATTTGCTACAGCAGCTCACAGAAATCAAAAAAACTGTTTACTTACTGCTTAGCAGTTTCCTATAAAAGGATATAGCTGAACATCCGATGGAAGAGATGCCTAGGGCAAGGAACGTAGGATGGGACGTGGAGCTTCCATGCCTTCTCCAAGAGCTCTCTCCCACAGCTCTGCCTGCTCAACCCGGAAGCTCTCCAAACCCCCACCTTTTGGGTTTTTAATGGAAGTTTCCTTACACAGGTGTGATTAATTAAACCATTGCCCATTGGTGATTGAACTCAATCTCCTGCTTCTTTCTTGGCCCCAAAAGTAGGGGGGTGGGGCTGAAAGTGCTAACCCTCTAATCACCTGGTTGGTTCCCCAGCAAGAAGCCCCTATCCTTAGGTGAGGCCCCCAATCACCTAATTAACAAAATGAAAGACACCTGTGTTGCTCTTGTCAGGAAATTCCAAGGATTTTAGAGCACTGTGCCAGAAACAGGAATAAAGACCAAATAGATATTTATCATAAATCATAACATACATACGTAATATGGTTAATCACAATCCTGGTTAAATTTAATTCTACCTACATTATTTCTGTATCTGTGTAGCTGGATATGGCTGGAGAATATATAACCAGACTAAAAAGTCTCATTTTGAAATAAATCATCATTAACCTCAAGTGGGTTCCTGTGCTGCTGGGTAGTCCTCTGTCCACCCTCTTGAACAATAATTACATATTTTCTCCACTCTCCTCAGAGCTCCCATACCTCCTCCACTGTTTTCAATCTTAGCTAATGACCATGTGTCCTCCTTCACTGAGAAAACTGAAACGATCAGATAAGAACTTCAGCAGCTGCCACCACCATGTCTACCAACCTGTCTGTCTGTATCTCCATGGTCTCTACCTTTTTTCCTGTTGTGACTGAACTGTAAGCTCCTGACTTGGTGAATGTCTCCAGTTGTACACTAGATTCTACTCCCTTTCACCTACACAAGAAAGTCAATCCAGCAATTTTTCCTGTTTCCTTTATATAATTATAATAAATATTCATCATTTTACTAGATCAGCATACAAACATGCTGATATTTCTCCCATTAAAAGAGAAAAACCCTCCTTGAATCTATTCTCCTACAATGCCCCATTTCACTTCTTTTTCTTTAGTGCAAAATTCCTTGAAATAGTTATGTTATATTCACTATTTCCAGTTTTACTCTCCCATTCTCTCTTGAGTGCATTCTAATCAAACTTTCCCCCACACCAATCAACAAAAAGCTCTATATAGGTCATCACTGACCTCACTGCTAAATCCAATGGTCAATTCTCAAGTCACATCTTACCTGACACATCAGCAACATATTGCAGTTTACCATTTTCCCTACCTTATAACATTGCACTTTTTGCTTAGATTCCAGGATACTTTATTTACCTAGTTTTCTTCCACCTTTATAGCCATTCTTTTTCAGTCCCCTTTGCTCACTCCTCTACATTTCATTGGACTTAAAACACCAGCATGCTCAAAGACAGACTCCTTAAACCTCTTCTGTTTTCTATTTATATTCAAGCCCTACATGAAATCAGCCAGCCTCATTACCTTAAATGCCTTTTGTAATCTAATGGGTCATATATTTATACTTATAGTCTGGCCTATCCCCAAATTCCTGACATAGGTATCCAGTTATAGGTATATGACATACACTTGGATGTCTAATAAGTATCTCAAACTTATGTCCCAAACTGAGTTCCTAATATTCCTTTCCTTTCTCCCACAGTGTTTCCCATATCTGTTAATGGCAATTCCATCCTTCCAGTTTCTCAGGTCAAAAGCATTAGAATCAATCTTGACCACTGTATCTCTTTCACACTCTAACCCCAACTTATTGGCATATTCTGTTGGCTTGACCTTTATAATATACTCAGATTCTGACCATTTCTCACCCTTTATACTATTACCACCTGGTTTGAGCAAGCCTCTATCCATTTCTCACCTGAATTATTGTACTAACCTTTTAACTGCTCTCCTTTCTTCCAACCTTGACTCCCTTTAGGATATACCCAGCACGAAGAGTGATCCTGTTAAATGGAAATTAGATTATATTACTCTATTCTCAAAATCTTCCCATCTCATACCAAGTAAAAGTCTAAGTCTTTACTGTGTCCTACAAGAACCTACATGACTTAGCTCCGTATTATCTCTGATCTCATCTCCTATAAGTCTGCCCGTAACTGCTCCAGAAGGTCAAGATCTGTGAATAGTTTGAGATTTTACTTTACTTGCAAGCTAATAAATTTAAGTTGCCAGTTTCATGGATGCTGATAGAAGACGTGAGACTCTTGGATCAGAGATAAAGGATAATCACAGTTGCCAGAATATTTTGTGCTGGTTTCCTGAGCCTTAATTCCACAGTACAATGCAAAGAAGCCTCCTCTTCTGTATAAATCTGCTCAGGCTGCCTTAACAAAATACCACAAACTGGGTGACTTCAACAACAGAATTTTATTTTCTCACACTTCTGGAGACTGGAAGTCTCAAATCAACATACCTGCAGTGTTGGTATCTGGTGAGAGCTCTCTCCCTGAGTTGCAGACACCTTCTCACTGTGTACTCATGTGACCTTTCCTATGTGTGGGGGAGGGGAGGGGAGGGGAGGGGGGAGAGAGAGAGAGAGGGAGAGAGAGAAAGAAAGAGCTAGGTCTCTGGGTGTCTCTTCTTATAAGGACACCAATTCTATCAGATCAGGGCCCTACCCTTATGACCTCCTTTAACCTTAAATATTCCCATAGAGGGCCCATCTCCAACTATCAATATTCACACTGGGGGAGGGGGGAGGGGTTTAATATATGAATTTGGGGAGGGGAAATGAACAAACATTAGTCCTTAACATCTTCTACTCTATTTAAAATTTAATCACACCCTTTTCCAAGAATTTCTATCCCCTTTTCTGCTTTATTTTTTCCTTAGTACTTATTGCTATCTAATCTCATATATATACTTATCGTATATATTGTCTGTCTCTATCATAGAAAGTTAGTTCTGTGAAGGTACGGATTTTTATCTGTTTTATTCACTATTTTATTCCCCTGTGCCTAAAACAGAGCCTAGAACACATGGTAAACCCTCAATAAGTATTTGTTGATTGAATGAATTAAGATTTTAGTGGGGAAGACTGGTAATTTGGAAAGCTGGAGAAGGTACACTTCTAGCCAGTAAGACCTCTTTTAGGAGGAAAATCCTCATTAATTGTCTGGTGAATTATTTACTGTAGACCGAATTGTTAATATCTTACTATAGAAGTCCTTAAATTTAAGCTTCCTTTGTAATGTGTATTTCTGAAATAGTAGAGGCTATATTTTGGACTTACTGAACTTTTTTTAAAAAATCATGTTACATCATCTAAACATGTTATTTTTAATTTTAAATACTTTATAAAGTACTTTCTAAATGGAATGTATTTTTATAACACCCTTCCTAAGTCTCTGGTACATGTACACTCCTGAGGTATATCAGCCTGGGATAACTTCCTTACTCTCTCTACATGATGTCAAAGGAGAAAGGAAAGAAAAGGCTGCTAGGGCGCTGCTTAGGGGAGAATCTGCAAATGTCCAAAGGTCAGTCTACCCCAAGTTACTTCCCAAGCTTCATTGTATCTTGTCTCTGGGACTGGTAAAAATCACCCATAGGTAATAGTTTGGCATGGATATTCAACCTTGGAGACTCTAGGTGAGTAAAACCATTTTTCTGTATAAAAGATGCATAAGCCTGCCTAAACACCAAAGCTAGTTTGGATTTTTTTTAATACAATCAAAATTGCTAGCATGAACTCTAGATATTTAAATTTCATGAAATATTCTGAGTGTTCATTTTCAGAAGAAGAAAAATAGCATTTTCTAGTGAATGAGTCTATAAAATAAAGAAGTGGAATCAGTTGGCATTATTTTTTCAGCTGGTTATTCAATAAATTAAAATTATAAATTTTCTAAAATTTGCTCTTTAAGAAAGTATTTTAATGAATACTATATAGTATAATGAAAGGATACTGGATTAGGAATTAGGAAACCTGAGTTCTAGTCCAGGCTCAGCCACTGACTTGCTATGTGACCTGGCCCAAGTCTCATCATTTTTCTGGGTCTCTGTTTTCTCATTAATATAATGAGAGGATTTGACAAGTTGATGTCTTAGACTCCTTTTAGACCCCACCTTTTATGATTCCAAGTTATTGCAACTGACGAACTCACAAATCTACTGATTTATGTATAATACTGCAATATTATGACACTATAGATATGAATTATCATAATATAAAACATTTATCACCCATAGATGAATAGCAGCTGTTTTAGAATTTCATGTGCCAGTGATATGAAATTGTTTTTATAGGTACATTCCTCTCATTGAAAGGAGCTGTCCTAACATTCTCCTGTATGGACCGAACTGGCAGATTAATGCAACCACCATATGAAGTCTGGAGGGATCCAAACAACATAGATGAAAATGAGAAATCTTGGAGAAGAAAGCTGGTCATGAACTGCCCCTCTCCATCCCAAGAAATAGGAGATCATCAGTATACAATAATCTGCTCAGAAAAACAAGCCAAAGTCTTCTCACTGCCTTCTCAGACTTGCCTCTATGTTCACAACATCACCGAGACATCTTTTATACTGCAAGCAGATGTGGTGGTCATGTGTAACAGTGCCTGCTTGGCATGCTTTTGTGCCAATGGGCATATCATGATAATGAGGTACTTGCCTTCTTTATAAATTATCTGGTAATCATAACAGTGCAAACAAGGTACAATTATGAAAAGTATATGTGTAATGTGCAAGATGTTATCAAGAAGCAACCTGAGATCACTGTTTCATTATGTTTGTGAATATTTTATTGCTCAAAAGTTTGAGGAGACTTTGAGTTTTTATTTGTTTTTCTTTGCTTTTTGTCTGTTTTTTGTTTTTGCTAAAAATGCTTTGCATTGTGAATGAAATATGTTAATTGACATCAAGGAATCTAAGGAAAGAGTGATTCTCCAGTCATTCACACATTCATTCAACATTTATTGAGCACATGTTATCTCCCAGATGCTATGCTAGGCACGGGATATATGAAGATGAATAAACTACAAGGAAAAGAAATGAACTGTTACCTTTACTATGTTTCATAGTACACACAAGAATTTTCCATACAGAATTTAATTTTATCCTTATAACTTCTCTAGGACATAGGAAAATAAAGTGTTATTTGCATCCTCCATTTTACATATGTTAACAAATTTGCCTGAGGTTGCAAGTCTAGGAAAAAGTGAGATCAATACTGAACAGTATACTAAAAGTCATTTTATTTTAACCTGCTCTAGCTATGTATTAAGAAATATACATGGAGGGAGAGCTTGGATGCGCTTTTGAACTGAAGTCGTAACTATATTGAAGGCTAGGTGGAAACAGATGTGAGGGATAATTGAGGGAAATTTGCTGAATGTAAAACCAATTGGTTGTGAAAGGTAATGGAGGTCTTTAAATCTCAGGGTTAGAAAAGAACTTAAAGGTTAAAAAGTTTTATCATGAACTTGGATAATAGTGAGGTCATTAGCAGATAAGAAAGTCAGAATTTAGAAAGACTGATAATGAGAAGTTTGGGAATGAATTGAGAATGAATGCTTGGAATGTGAGGTGCTTATATGCCAGCCTGCAGAAGTTTAGCCAGCAATTTAAGGTCTGGACTCTTAAAAAAATAGGGATGGAAGATACAGCTCTGGAAACCATTTACGTAAATGCATTAGTGAAAGTTGTAGCCGTGAATGAAATCATCAAAGAGGACACTATAAAAAAAGCGGAGAAATAGACTGGTCTTAGGACAAAAATTGAGGGGGAGGGGTGCATATGTCTACATTTATGTAGTGGAGAAAAAAGAAACTCCAGCAAAGGAGATTGAGAAGTCATCAGAGAGCTAGGAAAAGGATCAGAGTAGCAGAACTTCATGAAATGAAAACGACAGCAGAGTATCAAAACGATGGTCAAGAGGTAGTACAAGAAAAAACCCTAGATCTGGCACCTAGATATTAGTGATCTTTGAGAAAGCAAATCTTAGGAGCACGGTGGAGGTAAGACTAAATTTCAAGGGGGCAAGAAGAGGCAGTGGCATAGATCAGGGGCTGACAGACTACAGCCCCAGGCCATATCTACCCTGCCCTCCCCCCAATCTGATATTGTAAAGCTTGCAAGCTAAGAATGGTTTTTACATTTTCAAATTGTTGAAAGAAATCAGAGAAGAATATTTCATGATATGTGAAAAGTATATGAAATTCAAATTTTCAATGGCCATAAACAAAGGTTCGGGGAACACAACCACACCCATTTGCTTACGTACTGCCCAGAGGGGCTTGTGCACAGTAGGGCAGAGTCGAGTAGTTGCACTGGAGGCCTAAAATATTTACTATCTGGCTCTTTAAAAAAAAGTTTGCCAACCCCTGAGACAGTATTCTTTGGGGAAATTTTGGTAAAAAGAGAGATGAGAGACAGGAAAGTAGTTCGAGAGCAAACCTGGGTGTTTGAGAGTGTTTTTATTGTTATGTTTTATTTAATAGGGGAGACATGAGTAGATTTGTAAGCCAAGAAGTAGTTAATGAAGGAGAAAGTTTTGAAAACATAAAATCATTTATGGCCTGCTCATTCTCTTACATATTTCTTACTCTTTCTCTCTTCATCTGGTTTCTCTTTCTCAAGCTCTTTTTAAAGATTTCTGAAGGCCATTCCAGTCTTGTTTGAAAATAACGACTTAACTCCTAGACATGCCTTAGTTTAGAAGGAAAAAAAAATGTGTGTATACACTCCTCTGAGCTCACGTTTAGTCACTCAAAAATGTTATTTCGCAATTGAGTTTTTAGCTTGATAGTGACTACTTACCCTGTTTTTGCAAACTTTTAGTATGTCTTCTTTTCTTAAATGGTACATCTGAAAATTAATTTCTACTTAAATGAATACATGCTACATCTACATTTATGAGGAGGGGAATTTCTTGAGAAATGAAAAGCAAGAGTTTAAAAAGCAACAGGAGTCATAGCAATAGGAAAGATAAAATGATCTCTCTGTCTCTGCCCTTTGTAAAAGCTGTTTTACATGATAATGACTACTTTAATATTATGTCCTAGTGGAAACTCTTTGTGTTCACGAGGATCTCAAAAATATTTGAAAAGTGATTTTGACATGATTTTAGTAATGTGTAAGGTGTGGCTAGGAAACATGTGGCTTGAGTAACTGGAGTCTACAAATTGGCATGCTCCTGACCTTGCTAAGCATATTCCCAGATCTTTCCAGACCCTGTCAGAACTTAACTATGGGATTTTCCTGGCAGTCCAGTGGTTAGGACTCCGTACTTCCAATGCAGAACTTAACTACACTGAGCCCAATCTCCTCAAGTCCTAGTTTTCAGATAGTTGCTAGGTAGGTATGATTGCTCATGTGCCAATGTACCCAGACCTAGAAAAGAGTAGAGAGAGATGCAAGAGGCTTATCTATGTATAAAGTTCTCAAATTGGGCTGAGAGAGCCATTTTTAGTGGGAACCATCTTTAGTTACCTGACACTATTTCCTTATAAAAATGTCCTTGCACAGAAAAAAACTTTTTTTTTTTCATCTTTAAGAATACTTGTTTCCTAGACCTTAGCAATTGACTTACTCTTTCCTTTTCCTACCAAAAGTGATTACACCTGTTGTATTTTGTTGGCTTACTTTTATTATGCTACATAGACAACACAACTTATCAGGAAAGTCCATAGGAACCTCTTCCCCACTACAGCCCATTAATCTGAATGAATGGAAGTCTGTTTAACTGGGTGTGTTTTGGACTCATCCTAAGGATCTTTGTTACTTCAAACGCCATCACATGTATTTTTAATATATTTTTTTCATACTAAATCTTTGAAATTCAGTATATAATTTACACTTACAGAATATCTCAAATCAGACAAGCCATATATCAACTGCTCAATAGCCACATGTGGCTAGTGGCTACCATATTGGACAGCACAGCGCTAGGACCTCATGAAAAACTTATTCCTATAGCACAGATTTCAGGTCCCATTTTATATGGTAAGATTCTAGGGCTTAAGTTGTAATTACAAACTACTTTGATAAGAGAAATAAGTACTTTTTTTTCAAGGTGCTGGTTTTATGATCTGGGTTAATTTAAAATCATTGTGCACACTACAATTAGTAGAATGATTTCAAAGCTTGAGATTTAACTACAAGTTTATTTTTCTCTTTTTGGCATTAGAGATGTGCTTTAAAAGCATCGAGATTGGTTTTCTTTAGTAGTTTGTAAATCTGGCTCCAGTGACAGTATCCAAAAGTACATTTTTATAAATATGTAAGCAGAATCATTTGACTACAACATTAGGATAAGCATAGAGCCAATCAGTAAGACACTTGAGATGTGGTATTAGCTTGGATGTGCAAATTTTGATCTATTATTTGTAACTAATTCTGTTACAGCCCCCAGCCATGTTTGTTTATTAATCATCCCTTCAGTGCAGGTGCCCTAAGTCATAGGTGATTTTCACTTTCTGTGTATAGAGGAAGTAAAGGAATGGGGAGCAAAGCCACTCCATTCCCAGGCACAGTGAACAAGACCCACTTCATCAGTGTATAACCTCCTCAGACCCAGTTCTGCCTTAAAAAGAGACAATAGACCAAGTATGCAGGCAGCCACTTTCTAGCTGTGGTGTTTCTGCCATAATCAAAGATTATAACTGTACTGTAGGAACCTGTGAAATGCTCCAAAAAGCATTTTGAAATTGCTGGCCACTGCGTTTAATCCATCCTTCAAAGACATTTGCTAAGTATCTGTGTGGATTAAGATAGAAGAACTGTGCCCATAATTTTTTGTGAATATGATTTTATGTGAAAGTCTAGTTTACTACCATTGAAAATTCAAGAGGATAAAGAAACAACCATAAAGTAGTGGTATAAAAAGTATTGTTTCATGTAAGGATCTGCACATTTTATACGAAGAAATTAAAAGCTTCTAACAACTTGAAAATGAAATGTGGATTTGTTTTTTTCCATTCAGCCTACCTAGTCTTCGCCCAATGTTGGATGTTAATTATTTGCCACTGACAGACATGAGGATAGCACGGACGTTTTGTTTTACCAATGAAGGACAGGCATTATACCTTGTCTCTCCTACTGAAATTCAGCGGTTAACATACAGCCAAGAGATGTGTGATAATCTACAGGTAGGTCAGGCACATTTATGAATAAACATAGGACACAGTTGTAAAAAGAGAAAAAGTTAGAAAGATGTCTAAAAGCTAAAATATTATTGAGCCAGACAATAAATATGCCTGCCCTAGAACATGTTTTGAATATATGTTCATCATTGTGATGCTACCAAGTTCTAGTGTGGTTCCAGATATACACAGAAAAAAATAAGAAAAAACGGGATGTGCGAAGAATGTGATCATACATATCAATGGTTGTTTTGTGTGTTTTATTGGTTTTTTTGCCTATGGAGAATCCTCTGAAAGATTATGAAAATCTTCCTCCAGGGTGGGGAATATGTATGTACACACAAAAATTCTGCATACAATTCAGGGAGTTAATGAAATTTTTTTGAAGAAATCTTAATTGTGATTAAGAGCCATACAAAATAAATACATATCCTGTAGGTTAGAATTGGGCATTTGTCTTTGATCATAGCGGTTAAGCAGAACCTAGAAACAAATATAAAAGCCTATCTAACCTTGGAAGTAAATGTGGTCACAAAATGTTAAAAGGCATCTTAGCGATTTAATTGGTTTCTCCTCCTTATTTTAGAAATAAGAAAACTAAAACCCATTCATTACAATATGGAGGTTCAGAGCATAAGCTCTGAACTATTTAAGTAGCATTTTGCTCACTTATATAACTTTGGCCATTTTACTTAATCTACTACCTTGAAGCACTGCTGTGAGAATTAAGAAAGAATTCATATAAAGCACTGAGCACAGTGCCTGGAACATAATAAGCTTTAAAAATAAATAATAATAAATGTTATTCAACAAATACTTAGAGTTTTTTATATGCCTGGTACTTGGCTGGGCTCTAGGAACACAATCATAAACAAGATACGAGTCCCTACCTGTTAGTGTGGAGGGAGAGATAAGTAAACAGACAACCACAATACTCTGGAAAATGCTGTTATATGGCTGTGCCGGTGCTGGGGAGACATGTGAGAGGGGCACCTGGGTTGATGGAACAAAAGGGAAGGGGTAGTTAGAAAAAGGTTGTGAAGGATGAATAGGAGTTATCCATAGGAATGGATGGCTGGAGATGGAAAAGGTAATAATATTCTTGACAGAGCAGAGGCATGCAACAGCCCCAAGGTTCAGGCAACTTCCAACAAAGTGCTGAGTTGGGAAGTGGAGAGAGTGAAGGGTTGATGCTGGAGAGTTAGTCAGGAACAGAGCTTGGAACACCTTGTAAGCTCCTTAAGGAATCTGGCATTTATCCCCAGGGCAATAGCAAGTCATTGAAAAGGTTTAACAAATTTGTTTATTAAAGCTAATATTCTGGTTGCAGTATGGCAATTAGTTTTGTGGAATTAAGACTAAAAGTAGGGAGAAAAATTTGGAGGCTTTTTAAAATAATTAAGGCCAAAAATAATAGTGGTTTGAAATAAGGCAGCCAACAGTGAGGAGAGAGAAAAGTTAGCAGATTCAATGGCTATAAAGTGTAATCAGTCGGATTGGAGGGTTATTAGATGTAGGAGTGAAGGAAAGGAAGGAATTAATAATTATTCCTGTATTTCTGGGTTGGGGAACTAAGTAGATGGTGCAGCCATTTCCAAAGAGAAGGGATTCGGAGGAAGAGCACAGGTCTGGGGAGTAGAGGTGAAAGGGGATGATGATGACAGTCATGGT
This sequence comes from Lagenorhynchus albirostris, assembly GCF_949774975.1. Classification (NCBI taxonomy): domain Eukaryota; kingdom Metazoa; phylum Chordata; class Mammalia; order Artiodactyla; family Delphinidae; genus Lagenorhynchus; species Lagenorhynchus albirostris. The sequence goes on along the minus strand of NC_083099.1, from coordinate 78,642,101 downwards.
GCAAGTTCACAGACAAACTGATATTAGGTCAACGGTCTGACTTTGGGTTGAAGTTCCTTCCTCCAAACCAATGGTTCTCAAATTTTGGTCTGCTTTAGAAAGACCAAAGCAAGTTAAAACTTTTTAGGGCAAGTTAAAAGTTAGGAAAAGTTAGAGCAAGTTAAAAATACAGATAACCAGAACACATCTATGCAAATTTTGATTTAGCGCATGTGGAATAAAGCCAGTGCATCTGTGTTTCTAACAAGATATCTCCCCAGTCATTCTAAATTACATCAAATATTAAGAACAATTTTACCTCACCATGCAGTAGCTGCCTACTTTGACTCATTTAAATTATCTTGAGCTACTTCATTATTTTGTACGTGATATAAAAATAAATCCAGCCTTTCTCTACACACCACCTGGTTCCAGAAAGGGAACTAGGACAGGAAAGACGCTATGGTAATTGAAAAAGAATCAGAAGTCTAGATTGGCAGTCACTGATCAAGTGTAAATTAATCCTAGGGTGAATATTAGCTTCCCATGCTTTCTAATTGTAGAAGGAAGAAACGAAGAGGGCAGAAAAGTGAAAATTTTAGGATGTCAGTTCTTGGAGAAGGGAAGGGAAAGGAAGGAGATGGAGAAAGAAAGGCCAGAGAGAACTGGGAGCAAAGCAAAAATCACCAGGAAAATATATGGAGAACAGACTGCCTTTTCATGACATGCTCTAACCTGCCACCATGTTATCTTTTGATCTGTTACTTTACTCTTAGTCTAATGCTGTTTTCTTTTGATCTGATATAGGACATGCTAGGAGATTTGTTTACTCCCATAGAGACACCAGAAGCTCAAAACAGAGGCTTTCTCAAAGGACTGTTTGGTGGAAGTGGACAAACATTTGACAGAGAAGAGCTCTGTGAGTAACAGAAGACCTATTTCTAGACTAGCATTTTGCTTCTATACCATGAAAACTATTTGTTTACCAAACATGAATAAAATTGGTCACTTTCTATTAGATGCAATTCTAATAGTATATGCAATTCATAGTACATGCAATTCATACAAAAAATGAGTAAGCTAATAAATGTGTCATTTGCAGGTAGATCATACCTGCAAGGCAGGGTGAAGACATTTGATTACTAAAATCTGAAAAAATGTTTTTGAATCTGCCTGCCTTTACTTCTAGGAAACAGATTATTTATTCAGAATTCAAGGTTTACCAATGGTACAGAATAAATTACTTTAAAAAAATCTACCTGCGAAACTCTGATGAACAATAATCAAAATGCAGTAGAAAGATACTAGGGAATATTTTCAGAGATAAATTAAGAATACATTTTCCAGAATATCTCACCCACCATTTGGTCTTACAGATCAAAACTCCTTTTTTGAATTTTTAACTATGCAAAAGATCTAGGTACCTCCATACAATGGAATAGTATTCAGCCATAAAAGGGAATGACGTTTGATACATACTACAACATGGATGAACCTTGAAAACATCATGCTAAATTAAAGAAGGAAGACAAAAATGGCCACATATTGTATGATTCCTTTTATACAAAATGTTCTGAATAGACAAATCCATAGAGACAGAAAGTAAATTAATAGTTGCCAGGGACTGAGGCAAGGAGGGACTAGAAAGGGACTGCTAATAGGTACAGAGTTTTCTTTTTGGGGTGATGAAAATGTTCTAAAATTAGACAGTGGTGATAGTTGCACAAATCTGTGAATATGCTAAAAACCACTGAATTGTACACTTAAAAAGGGTGAGTTTTGGGAATCTCCTGGCAGTCCAGTGGTTAGGATTTGGAGCTTTCACTGCCGGGGCCAGGAGTTCGATCGCTGTTGTGGAAACCAAGATCCCGCAAGCTGTGCAGCATGGCCAAAAATTAAAAAAAGGGGTGGTGGTGAATTTTATGATATGTGAATTTTATCTCAATAAGCCTCTTATTTTTTAAAAAACTGATCTAGATTCCATTCCTAATGTTATATCCTTGGGAATTCTCACTAAATTTTTACTAAGAGAGCTGTTTTTCAATATTTAAAAGTTACTTCATTAAAATTAAGTGAAAATGCGCTTTGTAAATGATGGGGAAATTTTTAGTCTTTTATAAAGTTCCTACAAATGTTTATTAATGCCCATCATGCATACACCCCATTCTCTAGTATTTACATACACACACACACAGAGATTTTTGAAAAAACGACAACTGCGGCCTACAAAGACTGACAGCAAGATGAATACAGAAGATTGGAATGCCAACTTGGGCAGAAATTTAAATAAATGATCAGGCCTGAGATTGGAACAGACACTAATATGGGTTAAATATGAGGTCACAATAAAATTGTGAGCATCCCAATTCAGCAATGTCAAGAAATGCAATTGGGCTTCCCTGGTGGCGCAGTGGTTGAGAGTCCGCCTGCCGGTGCAGGGGACACGGGTTCGTGCCCTGGTCCGGGGGGATCCCACATGCCACGGAGTGGCTGGGCCCGTGAGCCATGGCCGCTGGGCCTGTGCGTCCGGAGCCTGTGCTCCACAAGGGGAGAGGCCACGGCAGTGGGAGGCCCGTGTACCGCAAAAAAAAAAAAAAAAAGAAATGCAATTATGCCGTATTGTATGGAACACCCCCCCACACACACACATAATAAGGCATATGGTACCAATATCTCTCTCAGTCTCTTTCATGGGCATTTTTCTTCGGTAAATGCTAACATCTGCAAATATATGTCTCTTCATGAGAATTATGACAGTAGAATTCAATGTAAGTACTTTGGTGATAAACTTGACTATAATTACTTGAATTACTGACAGAATGTTTTAAATTGCTATGGCTTGAACTCCCAGTTGGGGAAGCTTCAGCAGGAAAAGCATCACGCAGCCTCGCACAGCACATTCCTGGACCAGGTGGTATAGAAGGGATGAAAGGTGCTGCCGGAGGGGTGATGGGAGAGCTGACTCGTGCACGGATCGCACTTGATGAGAGAGGACAGAGGCTGGGAGAGCTGGAAGAGAAAACTGCAGGCATGATGACCAGTGCAGAAGCATTTTCCAAACATGCACATGAGGTAAACTGCCTAATAAAGGCATCTTCATACAGTAATAACTTTAAACATTTAGGTCCTGCAAAAGAAAGCCTAAACAGAGATGTCACTGAAAGTAATCCTGTGTGAGAGCCAAGGTAACTGGGATCTCATTATAAGTATTATAACTCCCCTCATATTGGGGGGAAAAAATTTTTTTAATACTATATTGATACTTCTTTACCTTAGAGGATTACTTAAAAGAAAATTATCCACTGGTTCTGGTACACTGGGTCTATATTGTGCATCAGCTGCTAAAAAGGTACTTAGGTTGATTACATGATCTCCCCCAACAAGGTGTGAGGGGGCAGTAGAGGCTGGGATCCACACACCCCTTTTTGTCTCAATCATTAAAAATCATTTCCTGTCAGGCAAATCTTTAGAGCTTGATTGGTTTTTTAAAAAGTCTTTCTATATGCACTTTATTTTAAAAAATAAAGGAAGTCTTATAAGTTTTGAGATTTTGATATGCATGATTAGCTCAATATGAGCTTGCTTTGATTAGCACTTTTAAATAATTTTTTAACATCTTATGGTGACTATTTTTTCTTTGCAGTTAATGCTGAAATATAAGGATAAGAAATGGTACCAATTCTAAACTTCTAAAGAAGCTATGACTGCTTTGAGAAACCATTATTCAGGGAAACCATATTTATTCCCGGCATCACTATTCAACTGCTAGAAGACAGTTTCTTCCACAAAATGTTCCATTACAGTCCATCTGAAGTTATCATAAGGGAGACTTATCAGAGACACTGTACAACCCAAAGGCTGGAACCCTGGTTAAAACCCCAAGATATGGCTGAATTTGCCTCTTCCCACGTGGAATGGAGCTATCATCTTGGCATGTCGTTTGCTAAGGATTTACATTTAGGAACTACGGGGAGTCCTGATTTGAAAAAATCCTGTACAAACAAAAACCATTAATGCACTTAATGAAAAAAAATTTTGCATGATAAATTAACATCTTAAGAGGAAAAGAAAAAAAAAGCATGTTGTGACAGAAGAAAAAAAGATTTATGGTAAACTATTTTTATAAATTGGACCACACCTGACAATTTAAAAAAAATCTGTGTTAGAAGATATCAGTGCATTTCAAGTACATTTGCAATACCCAACTGAAAAAACAAACAAAACCAGACTTTTCTTTTCATCTGTAACTTTCATTATCTAGAACATTATTGAATTCTTATGGCAAGAGTCTGATTAACATTCTTCTCTCTCCATAATATTTTACATTATTCACAGTTCTTGGTCATAATCAAATATTGCCAGTACAGTAAATTATTCCTAACACAATTATATCCATTTCTATCACCTTCAGAACAAGTTGCTATTTTTAGTCACAAACCGTGCAGGGTTGGGTCACCTCGAAGCATTTTTTCAGCCTGGCTTATACTCTGCAGGGGAGTTGACAATAGGTTTGGGGAGACTAGACTTACAGGAACAATGTAGTTAGCTTTGAGAACTGATTTCACTCACTCTGGTTTCAGGTTCTAAAGTGATATATTTTTAATGCTCCATTTGTATCCTTGTCTGCCAATTACACAGTATATTACTGTTCAATCCCAGTGGGGTCTTCAATTCAAAGGTGCTCTTGCAGCCTGACACTCACAGACCAAACTGGTCATTCTCTTTAGTCTGATTCAGTAAAACCTCAGTTAATGTTTTAGGAAAGGGATTCTGACATTTCTGATTAACAAGGGCTTTCATTAGAAATTACTTTTTGGTTCAATACTTACTATTAAAAATTGTTATAAAGTGGTGGTGTTTTTGCTATCTTGGCTTTAGTCACCATTATGGACAACAGAAATTTTGTCACTCAACAGGCTAAATAACATAAGCCACAGGATTATGTCAACAGGTACCAAATACCTATTCCTTATTAAAAGCTCTTTTAAAAATGGAATGAAGAGGCTTCCCTGGTGGCGCAGTGGTTGAGAATCTGCCTGCTAATGCAGGGGACACAGGTTCGAGCCCTGGTCTGGGAAGATCCCACATGCCGTGGAGCAACTAGCCCCGTGAGCCACAACTGCTGAGCCTGCGCGTCTGGAGCCTGTGCTCCGCAACAAGAGAGGCCACAATAATGAGAGGCCCGCGTACCGCGATGAGGAGTGGCCCCCGCTTGCCACAACTAGAGAAAGCCCTCGCACAGAAACGAAGACCTAACACAGCAAAAATAAATAAATTAATAAACTCCTACCCCCAACATCTAAAAAAAAAAGGAATAAAGAATATCCTTAACATGATAAAAGATTATCTATTATAACTCAACAGAGAGCTAGTAGAGGCAAACAAAATAAAGATGTCTGCTATCATCATTTAATATGATTCTGGAAGTCAAAAGTCTTAGGAAATGAACATATGCAGATTCTGGGACCCATCCTATAATATGTATGTTATTCTTTCAAAAAGAATCTTTTTAAAGAAAATTAATGGGTTCGGCTCATTGAATTTTGATTAATCAAGGTCTTACCAGACTCACATTGTTTCTTAAGAATTCACCATTTTCCTGAAGTCCAGGCTATTTGAGTAGCCAAAAATAGTATTTCTGCTTGTTTTTTTAGTTTTTAAATTTTTAGTGAATTTGTTTAAAGTGGCACTTCTTTCAAATGTTCTCAGTAATTTTGAGAAGAACAAATTAATCTTTGAGAAGAGTAATCTTTGAAAAGAGATGGGGGAAAGAGTCAGAAAATGTATACCAGGATAGCATTTCTCAGAGTCCTTGAATTCTCCTGATTTCTCAAAAAAGCCTCTCTAGGAATCTCTCCAGACTCCTGTGAACAGCCTTAGGGTAACAGAACCTGACTTTGAAATACAAACATGATACATAAGATTATATAGTAAAAATACTGAAGAAACTTGAGACCAGGATTTGGAAAACACTGGTAGGCAAATTGCACTGCACTATTTGTACCATCAGTTTTAAGGACCCAGTTTTCTGATTTTCTGAACAAATACTTTATCATTTCTATACTTAAAAAAAAACCTAAGAGTAAAATATTGGTTTATTTTAGAAGCAATGAAATAAAGCCCAAAGTGGCATTAAATTCAATGACTATCTCTAAAGCCCCAATAGGATGTGACTTAACTTGTTCTGTATCAGGGTTTCTCAACAATGGCACTGTTAACAGAAAATTCTTTGTTATGTGGCACTGTCCTTTGCACTGCAGGTGTCTAGCAGCACCCCTGGCCTCTCTCCACTAGATGCCACTAGCAACCCCCACTCCCACCCGCCCCAAAATGACAATCAAAAATGTCTCCAGCCATTGACAAAATTACCCCCAGTTGAGAGCCACTGTTCTACATCATTTGGAGACAGATTAAGTGTGAATATGTAATATGTCTTGTATAAAATTAAACATCGTTAGTACACAGTAACAAATTATTATACCCAAAATTACATGTGTGGTTCATATGCAATAAAATGCTATTTTGGGGAAAGCTTACATGAATCACTGAAAGATAACAATTACAGAATATTTTAAAGCATACAGAAAAAATACCAGAAAGGACAAAATAGCATTTCACAGAAGTGCTTAAAACTGGCTTTAATGAATAGATCAAAAGTTTATAATTGGCACGTCAATTGGAAGTAAGGTGCTTCTGAAATGCTTGAAAAGAATAGGTTCTTTTCGTCTTTCAATATTGTTTTTATAAACCCTTTCTTAATGTAAGGGTAACTTCATCCCACAAACTCCTGATTAGTGGAATACAAATTAATGAGGTTTTACTGTATCAAAATTATTTTTCTAATTCAGAGATAGCAATAACAAGAATCTAATATGGACGTGATTTTTCTCTTTGAACATTTCTGTTGCACTGACCTTAGCATGCGCGTGCACGCACACACACACACACACACCACCATCATCTTTAGAAAATGAGTACTGTTGATCCATGTAATACTTTACATCTCTCTTCTCTACTATTTAAATGTCTTGCCTCTATCTTAGAACATAAGAAAAATACTCCTAGTAACTTGAACAATGATAGAGAAAATGACTCTGAGCCTTAGTTGTCATCAAAATTACATTTTGTCTGCTTAAGGTGACATCAGAAGATAAGGCTTGCAAATCACAGTCTCTCTACAAGTTGACCATATCTCATTATGATTCCCTGAAGAGATAACCCCTTCTTAGTGTCCCAGGAGAAAATGGGCCTTTAGCATTATAATTCATCATGGAGCTAGAGGTATTTTTTTTCCTGGTTCTAATATGCGAGCAATAATCCCTACCAAGAAATCATCCATTAACCTTGGAGTTTGGAGGGATGGATGATTGATTTATCATTTATTTTAATCCACTGCAAAAGCAGTACTGCCAGCTCTGCTTTCTACACTTCATTGAGACCCAGACTTAGTGCCCGTCATCATCATGGCCATTATCTGACTAACTTTGGAAGGATGGTGACAGAACTGAGTGAGATGTTTTCTGATAATTCAGTCATAAAGATAATGTTTCAAATCTTTCATATAGCATTTGAATGATTCTCCAGTTAATAAATCAGAATCCAGGTCTCTAGTACTCAAAGATCTTAAGGGATTGTAAAGGAAAAAGTTTACCGTTGGAGTCCTTTTTTAAAATGTGAACCATGTGTCTGCTATCTGCATTAAGGGATCACCATGGCTTTGAGGAAGGAAAAGGAAAATAAAGATTATGCCCAAGGTTGGTTGAAGAAGATTAAGATTAGCTCTTTGAGATACTTGGTTTTAAAATGTTTGGCAGAAGGGAAAAATGAAGCATATTTAGAAGAGTAAGCTAAAAGCCCTCTCATTGGTTTAGGGTCATTGGTACAACCCAGGAGTATCTGTGTGATTATAGCCCGTGTCCATGGGAAGGCATTGTTAACTTGACCACTTTTGCTCTGAGAGGGCAATGTCAAGAGTCAGATGTTTCTGCGAGGCCTGCCCTTTGCATCAGGAGAAAAGTGGTAGCCTTTGCAGCTTCTTCACCTATGTCTTCTGTAGCCCCAACCCCACTTGTGACGTTACTGTTTCACAGACACACTGCTCCAGGGGCCAGAAATACTTGCCAGTAAGTCATGTATTTGGATTGCACCGTTCCAGGGAGCATGGCTGTAGAAGTTTATTGTGTATATGTGCAGACAACATAGCCCTGAAAGGACAAAATTCAAAATAGGAAAGGTCTGACTTAGGAAAGAAGAGGAAGTGCAATTTGGTACAAGCGGGCTGGGGTAAAAAGGGACATGGGAGCCAGAGTGAAGCATAAGAAGCTTTGATGAGGAACCGAGGCACAGTTGGTCTATTTATACATTTATGTAGGGAAGTGATTCTCAACTTTGGCTGTGCATAAGCATCACCTAAGGCGCTTCTAAAATTCCCAGTTACACCAAAATCTTTCAGAGTGGGTACCAAACATCAGTGTTTTTGAAAGCCTCCAAGATAGTTCCAATGTCCAGCCAAGGTTGATAACTATTACTAAGGAAGACACATTTGTCTACCCTGACTGGCGTCTCAGCCCCACTTCTGAGGGGTCAAGGAAAACAAGATATTGGAGATATTGGCCAGATTGATATTTATTCTGTGTCGCAACCCAAAACAAATGTTCTGTAAAAATTTCTGACCAGGCAGTGCCCCATTAATTCTTAACATCTCTGTCTTTATGATTTTCTCCTATATGACTGGCCACTAATTATTCCAATTCAAACATCTAGGTTTCGATTGCCTTATACATGTGACATCACCAGACACCAAAGATATCATAAGAAATTTAATACCATGCAACGTGAAGTGGAAAACTAATTCTCAATAGTGGGATAGTAGAAATTCTCAAAACAATCATTTACCAAATCAGGTCCAAATTTATTACTCATTCTTCATTTGGAGGAGACATGGGTACCAGGTACCTGGTTCTGCCACAGCTATATTTTATTGGATTTGATCTTAGCAAGAAGGGAGAGCAACTCTCCCTTTTTGATTTTTGTCTTTGCTCTCAGGGCAAAGGAGTTTGGATTTATTTTCTTAGTTACTGGACATGTGTTTAAAGGGAGAAGAATGCCTGCAGCTGACTATGTGGCCTCCAGTGCCCTGAAAGAGTGATTTCACCTTCAAAAACGGGAGAGTCCGCCTATCCAACGCAATACTAGTCAATGAGAAAACAGAAGAGTTCTCTCCTCTCACACTGCTCCCCTCTGGTATTGGCCCATCCTTCTCAACTGCAAAGCCAGAAAATAAACTAGGTGGTAGTTATGGACAAGTGTGCACAGGATCAAAATCTCTAATAACCTATAATTTTTAGTACTTAATTATGTGATGTTTTATTCTAGGAAATAAGAAACAGATGACATCATTGATGTATCTTTCTTTCATCTTAAGAATTTTTGCATCTTTTCAGAAAATGACAAATTACTATTTTTCTGTTGTACTCAGCAATTGTGACTATACTTAAAATTCTTGTAGTCTGTAGAGATATCAATAAAATTGTATATGTTTGTACATAGATGCTCTCTTATGTTATGTCATACACCACTAATGATTGTTGCCAAGATTAAATGTGGACAGAGGTAAGACCCTCATTTGCAACAGTGTGAACTATGGTTTTGCAAACTAAAATTGTTTTAAAAAGGGGAGGTGGGTGGGGGAGCGATGTAAAGCATATGTATTGGAACTAAAATAAAGGGGTTAAAAAAAAAAAACTGAACACAAGTTCCCCAAACTGAAAGATTTTACTAGTTTATTAATCTAAAATGGTAGAAATAAATAAGATGTACTTACAAATTCAACATTCATACCTACTTCCTCACTTTTTTAAAGTTCAGACTTTAATCCAATGCAGGCAAAAAAAATAAGCTATTATGGGCTTACACCACCACCTACTGGTTATTATGAACATACATTAACCAGCACCTCCAAAAGTCCCCCAGAAAGCCTGCACTCTTCTGCTCCTCTGGCTTTCAGCTGCATGGTTAATTCCTCTTCATGCACTTTCTTTATATTTACCTCCACTGTGGCCTTGGCCAACTACTCTTACTCTTCCAAATGCTGTCTAAGTATTTCAGAAAAAATTTCCCACCACCACCAAATTTCCCTCCTAGTTTCGGTCTATATAAAAATGGGAAAAAAACCGAACCAACCCTAGGCTAAAGAATGTTTTCTGATTTAAAGTTAAAACTATTAAGATAGACTCTTTAAAAATCCAAATACCCAGTCTCCCCTTCGCAATTTTCTCAAAAGGATCCATTTACTTCCTCACCCTCTTTGAATTACAATCACTCAGGCTTCACGTAGCTGTAATTCAGTGTTTAAAATACTGATTTGACATTTTTCCTTCCTTCTCTCCCTCCCTCTTTTCTTTGTCCATTCATTCAGTCCAAAAGTCAACCAACCTGAGCAAGTTCTGACCACAGCCCCACGTAGGGACTGCACTGGAGCAGGGTGAGAGGGACAGCCCACAGGAGGACAGAGCTGGAGCGAAGGGCAGGGTCAGCCCTCAGGTGGTCAGTAGCGGTGCCTGTGTGAGGGAGGCGGTGGAACAGGGCAGAAGCCAGCCCAGCAGGTCAGGAGATTAGGGACTGAGCAATTGGGTGAATACACTGAGGAGGCAAGAGGCAGGTTTCTCACTGATGGAGAAGAACAAGTAAAAGGGAAAGTGAGAATAACCTCTGTAGCACTGGACTAGAATTTGAACTGTCAGTATGAGTTTTATATATACACATAAACACACATATATATGATGTAACTAAGTGTGTGCGTGTGTTGTACACATGCATATCCTAAGTCCGAACACCGAGAGGACTGGGAACACCACCTGAGGAAAAAGGAACATACCTAGTGCCTAGATTTTTATTTCTAAACACTATTCTCTGTTAAAAGGAACTGGGGCTCCTTGAAGAAATAGCTGATTTCAAGGGTGAAGCATGTTTTTGTGCCAGAAAATATTCAAAGAATCATGGGGATGTGTCAAAAGGACACAGAAGTCAGCTTGAAAAGGAATATACAGGCCAAATCAGGGATAATTTGTATCAAAAAGTAATGATAGGAATTGAATAAAATAGGAACTCATGAGTCCACATTGACATTAATTGATTAATTAGGAAAAGAGAAAGCTCTTCTTTACTGCAGAATGTCAATAAATGTGGATGGAATTTTCAGATTTCTCTTTGGCAACCACTGTAGTGATAATATGGACAACAGATACCAGTGGATGCTAAAACTAGCGAGTTAACGTGGGATAGAGGAATAGGATATTTACATTGTCTCAAAGTATCTTCACAAAAAGTACTTACTAATCACCATACACACACACACACACACACACACACACACACACACACAATATATGTAAATAATTTTACACTGGAGAAACCCGGCAGACAATATTTAATCAGGTGATCAATGTTACCATCACCAGTAGGGGAACAATCATGTGCCATCTGACAGCATGTAATGAAAAGAACACAGCATCACCTCTGTGATAATTCTGACAAAAATGAACAATATGGAAATATTGGATAAAACCAAACTGAGAGACATTCTATAAAATGACTACCTTGTATTCCAACTTTCCAAGGTCACGAAAGTAGAGGAAAGATGGATGTTCCAGATTTAAGGAGACGTGACAAGTGGGTGCAACACATGATCTGGAATTGGACCGATTTGCTATATAAGACATAATTGGCCCAAATCACAAAACTTAAGTGTGGTTTCCCACTTAAGTGGGAATGTTTGTGCTATTCTTGAAACTTTTATTTAGGTTTGAAATTATTTCAAAATAAAATTATAAAAATAAAAAATACTAAATAAATAAATAAATAAAAATTAAAAAATACTTTCAATTTTGTTGATTTACTTGCATTTCAAAAACATTGTCTTCTACCTTTCACAGCAAATGAACAGCTGCTTTATGGATTAAAGAGTAGTTCTGAGCTGGTTTGGGAATCCAAACATTATTTAAAATTTTTCTTTCAAAAATGTGTTTTAATTACACATGTAATACATGAATACATATTTGTAGTGACACCAAATAATAAATTTAGACAAGATAAAAGTGCAATTTCCCTTGGTCACCTCCTTATCTGTACTAGTTATTGGTTTGTTTCCTTCCAAACATTCTTCCCTGCTGCAACTTGCTTATTCAAATACTGTGTCTGAGATACCTTTCCAGGTCAGTACTTCAAACATCAATCATTCTTTTTAACTTACTTATATTATTGCATGGTGTCAATAAAGCATACTTTGTTACTATTACTCTACTAGTAAACATTTAGATATTTCCCAATCCCTCAATATTACAAACAAGACTGCAGTGAACATTGTTGCACATGCATTTAGCATATCTGCAAGTGTTTCTCCAGGGAAGATACTGTGGAATTCAGTCAAAGGGTGTGCTGGTTTAAACCTCTTAAATAGATGTTGCCAATTAAACTATTCTTCACCAGTATATGAGAACTACTGTTGCCCTACATCTTTGCCCACTCTCAATATTAATTTTTTCTCAATCTGAAAGGTGAAAATGGCATCTTGTTTTTATTATTCCTGATTAGTGAAATTGAACACCTTTTTATGTTTACGTTCTTACCCCCTCTTTTGTGACTTGTCTGTTTGTAATTTTTTATTATGTTCTCTTAATAGTTCCGTTGTGGTAATCCTACAGAAGTAGACTAGACACCCTACCCAAAATTTGGTTTGGATATTAAGACTAATGACACATACACACACCCTAGGAGGACACAAAAAAGATTTACTATTGACATAAAGAGGCTTTCTGGGGAGAGGAGGGTAGCACTCAAAATGGTCTAAAATGGCTTGAGAGCACAGGTAAAGAGACTGGTTCAGGGTTTTTATTGTGGTTGGGAGTGGGACCAGAGTTTGCAGAGAGAGGCTGCACTGGAAAGAGGGAAGCACTCAGGCTTTCTTCTCAGTTCACCCAGACATGGGGCTGGAGGGGAAAAGAGGGGGTGAGGCTTGAAACTTGTCAGCAAACATCAAGAGATGGAGTCAGACTCTTTACCACAGGTTATCTATTATTGATTTTTAGTATAACTCTGGAAATTAGTGTAGTTACTTTTTATAACTGCTTTTTCCTTATTTTTGAGTCTTCCTAAAGATGATTGGTTTCTGGGTTTAGAGGAAGGCTTACATGAACTCGGTGTAAAGGAAGAAGGGTCCTGGTCCTTGTGCTTCACTCTGAGTCCTCTGTGATTCCCTCTATAACAGTGGCAGGTCTGTTCGAGACACTTGAGCACCTTTCACTGATTTGTGCTAAAGTATACTTAGTGAATGTGTGCCTTGCTCTCTTGTTTGGGGCAGGGCCCTGTGGTCTCACTTGCTAACTCAGACTCATCTAGGCTATGGAGCCCTCTGGCGTTATCTATGCCCTTCTCCTGGATTAGGCTGTTCAGTATCTTGATGTCATCACTTTTTCATATTGAGGATTTTTTTCTTTTAATGTAGTCAAATTTTATCATCTTTTAGCTTTATGATTTTTGAACTTTGTTTTAAAGGCCTTTACATCTATAAAATAATAAACTCTCATATCTCCTTTACTTTCAAAGTTTTATTTTTTATATTTAAGCCTTTAATCCATCTGGAGTCTCCATACTTTTACAAATGGAAAACATATCATTACACCCCTATTTTTAAATGACTTATCCTTTCACCTCTAATTTGAAGTGCCATTTAAATCATTTCCCATATACACCTAAGTCTGTTTTCTAAATTTTTAGTCTGCCCAAGTAATCTATTTGTCTATTTCTAGGTCCTTATCAAACAGTTAAATTACTACAATCTTTATAATATGTCCTAATATTGATCTTTTTTAGTTTAATAGGTATTGAGTTTTTTTCTCTAGGTGAATTTTAGTATATAATCTATCTCAAAAAAAAAAAATTCCTGTTGAGACTTTGATTGGAATTACAGTAAGTTTGGAGGTTAATAAATAACAAAGATTTTTGCTGAAATCGCTTCCCCTAGGATATCTTCATCCTCTTTGTCACAACCATTTTCCTCATTTATGTTGATAATTTTGCCTTCTAGGTTTTTCAAGTTGCATATCTAGAGTATCTAGAATGGCATCAGTGTCAATACTTCCACAGTCAACTACTTCTTATATAACTCTACATCCAATTTGAAGTTCACTTTATACTGCTGTCATTTTTCATTTCATTTCATTTTTCATTTCATGGTGCACCTGCATCTTAATTAGCTAATTTCCTCTTCTGGTTAACCATTTTTATAAAATGTCACATGGATTTAACACTGGGAGACCAGGAGTCAACACTGCTACGTGCTTTATTGTCTGTATGTAAAGTAAATGACAGATGTACAGTGACCAGTCATTGACAGACTTTGAAAGAAATGACGCAATTGGTAACTCACCATGTGTATTAGTTTCCTATTACTGCTATAACAAATGACTACAAACTTACTGGCTTAAAACAACACAAATTTAGGGGTGACATCACCAAGATGGTGACATAGGTCATTCCCAACTTCACTCCTCCTCACAAGAACAACTAACAACTATTCATGGACAAGACACCACTGAGAAAATCCTAGAATGTGGGGTGAGAATGAAGCATCCCCTGTACCACAGAGACTGAGACAGACCATGTTAGAAGGATGAGAGGAGCTGCTACATGCTGACCATACTGCCTCTCCCCCAGGCCAGCACAGCATGGGTCTCCCCTGAACTTACAGTTCTTCCAGTGGGAAAAGAGATCCCAGTGGACATCCAGCTCTTCCAGTGTTTTGGGTCCCTTCTTAGGAGTCCCACTGGGGTCTTGCCTTATGGGGATAACAAGGGAATCTGCAGGGCTTGACCTCTGAGAATCAGATCCTGATGAAGAAGGGGTGAGAGGCCTGCAACAACCAGCACTCAGATCTTGCAGACCCAGGTCCTACTTACAACACCCAGGTGGTAGTCCCAACTAGTGGCTTTGCTCATCAGCATAGCCAAGACAGTGGTGCAGTCTGACCAGGGAACTCAGCAAGGTGCAGGTCTGCCTGACTTGGGACCTCAAACAAATGCCCCTACCCACCCTGGAGCCTGGTCTGCCTCCCCTCACCCTCCACTCTCCCCATCCAGGTAGGGGAGCAGAATCATAGCTCCACTCACTGTTCAGTGTAGCTCCCAGTCCTGCCCAACCAGAAAGCATCCGGGTGCAATAATTACTTTCATGGATTAAATTATCCAATCAAAACATGAATGGATTAAAAAAAAAAAAAGAACACTACATGACCCTCACTTTAGCCTTAAAGACACACATAGACTAACAGCAAAGGGATGGAAAAAGATACGTCAAGCAAATGATAAACGCTGCCCCCCCTCCAAAAAAAAAAGCAGGGGGTATCTAGACTTATATCAGACAAAATAGACTTTAACGTAAAAATGACAAAAAAAATGATTATTATATAATGTTAAAGAGGCCAATTCATCAAGAGGATGTAACAATTGTAAATATTTATGCATCCAGTATTGGAGCACCTATATATGTTAGCAGAAACTAACAGAACTGAATGGAGAAATAAACAGTAATACAAATATAGTCGGGGACATTAATACCCCACTCTCAAAAATGGATTCTCATCCAAAAAGAGAATCATTAAAGAAGAGCGAATTTGAACAATACTATTGATCAAATGTCTCTAACCGCCATATACAGAACTTTCTATCCAACAACAGCAAAATATACACACTTCTCAAGCACAAATGGAACATTTTCTAGGATAGATCACAGGTTAGGCCACAAAACAAGTCTTAACAAATTCAACAAGACTGAAATTATACCAAATACCTTCTATGACCACAATGGTATAGAAACTAGAAATCAGCAACAGGAGAAAAACTGGAAAACTCACAATTACAAGGAAATTAAACAATACTTTCCTGAACAACCAATGGATCAAAGAAGAAATTAAAGGGGAAATAAAAGAGAAGCTTGAGAAAAATGAAAAAGGAAACACAATTTATCAAGATGTATGAGATGCAGTAAAAGTTCTAAGAGAGAAGTTCACAGCAAAAAATGCCTACGTTAAGAAACAAGACAAACTCACAAATATTGTGTATTTTACAAATTAAAGGTTTGTGGCAACCCTGTGTCAAACAAGTCTATCGACACCATTTATCCAATAGCATTTATTCATTTTGTGTCTCTGTGTCACATTTTGGTAATTCTCCCAATATTTCCAACTTTTTCATTATGATTATATTTGTTACAGTGATCTGTGATCAATGATCTTTGACATTACCATTGCAAAAAGATTATAGCTCACTGAAGGCTCAGATGATGGTCAGCATTTTTTAGCAATAAAGTATTTTTTAATTAAAGAAAAATAAAAACCAAGATCTCAAATAATCAACCTAACTCTACAGCTCAAGAAACTAGAAAAGGAAGTGCAAACTAAGCCCAAATTTAGCAGAAGGAAGTAAATAATAAAGATTAGAGCAGAAATAAATGAAACAGAAAACAGGAACAATAGAAAAGATTAACAAAACTAAGAATTGGTTCTTTAAAAAGATAAAACTGACAAATCATCAGTTACACTAACCAAGGAAAAAAGAGGACCCAAATCAACAAAATTATAAATGAAAGAGGAGACATTACAAATGATACCACAGAAATACAAAGGATCGTAAGAGGCTACTATGAACAACTATATTCCAACAAACTGGGTAATCTAAAGAAATGGAAAAACTACTAGAAACATAAAACCTACCAAGACCGAATCATGAAAATTTGGACAGAGCAATTACTAGTAAGGATACTAATTCAGTAATAAAAAAAAAAACCTCCCAACAAACAAAAGCCCAGAACCAGATGACTTCACTGGTGAATTTTACCAAACATTTAGAGAAAAATTAATGCCAATCCCTCTCAAAGTCTTCGGAAAAAAATCAAAGAGAAGGGAACACTTCCAAACTCATTTTATAAGGTCAGCATTACCCTGATACCAAAGCCAGAAAAGGACACTACAAGAGAAGAAAATTACAAGCCAATATAACTGATATACCTAGATGCAAATATCCTCAACAAAATACTAGCAGACTGACTTCAACAGCACATTAAAGGGATTATACCGCATTATCAACTGAAATTTATACCTGGGATGCAAAGATGTTTCAACATATGCAAATCAATAAGTGTGATACATCATGTTAACAGAATGAAGGATAAAAGTCATACAATTGGGCTTCCCTGGTGGCGCAGTGGTTGAGAGTTCGCCTGCCGATGCAGGGGACACGGGTTCGTGCCCCGGTCTGGGAAGATCCCACATGCCACGGAGCAGCTGGGCCCATGAGCCATGGCCGCTGAGCCTGCGCGTCCGGAGCCTGTGCTCCGCAACGGGAGAGGCCACAACAGTGAGAGGCCCGCGTACTGCATTAAAAAAAAAAAAAATCATACAATCATCTCAATAGATGCAGAAAAAGCATGACAATATTCAACGTCTATTCATAATAAAAACTCTTAATAAATTAGGTATGGAAGGAATGTACCTCAACAGAATAAATGCCATATATGACAAGCCCAAAGCTAACATCATGCTCAATGGTGAAAGGTTAAAAGCTTTTCCTCTAAGATTTGGAATAAGACAGGTGTGCCAACTCTCAACCACTCCTGTTAAAAACAGTACTGGAAGGGGGCTTCCTTGGCAGCACAGTGGTTAAGAATCCACCTGCCAATGCACGGGACACGGGTCAAAGCCCTGGTCCAGGAAGATCCCACACGCCACAGAGCAACTAAGCCCATGCCCCACAACTACTGAGCCTGCAAGCCACAACTACTGAGTCTGCATGCCACAACTACTGAGCCTGCATGCCACAACTACTGAAGCCCACACACCTAGAGCCTGTGCTCCGTAATAAGAGAAGCCACCGCAACGAGAAGCCCACGCAGCACAATGAAGAGTAGCAACTAGAGAAAGCCCGCGCACAGCAACAAAGACCCAACACAGCCAAAAATAAATAAATTAATTAATTAATAGAAAAAAATAGTACTGGAAGTCCTATACTAGACATCAGCCAAGAAAAAGAAAGAAACAGCTTCTAAATTGGAAAGGAAGAAGGAAAATTGTCTCTATTTGCAGATCACATGATTTTATATATAGAAAATAGGGATGTAATGAACAGAATGAAGACTATAGTTAACACTACTGGATGGTATATTTGAAAGTTGCTAAGAGAGTAGATCCTAAAAGTTCTCATCACAAGGAAAAAAAAGTTTTCATATCTAATGAGATGATGAATGCTAACTAAACTTATAGTAGAAATCATTTCACAATATATGTAAGTCATGTTGTACACAAACTTACACAGTGCTGTATGTCAATTATATCTCAATAAAACTGAAAAACAAACAAAAACACAAATTAGTATCTTACAGTTCTGAAGGTCAGAAGTCCAATATGATCTTATTGGGCTAAAATCAAGGTGCTGCCAGGGCTGTGTCCCTTCTGGAGGCTGTACATTCCACTGCCTTTTCCAGTTTTTAGAGGTTGTCTGCATTCCTTGGCTCATGGCTCCTTCTTCCATCTTTAAAGTCAGCAGTGCAGCATCTTCAAACCTCAATCTCACTCTTTCCATCGTCACATTTCCTCCTCCGACTCTGATCATCTGTCTGCCTCTCACAAGGACCCTTGTGTTCACATTGGAACCACCCAGATAATCTCCCCATTTCATGATCTCTAACTTAATCACATCAGCAATGTTCCTTTTGCCATGTGACGAAAATGTTCACAGGTTTTGGGGATTAGGATGTGAGCAGTTGGGGAGGGGAGGTGCATTATTCTGCCTACAACAAAGGGCATCTGTTACTAACATAGTGATTTGTAGACTGAAGAGCTACCATTGAAGTTTGAACTTTATGCGATTATTAAGTTAATATACCATGCCAACTGAAATTTGAATTGTGTTGTATGGACACTAGTGTTATTTAAGTAAACCATGGTAACTTGAATTTTTTCATAACTGAATCATGCAAAGCAAGGAGTTCCTGTTTTAAGCCCAGCTGAAGGTCAAAAAGGATGAGAAAATGCATGTAACCACACATGCAGAGCCATGGCTGCAGAAGATGAGGTGGAAGTGATCTATATGTCTGCGCTCATATTTGGAGAACACTCATGTAAATAGGCTGAGGTTTCTCTTGTGCTGGATTCTCAAGGCCACCAGAATACTAACAGCACTGCAACTCTTCTGAGAAACGTGGTACAGGTGAATATGGAAAAAACTCGAGAAATAATGATATAACTTCCCTCTTACCTCTGTCGTCTTCTGCCACTTCCCCCCAGCACCAAAATATCTGAGGATTTTGTGCACTAATATCCAACTACTAATAGTGTATTACACTTTGTTTATAAAGCAACTGTCTTTTAAAATTCTGATGAATAAACATAAAAGAGCTCTTTGATAACTGATTAAGAATATAATAAACACTTCCTATGTGTACACTGTTGAGCAAACTATAGAATAAGTAAATGGATACACAGGCTTCTGATACTTAGACCAAACACAATTTTGAAAACTGAACTGCTGGTATAAAGTTTCTCATAAGTTAATTTTATTAAAACAGCAAAAAAAAAAGGTCAGTTATTCACCTCTGACTGGGATTATAAAGTACAATCTTTTAGCGTGAGTATTCTCACCATGCCACAGAGAAAGGTACTGAGGGACTGATGAGGGGGTGTTTTCCTTCTCTGGCAGTGTTATATTAAACTGCAGTATAAATATCTGATCTTAAGATCAGAATACCTCTTGAAGAGGCGTAGCTTGTTTTATAATACCTAAGTATTGGAAATATATTAATTGCATGAATTGGGAGAGGGAAAGGAAGAAGAAATGGCAATTCACGAAAATCCATTCCTAGACTACATCCATACCAAGTCTTACCACTTTACAGAATTCTTAATTTACTAGCCAGTGCTATTTAAAAATACCACTTCAAAAGTCTTACACCGATACTGGATGAAAATCACACACAACACCTAACCCTGGTGGTTTATGTGAAACCAAATCCTTATCTGCCTCTGGCTCCTTCAGGGGTCTGTATCACCAGTGTCTGAATCCTGGTTGGGATGAAAATGACCCTGAGACAGCAGTTTCATTTTCTTCATGCTCAACCAGACAGATGAAGATCCAAAGTGCTAAGTACGTATTTCAAGCATGTGTTCTGAAACTGTTTAGGGCCACAGTAAACTATAAAAGGCAATTTCATAGATACTCTTTGAGAGCGAATATAATCATTAAACTTGATATTTTGCCTCAAAAATGTTTTTCATACTACAGAACATAAACTCATATATGTTTTGAAACTCTCACTATAAAATTACTATTGTAAGTTCACCAGAACTTGAGGTTTTCTGTTTTCATGAAGTAGGTGAAAGGGTAATCTCTATTCTTTCCATGTGATTGTACCTACACCAGGCTTCCCTACAATCACACATCAAAGTCCTTCAGCTCGCCCCAGCTGGCACCTATTTTCACTTTCACTTTCAGTTTCACAGAGAGTTTTACGGCACTTTCCATTTCATTCTTGACAATCTGAGCTACCTACAAAACAAAAAAAAAGAGGTTAACAAACTCTGCCCAGTCAAAGAACTGTCTGCCAGCCCACTCACTGAGGGGATAAACCAGACTGGAGCTCTTTACCTCATGGTGCTTAAAACTCTAAGTTGGAAAAGAGCCAGGTATCCCACACTAATCTGCACTGACAAACAGAAGCTCTGCCAGGTTCACTAGAATGCTCAGAGCTTTGAAATCCTCAGGGCAAGACTCCAAATTCTCATCTAACCTCTCGCAGACAAAAATATCCCTGCATCAGGAATTTCTTTTAAAATGAGTTTAAAGATGAGCACTCTTAGCTCTTTCTCTACCCTTAAGGATTCTACTTTTCTATAGCCATCCTGGGGCTAGGGAAGGGCTCCAGAAATCTCATGCATCTTATTAGCCTGACTTACAGTGTCGTAGCTTTCTGTAGAATGGATATGAACACTGCAAAAATACCTGAACAACATCCTCTTCTGCCACTTCATATAAGAGTTCATCATGGAGTTGAAGGATGAAGAAGCCTCCTCTGATGGGACAGAACATCCCTTGCAGTTTTCTCTTTGGTAACAATCCTACCCCATGAGAAAAGCAGCAAAACTGATCAGCATGTCACTGTGCTATGGGAGTATTTTTTTTTGAGAGATTTTGGGAAATTATAATTAAGAGATTAAAACACATAAAATTTGGAGCTATCAAGAAAATAACTAATTGCTGATTGCCACCTAGCCCACCTATCAGGTAAACTCAAATCTCCACCTACCTCCTCCCAGAAATGAGGAGTCTAAAAAAGACATCAGTAAATGGAGTTGATTGACACTCCTTGATGTCTTTTTCTGGCCAGAAGTGTCACCATGGTAGAATTGGTGATTCCCCAGTTGGACCACACACTCTAGACAAGTAATTCTAAACCTAGGGTCCAAATGTGGACTTCAGAAAATACACAGATTCCTTCAAGATATATGAAAGGGTCTATGTCTGTATATTTTTCTGTGGAGATGATGTATACCTTTTCAGAAGATTCTCAAAAGAACTCATGAATCCAAAAATGGTTTAAAAAAATCACTGTATTATAGTTATTATAATATAGTTATTATAGTCACTATTTCCTAACTAGTGGGCCTAGTGGTACAGATTATGCCCCTCTGATCACTAAAATAAGGTTCAACATTAATACTTTTAGAGTATCTGCCTTCCATTGTTTGCCCGTTTCTCAGAGCAGTCCTTCCTTTTTGCCATTCAAATTTCCTATACTTATTCTTCAGGACAGGACAGCACAAATACTGTCTCCCTCGATATCTGGTGCTTCCCTCAGAGAGAGTTCTTTAGCTGTCACTACCTGCAGCCCAAGTTTTCTCAGAGGTGGCTCTCACAGGGTAAGAGAACAAAGGCAGATGAGGCATGGCAAGTTGCTTCCATACCAGGGCTGCAAAGGCTGTGCATCTGTTTGCCAGTTTGGCTAAAATCTGATCTGACCCATTGGGCCCCACTTATCTTGCATCATTGGCTGTCTGGATGCTCTAGTTTTTCTGCTTTCTGATCGTTATACCTTTGTCCTCTTGATTTCCCTTGGTTACTTGGCTTCTGACCCAGAATGCCATGATCCTCCTGTTCCCTGTGTGGTCTGCTTCCTCAGGCTGAGCTCCCTTTGATCCCACTGACCTACTACTGCCTTTAACTCAACATGACACAATCAAGCCATCCTCAGTGACATACCCACATTGTCTTCCACTCACTCTAAAGAGTGATACCACCTATATCTTCATTTTGACACTGCATCATTCTGCTGTGAAGAGTCAGGTAAATATTTCACAGTCAGGTATCATATCTTCCTTTCCTTAGCAGATTTAAAATTCAAACATAGGTTGACAACTTTTACTTCTAAATCCTCCAAAGCACACAGTACAATGTTATTCCCCAAATAAGTTTGACCATACATCCTCTTTCTACAAATATGAGTGTGAATGTGTGCATGTGTTCATGGAAAGTCATGAACAGGAAAATCAACATCTTCTTAAGGTGTGTTACGAGGATCGAAGAGGATCCCAGAAATTCTTTCAAAGCATCTGCAAAGTCAAATTATTTTCCCAATAACACCCAAAGGTTATTTTCCTTTTTCAGTCTCCTTCTTTCATAAGCGTACAACAAGGTGATCAATTATCTTGGTTTTAGCAATGAAAGTCCCACATCCTGGGAAACCATCAGTCTCCCACAAACTGGGACATTCATCATCCTCTACAGAGGATTTTCCAGAGATTACAGAACAGGTAATATTGCAACAAACTGAATGCAGAAAAATATAAGAGACTCCAACTGTCATCTCTTAAGCCAGACATTAAAGAGATTTTCAGAAAAAATAAAACCACTCATCACGAATTTTTTTGTTGTTCTGAAAAATATGTAGTTATTTTCATAAAAATATGTTATTTATGTTAACACATGATGGGTTTATTATTGTTACCTGTAAATGTTAATAAATGTTTTTAAATTCCCAGTTTTAATTTCTAATATGGTAAATATTAGTAGATATAATTAACACACATAAACAAAAGCTCTTTGGGATCCTTTCTAAGAGTGTAAAGACATCATGAAACCAAAATGTTTGAGAACTGCTGAGAAATAAATATAAATCGTTTCCCCCTTTCTTTTCTGATGTAATTAATCTCACCATGTTATAGCAAGGGCTTCATTTATGAACAAACCTGTTCTGTCACTTTGGAGCATACTCTCCCGATGACCATGGGATTTGAAGGCTGAGTGGAAGGTTTCTAATTGCTTCTGAATATTAACTGTGGCTATTTTGACAATATCAGCTGCCGAACCTTGGACTCTTGTGTTGATAGCCTGACGCTCAGCCTATGAAAAACAACAACAGATGCTCCATCAGACACGCCAGCATTGTTTCATACCTGCCTTTAGCGTCCACAGATTAGTGTTCACATGTGCAGACTGGAAATCTGGAACTGAGATGTGACCCAGGGC
The DNA here is from genome assembly GCF_949774975.1 of Lagenorhynchus albirostris. Taxonomy (NCBI): domain Eukaryota; kingdom Metazoa; phylum Chordata; class Mammalia; order Artiodactyla; family Delphinidae; genus Lagenorhynchus; species Lagenorhynchus albirostris. The sequence goes on along the minus strand of NC_083099.1, from coordinate 78,618,555 downwards.
ATCCACTATAAGCTGTATCTTAAGAATAACAACCAGAATGATCCAGGGCTCTAGATCCTGGGCTATCATTCACATGAGGATAGACTAAACAAAAGAAGGTCAGATTGCTTCAGTTTAGAAATCTTCGACAGTTAGGAACCAAAAACTACATTACACTTAAAATGTATCTAGAAGCTCAAAATTATTTTTAAAAATATAGTATCAGTATTCTAAACTTCACTTTAAAGGATCCATTCCTCAAAATACAATTCCTCTTAACACTAAATAGATATAATTAGAATACCATTCTTTGTGATGTGGGTTGGAATGTTTCAAGCACATCCCCCATATCAGTGGCCTCTCAGTCCTATGTAGAGTTTGGCCACAGCAAGTCTGCAGCCCTCTGGTATGAATCAGAGCTTTTTATGGGCTATTGGGCCTAATCGTTAGCTGCTGGTGAAAATGCAGATCCTAGATCCCCAGGTATTAAATTAGAACTTCCCTGAAACTATTGCTGCCATGAGCTTCTTGGCAGGCAACCACAGCTGCTAAAAGTGAACATCCTGGGGCAGTAGGAATAGGGGTCTAGGTTAATATCCAAGATGTAATCTATCCATGAATATCACTCCTGTTGTTGCAAAAGGGCTCAGAAAATGGGAAGGGTCTACTCACTGGAGGGATCTATGTAACTGTAACCTGAGAGGTGTTCTCTAGTTCCCTGTCACGGGCTACATCCAACTCCTAGTATATTACATACTGGTAAAGAGACAGACTTTTTAACTATTGTTTTGTCAAATGCTGATGAATCCATTCTAAACTCATTCAGTTGTCATTGTTTAAAGAGTGACTGAATTTCAAAGTTCTGACTGCTCCTGTTCTTGAAACTATATGCCTCTGTGCAGTGGATTATGTTATTGTTGCTATTACTTGCTGCCTTTCTCTGTGAAGTCCCATGGCCCCCACCCATTGTCATGTAATTCAAAGTGTTTTTCACTCTAAAAGAATGGCCTTGACTTGTTTTGGCCAATAAAATGTGAGTAAAACTGACATACAGCACATGCAAGGAGTTTTAAAAGCTATCTAACACTGTCACAAAAAAGGGCTTATCCCAGGTAGGTACTTTTCTTTATTCTGAATTTTAGAATGAAGAAAATACAGAGCAGAGGCAGAGTCAACCCAGAGCCAAACTATACTATGAATTAAAAATAAATATTCTTATTATAAGTCACTGAAATACGGGAGTTGTTTTTACTGTGACACAACAAATATAACTAAAATATATAATTCATTCTCATGATACTGTACTTCCCTGATTCTATTCCAAAATAAGAAAACTTGGCAGTCTCAGCTTTGTGTCCCACAATCTTAGTCCCTTCTCATCACTAGAGTGTTTTCATATACATAAAAATATACAGGTTTCTGGTAATAGGAGATTATGCCATTAGGACTAACCCTTCCACTGATAACCAGAAAAAGGTGGTCAGAAAATGCCTCTTTGAATGAATCAGACAGGAAAAGGGAAGTGAAGAATTATAGAACCTAGAGAACTGGGAGAGAAAGGAAACCAAGGAGGTGATCCTGGCATTGGAGGCCATCCTTTCTCCCAGGGAAATCAACAGATTCCAGAAGAGGCAGCTGACAGGCTAAGAAGCTGAGCAGAACTTGATAGTCTTGAAATATTTGGGTTCACAGCCCAATAAGTAGGAGGCCTGGTAAGGAGGTAAGATAATACAACTGTTTTTATAGAAAACTAAGAAAAACAAAAGGCAATAGGAACAGACTACAGGGATTCAAGTATGAGCCATATTTGACTACAGACTAGTATCAAACCTATTAGACTATAAAATGATCATGTTATCAAGAAAATAAAAGACAAAATTGAATATTTCGGCAGAGAACAAAATACCATTAAGAACCAAATAGAAACTCTATAACCAAAAAAATTAAAACAACAGAACTTAAAGCATTTAAACAGTGCTTTCCCTATAGTTTGGTGTATGTGTGCAGTGGGGAGATAGTATCAACTTGGAGAGAAGATAAAAAGGCCTTCTGGGGTGCTGGAAAAGTTCTATATCATTTAGAACCTAAAAGCTCAATAGTTGCTCGACAGCAAATTGAAGAGCAAATCAGCCAACTGAAAGATAAGTTAGAAGAAAATATCCAGAATTAAGCATGAAGAAATATAAACATGGAACAGAGGATACGAAAAATGAGGAATTAAAGAGAAAAGTTTTTAAAATTTATAATAGAAGTTCCAGAAAGAGAGAAGAGATTTTGATGAAGCAATGACTGAAGAAGAAATGACTAAGAATTTTCCAAAATCAACAAAAGATCTCACGGTGCCGATTCAAGAAGTCCTAACACCCTCAAAAACAGATCAGTTAAACACACACACACACACACACACACAGGCACATGAAGTTAAAAAAAAAAACCCACAGGGGCTTCCCTGGTGGCGCAGTGGTTGAGAGTCCGCCTGCCGATGCAGGGGACACGGGTTCATGCCCCGGTCCGGGAAGATCCCACGTGCCGCGGAGCAGCTGGGCCCGTGAGCCATGGCCGCTGAGCCTGCGTGTCCGGAGCCTGCACTCCACAACGGGAGAGGCCGCAGCAGTGAGAGAGGCCCGCGTACCACAAAAAAAAACAAACCCACAAACTTAAGCACATCACAGAAAATCTGTTGGAAACCACAAGGAAAGAAAAATACTGTATTAAAAGCAACCTAGAGAAAAAAGGCAGACTGCATTTAAAGAAGAAACAGACCAGGGATGGGCAAACTAAAGCCTACAGGCCAAGTCTGGCCCATCTCTTGTTTCTGTAAATACAGCTCTACTGGAACACAGCCACACTCACTCATTTATGTAGGGTCTATGGCTGCATCTGCACTAGAACAGCAGGCTTGAGTAGTTGTGATGGAGACTCTGCAGCCTACAAGCACATGTTTAAGGGAGCTTACTTTTTCTGACACAGACACTATTAAAAACCTAAAGGAAAGTTCTACTTATTGGTAAAATGTTTAAAATTTCCCTCTGAGACCTGAAAAGTGGCAAAGATACTCACTATCACTAACTCTGTTCAACACTGTCCTAGCTAGTAAGTCAAGCAAAAGTAAAAAAAAAAACAAAGAATAAGACTCAGAAAGACAGTTATAAAACTACTTTTTTTTCCAGATAATAACTGTGTAGATAGAATACCTAAAAGTATCTACAGATAAAATTTTGTAATTAGTAAGTAATATTTGCAAGGTTTCTAGACAAAAGAATAAAGGCAATTATCTTTCTATACCAGTAGTAAAGGGTTAGAAAATGTAAAAAGGGAAGGAAAATAATTAAAAATTAAAAAAGATGCCATTCACAACAGCATGAAACTTTTCCAATATCTAGCTATAAATTTAATAAAAACCTTGTAAGATCTCTTCCCCAAAACTATACATCAATAGTGAGAGAATTTTAAAAGACCTAAAGACCTAAATAAATGGACATATATAACATGTTTATCGACTGGAAAACTCAAATTTATAAATATGTCATTAATCCCATCTTGATCTATGAACTCAAGGCAACTGCAATTAAAAAATCCCAACAGGATTTTGTGTTTGTGTGGAAATTCACAAGCTGCTTCTACAATTTATATGGAAATGCAGAGAACCCAAGAACAGGCAAATCTTGGGGGAGAGAAAAAAAGCAAGTTGGGAAAACTTTACCATATATCAAAACATAGTATTCAAGAAAAAGCAAAACTACAAGACACTACTTTACACCCACCAGAAAAGCTAAAATTATGTTAACTTAATAGCAAATGTTGGCATGGATGCAGAGCAATGAGAACTCAAACTTATATGGGAGGACAAATTGCTACAACTACCATAAAACACAACGTTGCTTTATCTACTGAAATTGAAGATGAGAACAATTCTATGTCTACCGCTTTACCAAACATAAACAGAAACATATGTGCACCAGGAACCTTGAACAAGAATAATCAAATCATCAAGATCCATAATAGAAACCCATCCAAATAGAAAATTCTCCAAACTAGAAACCCATCAACAGAAAAATGGATAAATTGTGGTATATTCATATAACAGAGCCATATACCTACCCCAACATGAAACAACATAAATGACTTGCCTAATGTAATTTTGAGTGACAGAAGCTAAACACAGAATACATATATATGATATACAGAGAGGTCAAAACAAAACCATAGGGTTAGAGGTTATAGTGGTTATTTCTGGGAAGGCAGTGTATGGTGATTAGGAAGAGGCATGAGGGGAGCTTCTGGGGTGCTGACAATATTCTGTATTTTGGTTTGTATGGTAGTTACATAGGTATAGCTCTATGATAATTTACTGAAATTTAAATTTGTTTCTTGTGCTTTCTCTATGTATATTTTTCAGTACAGTAAAAGTTGAAATAAAATGTAAAACCAAACTAAATGAAAACCAAACAATAAATCTGGCTATATTTACTCCATATCTGATTCAGAGGGGTGCAATTTTTTTTTTTTTCCCTCAGCAACAACATAATGAATCAATTAGAACTCTGACTCCTAAGGATTTGGTATAAAAAGTCTTATTCTCACAGTTTTAACTTCAAAAATATTAGTTTTTAAAAAATTATATGGTTCATTAACATTAATCATTCTATCCTCCATTTTTCATTGTGTAAATACCAAAAAACATAATCAATCCCTATTAGATCAAGCCCAAATTTCTCAGCCTGCCATTAAAAGCCTTCCCCAATAGCTGATTCCATCTGACCAGCAGAAAATTATCTATTCCTAAGTGACAACTCAAACTTTCCACTCCTATCAGATTGGCTTCTAGCCAATCCTTACTCAAACTCTTGGTCACTTGTGATTATCTTTTTCTCATGCCATCAATTAAATTTTAAATAGTCTTCAAGAATCTGTTTAAGTCCTATCTCCTCTAGAAGCCTAAATAACTGAGTATACATGCTACTTTTATATTTTTTTAGTTTGCTTTATCTCTTCCAATACATTTTAAGACTTACTTTTCCTAGTGCAACAACTACAGTGCCTACTTCACTTGGAGATATGGTAAAAGGCTGATAAATATCTGACATCTGTATGTGGATATATGGGAGGCGAGAGAGTGAAGAAGTAACAAAACCCCAACTACTCCTCCATGGTCCCTAAGAGCATTATTGCTCTGAGAGATTCTAGCTCAAGACAGTAGTTTAGCAATTTGGGGGCTGGATATTTTCATTACATACAATGTGTAGTGGGCACTGACACACAAAAGTATGAGGTAAGGGCAAAATACAACCAGTTAAAATAGGAAGGTTTGGACTATAACAGAAATTTAAATGCTCAGATACACAAAAAGTGTACAGATACACTTTTATGGATCCCAATGATTTCAGAAAGAGATTTCAACCATAATTTGAGTAAATACCATCAATACATCTTTTGAATGATATTAAATATCATTTTAATATCTTCTTTAATATTTTGGGTATCCTAATAACAACCTCTGATGAGCCAGTGCTTTTAAAATAAATAAACAAAAGGAATGAACCAAAAAATACCGCAATTCAATGACTGGCTAATCTCTGAAGACAATGCAATCTGGTGTAATATGACAAATTAGTATAGATATCTGAAACAAAGAACAATTAGCAAATGTAAGAATTAAGTTTATATATAACTTATTACCAAAGCTAATAAATAATTGGCTTACTAAAACAGAACATCTTTAACTGAAATATTACTAAGTGAACTCATATTTACATTAGTCTCCTATAGAGACTGTGTTCAGCAAATACTGGCATGTACCATCACTTCAGAAGTCCTTAATAAAATAGAAGATCCAATTAATATGCTAGTGATCTCTAAAAGGGACAATAGCAGGGTTCAGTCTTTGTTGAAAAAGTACATGTCATTAAAGTTAAAAATTTAAGTTAAAAATCCAGAGAAATTTCAACATACGTGAGCTTTGTGATAAGGGTTGTTGTCTTTGATTCCTGGTAAATATCTATGCCTTCCCAAAATGGTCTGAACAAATCCATCTCTTTTACAATTCTTCACTGTCTCTCTCATGAAATGATTAATCCCTACAAAGAAAATGAAGAAATAATTACAATCAATGTCCATCCTTAATCTCACTCACTAGTTTCAATATAGTGAAATATACCAAAACTTCACCATGATTAACATTAATATCACATCATCAAAATTTTGCATATAAACTTTCATTCACTTTTTCTTCCAGTTTTATTGAGAAATAACTTATACACATCACTGTACAGCATGACAGTTTGCTTTACATATATTGTGAAATAGTGCTCGCTTAGGCAGCACATATACATATATTGTGAAATTACCACAATAAATTTAATTAACACTCATCACCTCATATAGCTATGAAAGGTAGAAACAAAAGGGACTTTAGAAATGACATAATCTCTGTTTTTCAACCACCAACAACAAAAAATACAAAACTAAACTCTAGAACAACAGAGCAGGTACTAAAACCTAGATGGTTTTATTACAGGACCTTAAGACTACTCCATGCTACTTTTCACAGGGTTCTGTTCTTTGCTCACACTAACCCTCTTTTACTCTTTGAGCTTATCTTTACCAGGCTTAATACATTCCAACAGCTCCTTGTTACCATCTATGCTATGATTCAAATAGGACCTAACTGAAACTAATGCATGAAGTTGTAATATTTTATTAGAAACTTAAACAACTCACTTCTTAAAATTCAAAAAGACTACATATAGTATATTACTCAAACACATTCACATTCCCTATACCAGCATTCATCCTTTGCTATATAGGTCCGTTATTAGGTCTTATGACTCTCCAGGATGAACTCTTTGCTTCAGATGGGCCAGTCTCTTCACTGCCCATTCCTGTCTCTGAGCTAGAGAGGTTCTTCTCTCCTGGAACATTCTTTTTCTATACTCTTTAAAACACATTTAAGTACAGAGACTGCTAATCTATCTTTATTCTTTTGTGCAATTTCTGCTTTCTCACAGCTCTGCTCATCCTAAGTAATAAACACTAATGCCTCCCAATTAAAACCCCTCATTTGAGGATTTCTATTGTGTGGCTGGCACAGATTGTGGGTGAAAGGAAGGGGAGAAACCCTGCCAAGTGCAGCTGTTGGTGATATCTGACTACTAGCATAGGAATTTCAGAAAGCAATCAGGCTCTCATCTTCTCTTCAGGAATTACTGTGATACTGCTGAGTAAAGAGCAAAGAAAAGGATGAGATTTAAGAGACTACACCTCTATGAATTCTCTTACCTGACTCCTGTAGGAAGGCTTCAAATATTCAGAGATTGCAAGAACTACTTTAAAAAAACAATCAATGCTGAGGTATAATTTACATACAATAAACAAAGCTGAGATATAATTTACATACAATAAAAGGCACCCACTTCCGGTGAACAGTTTGATGCATTTTAACAAACATATGCACCCCTCCAACAACCACTACAAGATACAAAACATTTTAATCACCTTCACAGTCAGCTCCCCATTATCAGCCTCAAACACTAATGGATCTACTTTATTACACTGTATCTTTTTCATGTTCTTGAATTTCATAAATTACACTGTATGTTCTCACTTGTGTCTGCCTTCTCTTGCTAAGTAGCATTCCATTGAAGAGATATACCAAAATCTGTTTATCCATAATCCTGTTGACAGATATTTGTTCCTGTTAAAAAGGAGACAGCAGGGCCAAAATGGAGTCACTTGTGCTAAACCCTATGTTAGCAAACTAAGACTTACTACCTAACCAAATTGCAGCCTCAACACCCCCAGGAATGTAACCTTTAACCAGTCAACCTGGTATTACATGGTCAGCACTAGTGAGGTTATCTGCCCAATAGGCCCTTCCAATCCCCTTAGGAGAGTGACCTTGCCTGAAACAATGCATTCTTTGCTAATATTTCCTTTATCCACCTACCCCCTTTCTGCCTTTAAAAAACTTTTCTCTTCTACAGTTCGGTGGAGCTCCTTTCTAGTGCTAGATGGGATGTTGCCCGATTCATGAATCATTGAATAAAGCCAATTTGATCTTTAATAAATTTACTCAGTTGATAAAGAAATGGAGTAATAGATACAGAGAACGAACAGATGGTTGCCAGAGGGGAGGGAGTTGGGGGGAGGAGAAAAATAGGTGAGGGAGACTAAGAGGCACAAACTTTCAGTTACAAAACACATGAGTCACAAGTATGAAATGTACAGTGTGGGGAATATAGTCAATAACTATGTAATATCTTTGTATGGTGACAGATGACAACTAGACTTACCATGGTGATCATTTTGAAATGTATAGAAATATCAAATCACTGTGTTGTATACCAGGAATTAACATAGTTTGTAGTTCAAATATACTTCAAAAACAAACTCATAGAAAAAGAGATTAGATTTGTGGCTACCAGAGGTGGGGAGTGGGAGGAGAGGGAATGGGTGATGGTGGTCAAAAGGTACAAACTTCCAGTTATAAGATAAATAAGTACTAGGAATGAAATGTACAACACGATAAAGCTAATTAACACTGTTGAATGTTATATATGAAAACTGTTAAGAGAGCAAATCCTAAGAGTTCTCATCACAAGGAAAAAATCTTTTTTTTCTATTTCTTTAATGTTGTATCAATATGAGATGACTGATGCTCTTTAAATCTATGTGGTAATCATTTCATGATGTATGTAAGTCAAATGATTATGCTGTACACCTTAAACTTATAAAGTGCTGTGTGTCAATTATAACTCAATAAAACTGGGAAAAAAATTTTTTTAATTTACTCACTAGGATTTTTGTTGTTTAACACTTCCAGTCTTTGGCTGTTATGAATAAAACTGCTATAACATTCACATACAAGCCTTTCTTTGGACATATGTTTTCATTTTTCTTGGGCAACCATCCAATAGTAGAATTGCAGAATCATACAGTTAAGTGTACGTTTTACTTTATATGAAAGAGCCATAGTGTCTTCCAAAGTGGTTGTACCATTTTACAACCAATCAGCAATGTAAAAGAGACACAATGTTTTTAAATTTTAGCATTCTAATGTTTATATAATGGTATCTCTTTGTGGTTTTAACTTGCTTTTCCCTGAGAACAAATGACGATAACACTTGATGTAGTTATTCACATATTTTCTTTTGTGAAGTGTCTGTTCAAATTTTTGAACTTTATTTTATTGCATGATTTACTTTCTTAGTATTGAGTTGTAAGAGTTCTTTATATATTCTGGATGCAAGTCCTTTGTTAGATAATAGGAACTATAAATATTTCCTCTCAGTCTGTGGCTTGACTTTATATTTTCTTAATGGTGTCTTTTATAAATATATATTTTTTATGACTAATTCAGTGTTATTATCACCTAAGAAATTGTTGCCTACCTCAATGTCATAAAGCTCCTCTCCCTTTTCTTCTGCAAGATTGATAGTTCTAGTTTTTACTTTTAGGTCTGTGGTTCATATCAAGTTAATTTTTGAATATAGTATGAGATAAAGTAGAAGTTCATTTTTTTTTCCATACTGGTATCCAGTTGTTCTGGCACCAACTGTTGACATGACCATCTTTCCTCCATTGAATTACCATGGCAACTTTGTTGAAAATCAATTCACCATATATGTATAGGTCTATTTCCTGATGCTCTATTGTGTTTCATTGTTCCCTGCGTCTACCCTTATACCTATCTTGATTATCGTAGCTTTATAATAAATTTTGAAACCAAGGAGTGTAAATAATCAACATTGTGCTTTCCCCCCCAAATTATTCTAGTTATTCCAGGCCCTTTGAATTTCCATATAAATTTAGAATCAGCTTGTCAAATCTGACACAAAAGTCTAATGATATTTTGATTGGAAATGCACTGAATCTATAGAACAATTTACAGAGAACCGTGATAACAATATTGTGTCTTCTAATAAATTAACATGGTAAACCTCACATTTACTTAAGTATTCTTCAATTTCCCTCAGGATTGCTTTGGAGTTTTCAATAAAGTCTTGCACATACTCTGTTAAATTTATCCCAAGTATTTCATGTTTTTTGATGTTATTGTAAATGGTTTTATTTTTACTTCATTCACTAATTGTTTATTGCTAGTATATAAAAATACAACTGATTCAGGGACTTCCCTAGTGGTCCAGTGGTTAAGACACCGCATTTCCATTGCAGGGGGCATGGGTTTAATCCCTGGTCGGGAACTATGATCCCACATGCCATGCTGGCATGGCCAAAAAAAGGAAAAAAAAAAAATACAACTGATTTTTACAAACTGACCTTGTATGGTGGGAACCTGTGCCAAATTTAGTTATTTGTTCTAGTAGTTGTTTTTGTTGAATTCATGTGATTTTCTATGTACAAGATCATGTCATGTGTGAATAAAAGTTTTTCTTTTTGGGGACTGGGGACAGGGTAGATTACAAAGGGGCATAAAGGAACTCTCTGAGATGATGAGGTGATGGTTCCATACCTCAGCTGTAATGTAGACAGTATGATTGCGTGCATTTGTCAAAATTCATAGAACTATACAACTAAAAAAGGTGAATTTTATTGTGTGCAAATTACCTCAATAAACTGCCGAAAGAAGAGAGAATTTAAAATGGTGATATTCAAACTGCTCTATAAAAGCAATTTTTCTCTCACAGTTTCTGGTACATTTACTCAATGGTTTACTGTTTCAAGATAAAGCTATGTAAACCTAAAGCACAGGACAATTCCTAGATTTTATAAGATTTTCACAACGACACAGTAGCATATACATCAACTTCATTTTGCTATTCCATTTCTGTCCCTACTTTTATGAAAAAAGCACATCTCTAAGTAAGGTTGATGTTATTTAATCAACAGTGCTTGATGAAAACTTCTGTTAATAGAAAATTCTGTAACACAAATTTTTAAAAATATAATATGGAAAGAGAGTTGAGAAGAATAGTATCTAGAAGATAATTAACATTCAATGCTTCCTTACCGGTATATCTGGATTTGAAGGAGTCAATGTAAAAAGCAGCATCATTTTCTTTAATACCCATCTGCTCTCCCAAAGATTTAGCTCCCATTCCATAAATGATTCCATAGCAAATCTGAAAGGGACTCATCACACACAGTAAGTAAATTATAGGTCATAACTACATAAAATGCAAACATAAAAAGTTCATTAGGATTGAGATTTGGTAAACTTTTCATAGTGAGTCAAAGAAATGATTAGATTTGCCTTGGTGGGTTAGATCCATAGAAGCTGATATCCAGTGAGCGCCTTTACTGCCTTTTAGCAATACTTTTTGAGGTGTGGAGAGAAAGAGAAGAAGGGGCAGAATATGAATGAATATGAGTGGGTGAAGAAAATAACCCTAGTTGTTTAAAAGGAAATATTTCTGACTGTCATTTATCCAGAACTCTTCAGAGAAGCTTTCTACTCCTCATAATACTTCATTAACTGCTGCTTAAAGAAGTGCCTAGGAGTCAGGAAAGAGAAGCATTACAAACATTCCTCTCCTCACCTTTGAATAGCACTAAAAAAGCAGGAAGAGTAGACTACATGGCTTCATAATAGGGAGGACGTCATTGGAAATAAATATCCTCTTCATCTCACAGCCACCTGAAATCCCACAATTGCAGAATTCATTTGGGTTAAAGACAAACTTTTGAGAAAATTTTGGGAGTAGTGGAGGAAAATGGTCTAAATAGGTCAATAAAGAAACTGATTTATTAATAAGTATTGCCTGGGTTCAAATCCTAGTTCCACCATTTACAAGAGGTATTATCTTGCACAATCTACCTTGTATCTCAGTTTCTTCAACTATAAAATGAGGACAGTAATACCTACATCATGAGTTTGTTAGGATTAGATGAGTTATTTTATATATGTGTGTGTGTGTGTGTGTGTGTGTGTGTGTGTGTGTGTGTGTGTAGGATACCACCTGACATAAAGCAAGATCATATAAATATTGTTAAATAAAATTTAAAAAGATAACTTGCAAAAATTGATTATCAAAATCCAAAATACTTCCCAAAATATTTTTTTTTAATTACATTGAGAGGGAGTTTTTTCACTCCTGTTTTCTTTTCCTTTTAGGTCTTTTTACACTTTTTTTTCTTAATTCAGATATTACTTAGTGCTAACTGATACCTCAGCAAGACTGAGATCTAGATTAGATGGTTCAGTGCATGACGATTCAAGAAAAAAAAACTGGTATATCATAAACCCTATTAAATCATGCAAGAACTTATTAAATAGAGGCAGCTATCATCAGTATATAAATGTTTAGATTATGGAGTCAGAATGTCTAAGTTCTGTCATTCTGAACTTATCCTGGCTCCACCACTTATAGCTATATGACCTTAAGCAAACTACTAACTTTCTGTGCCTTGGTTTCCTCCTATGTAAAATGGGAATAATAATAATAAAACCTATTTCGTGTACTTACTACGAGGATTAAATATTGGAATATTACCTATTTAACTTAGGGTTTGATTCTTGCTAAATGCAGGATTTAATCTGAGAGGATTAAATAGAGAAGACAAAACTGGCTTTCTAATAGTGGAAGAAACAAGTGTTGGTGCTAAACAGGCAGTGGTGAGAGGAAGTGTTTCATGCCTAATGAGCCAGTCAAGAATCACAGCTGTGAGTAATAAGAAGTGCAAATGTAAAACTAGTAAAGCAGGATCTTAGAGGTGGTGTGCCTTTACCTCAGCCAACAATCCTGCTCTCTTGAAAAGGGCATCAGATTTCCCACAGGTCATGTGATAAACAAGTATCAGTTGTTAATCTAGGCCAGGGAGCAGTGTGAATGTGGCATTTGATTTTCCCTGTGCCCAACAGTCATCCAGGAGTAGGAACTAATATGGGCCCATGTGAAAAGTCCAAGGGCAGTATGAAGTTTTACAGGCAGATTAGCTAACTAATGGCCTCAAAAAACTAAAAAGCTGGGTTTCCCTGGTGGCACAGTGGTTAAGAATCTGCCTGCCAATACAGGGGACACGGATTCGATCACTGGTCTGTGAAGATCCCACATGCCGCGGAGCAACTAAGCCCGTGCGCCACAACTACCGAGCCTGTGCTCTAGAGCCCGTGAGCCACAACTACAGAGCCAGTGTGCCACAACTACTGAAGCCTGCGTGCCTAGAGCCCGTGCTCCGCAACAAGAGAAGCCTCTGCAATGAGAAGTCCGTGCACCGCAACAGAGTAGCCCCCGCTCACTGCAACTAGAGAAAGCCCGTGAGCAGCAACAAAGACCCAACACAGCCAAAAAGAAATAAATAAAATCTATTTTAAAAAATAATAATAAATAAATCTTAAAATAACTAAAAAGCTAATAGTTACTGATTATAATCCGCAGCTCAGCAATATTTATTTTTCAACAAACATTCAGAGAGCATCCTTCTATAAAAGGCACCATGGCTCAATGCGTGTCAATATAAAAAGATAAATATTTGTGTGCTTACAGACTAGAAAGAGATTTTAAAAATACACACACACACACACACACACACACACACACACACACACAATATCTACCACCACCACCACAATATCTACCACTAATGCATATAGATTTCCCAGAACTAAGTAGGCTCGGACTAACTCTACCTGATTCTTTCTATTGACTCTACAAAGGAAAATATGAATACCATGAGACAGGCTCAGGTGAATGTTGTGAAAAATCCAAAGAGGGAGAAATCACTCCTCAACCACAAATGATTGAGATAGTTAAAAAAATTTTTTTTAAATCATAAAAATTCTCCTCATTTATGTTAAACATGTTCAGTAAAGACCACCTGTTTTGCTTGTTGCCTCAGATCATCCCCAACAGACTCTGGCTCAATCATCTTCCATTCAGCTGCAATACTCCTGAAAACATCAGCTCCAGTGTTTAGTACTTGAATGAGACGATGATCGTGGGATAAATGAGCTAAGATCCTCAGCTCAAGTTGAGAGTAATCAGCAGCTAATATTAAACCACCTGAAACAGAAATGATTTTAGAAAAGTCGGTACAAAGACAAAACTAAGTTTTATAACACTGAGCAGGATGACAGAAATTTAGTTCCAACATACAACCGTGAGATCATGTAAAAAAGCTCAAATCAAAAAAAGCTAAAACCTTGCTCTTAATATGATGCAATTCAGCTCTGTAACATATAAAAATTTTTTGCTTAGCTTTCAAGGATATGTAATATATGTAAAGCCACCCTTGACCTCTGCCCGTTAACCACTGTGGTAGTGCTTTCCTGATACATAATCTAAAATGGTTCTTTCATGCCTCTCCCACGTAACACTGAGCCATTAGGGATAGGAGATAATCTTCCTTTGCATTCTACAGAAATGCACAATTCCTGGTACCTAATAGGTCCTTAACAAATGGTTGTTGAAGGAATGAATGAATGAGTGAATCAAGAAACTGGTTTCTAATGTGTGCTGACATTTTAAGGGGTATGGAGAGAAATGTGTGCTCTGCTTTGAAAATAAACTTGCTCAACAAAAAAAGGTCAAGTGGCCTGTATGTGAAAAAGAGTATTCAAATAATTAAGAGGATTCAAATAATTTATCTATGGACTAGGAATGACTGGATAAGCATGGCAAAAACAAAATAGAACAAGCAAAAGCATAGTTAAAGAAAAAGTAGAAAAATATTTGCAACTGATATCACAAAGGACTCACTGCTATACTGTATAAAAGAGGTGCTATAAATCAAGAACAAAATATAAACAAGCAATTCACAGAACTAATAAAAACAAAAGAATCTTAAACCTATTAAAGAATGCTTAACTTCATTCACAATAAAAGAAATGCAAATTAACTCTATAACAAGAAACAATTCTTTTCTACTTGTAAAAATCCAGAGGTTGGATGGCACATTCTGTGGCAAGGCTGTGGAGAAAGAAAACACTCATACATTGTTACCTGGAAGTAAATGGTAACTGTGTCCCATTAGATGGCAATTTGACAATATCCATCAAAATTAAACAGGCTTTTAACTCTGTGACTCAGTAAACAAGCCCACAGGCTGCTGCAAAGATTATCTGCATACAAATTAAACTGGCTTACGTTCAAATTTCTTTACTGATAATCACAAGTCTTCAGCATAAAAATATTAAACAAAAAAACAAAGCAAACAACAGTGTATACAGAATGCTTATGCTTGTGTAAGAACAGAGGAAGAAAATAGTACATATTCATATTTGCTTGTATCTGTATAAAGAAATACTGGAAGGATATATAAGAAACTCAAATATGTAATTAACTATAAGAGTTATACATAACAGGGTAGCTAGGACAGGGAAGGAAGCAAAGTTTCTCAATATATACCTTTTAAATATTTTGATTTCTGAACTATGTGAACGAATAACCAATTCAAAAATATATAAATACTGATTTGAAACAAATGACCACAACTTTTATGGCCTTTCTGCCCTAAACAAAATAAAACTGGACAAACTATATGAAATAACATTTTTCAGATGTTGGACAATAGGTAATGCAGGACTACAATCCCTGAGAAAGGGGAAGGAGAGGGGAGATAAGAGGAGCCATGCAACTGTCTCAAGTTTCTGAATGGAGGCAGCGCAGGGAAAGAGGTGAAACAAAGCACTGTGGTCTCTGAGCTGGAAGAAGAAAGTGTAATTTGGGCCTGCTGAGGCTGCTACAACTTGTGAAATTTGGAGAGAAAGGAACTTTGCATAAAAGGATCACCAGAAATATGCACAGTAATCCCTTTGGATTTTTGACCAAATACTAAACTGTGCAGGGAGAAAGTTCAGAGAACCAGACAAAGAACAAACACTAAAGAAATAGCTATTATCAAAGTTCAGCTATCAGCTGAACTACTTGAACAACATACTCTTGAATGTTGAAAGATGTTCAAGCTCTGACCAGACTGAGTGGAGAAATCCTGCTGAACAACTTGAGCACAAAGTAGAGACCGCAGTAAGGCCAAACCTTACAATGATGGTTAATCTAGCCCTAGAGTAAAGGCTACTCTAAATGTCTGCTCACAAAGCTTAAAAGACTCAAAATGATCAAGCTGATGTGAAAGTAAATTAACTGCCTGCCAGAAGAAAACGCTATAAATGAAGACTACAAAATCCAAAGAGTTAACAATGTAGTAACCATAATGTTCAGCATACAATAAAAAAAATACTAGACATATGAAGAACCAGGAAAATGTAACTCTGACCAGGAGAAAATTCAGTCAATAGAAAAATGACTCAGAAATTACAGAGATGATGGAATTTTAATATGTTCAGGAATTTAAAGACATATAAAAATAATGATGGAACAAATAGTGAATTACAATAAAGTAATGAAAACTATACAAAAACTTAAAATTCTAAAACTGAAAATACAATATCTGAAATGCAAAATTCACTAAAAGGATATAACAGCATTTAGACACTGTAGAAAAAAAGATCAGTGAACATTAAAACAGTCAGTAGAAAATATCCATTGCAGTACAGAGTTTAAAAAAATGAAGAGAGGGGAATAAAGAAGAAAAGAAAAAAAGTTTCAGTGATCTGTGGGACTATACTAAGTGGTATTACACATGTATATTTGGAGTAATAGGAAAAAAGGGCAAAATATGGACAAAAATATTATAAGAAATAATGGTTGAAAATGTTCCAAATTTAATGAAAAATATAAGCACATAGATTAAGAAGAAGAAAGAAAAAAAAACCTAAGTGGACTCAGGAAATTCAGCAAACTCAAAAGCCCAAATAGTAAAGCATAAAAAACCACCCAGAGACTCACACCCAAATCAAATTGCTAAAACTGAATAACAAATTTAAAAAATCAAAAAAGCATCCTGGGAAAAAATATATTATGCTTGGAAGAATAGCAAGAAAAATAGTGGTGTACTTTTCATCAGAAATAATGCAAACCATAAGCTAATGGAAATATATATTTAAAGTGCTAAAAGAGAAGGACTATAAACCCATAAATCTATGTCAAATAAAAAAATCTTACAAAAGTGAGGATAAAATAGAGAAATTTAGACATGGAAATGCTAAGAGAAATCACTGTCAGTAGAACTGCACTACAAAAAAAACCTTAAAGAAGTACTCTGGGTAAAGAAAATTGATAACAGATGGAAACTTGAGTCTACTTCAAAGAACAAAGAGTGCCAGGAAGGGTAAAAAAGTAAACAGACAGAAAAGACACTTTTGTTTCTTGATTTCTTTGAAAGGTCATAACTGTTTACAGCAAAAAAAAAAACTACATAGCAAAGTTTATAATAATCATAGAAGTTAAACGTATTACAAAAAATGGGAAATGGAAAAACACTCCTTACGTTATGGATGAAGTGGTATAAAATTATTTGAAGCTAGACTGTGATGTGATGCATATTGTAAACTCTGAAGTATCTAAGATATAGAGTTAAAAAGATAATAGAGGGGCTTCCCTGGTGGCGCAGTGGTTGAGAGTCCTCCTGCCAATGCAGGGGACATGGGTTCATGCCGCGGTACGGGAAGATCCCACATGCCACGGAGCGGCTAGGCCCGTGAGCCATGGCCACTGAACCTGCGCATCCGGAGTCTGTGCTCTGCAACGGGAGAGGCCACAGCAGTGAGAGGCCCGCATACCGCAAAAAAAAAAAAAAAAAAAAGAGGAAATAAAACAATAACAAAAATAGTCACTTACAGTTTTTAAAAAAGAATAAAGAACAGATAGAACAAAATACAAATGACAAGACAATAGACTTAAATCCAACCATATATCAAGAATTATTTTATTTTTTTAACATCTTTATTGGAGTATAATTGCTTTACAATGGTGTGTTAATTTCTCCTTTATAACAAAGTGAATCAGCTATACAAATACATATAGTCCCATATCTTACATTTAGTAGTATATATAAGTCCATGACACTCTCTCACTTCATCCCAGCTTACACTTCCCCTTCCCCGTGTCCTCAAGTCTATTCTCTATGTTTGCATCTTTATTCCTGTCCTGCCCCTAGGTTCATCAGAACCTTTTTTTTTTAGATTCCATATAAATGTGTTAGCATACGGTATTTGTTTTTCTCTTTCTGACTTACTTCACTCTGTATGACAAACTCTAAGTCCATCCACCTCACTACAAATAACTCAATTTCATTTCTTTTTATGGCTGAATAATATTCCATTGTATATATGTGCCACATCTTCTTTATCCATTCATCTGTCGATGGACACTTAGGTTGCTTCCATGTCCTGGCTACTGTAAATAGAGCTGCAGTGAACATTGTGGTACATGACTCTTTTTGAATTATGGTTTTCTCAGGGTATATGCCCAGTAGTGGGATTGCTGGGTCATATGGTAGTTCTATTTGTAGTTTTTTAAGGAACCTCCATACTGTTCTCCATAGTGGTTGTATCAGTTTACAATCCCACCAACAGTGCAAGAGGGTTACCTTTTCTCCAGCATTTATTGTTTGTAGATTTCTTGATGATGGCCATTCTGACCAGTGTGAGGTGATACCTCATTGTAGTTTTGATTTGCATTTCTCTAATGATTAATGATATTGAGCATCCTTTCATGTGTTTGTTGGCAATCTGCATATCTTCTTTGGAAAAATGTCTATTTAGGTCTTCTGCTCATTTTTGGATTGGGTTGTTTATTTTTTTTGATATTGAGCTACATGAGCTGCTTGTAAATTTTGGAGATTAATCCGTCGTCAGCTGCTTCATTTGCAATTTCCTCCCATTCTGAGGGTTGTCTTTTCGTCTTCTTTATGCTTTCCTTTGCTGTGCAAAAGCTTTTAATCTTTATTAGGTCCCATTTGTTTATTTTTATTTCCATTTATCTAGGAGGTGGGTCAAAAAGGAGCTTGCTGTGATTTATGTCATAGAGTGTTCTGCCTATGTTTTCCTCTAAGAGTTTGATAGTTTCTGGCCTTACATTTAGGTCTTTAATCCATTTTGAGCTTATTTTTGTGTATGGTGGTAGGGAGTGTTCTAATCTCATACTTTTATATGTACCTGTCCAGTTTTCCCAGCACCACTTATTGAAGAGGCTGTCCTTTCTCCACTGTACATTCCTGTCTCCTTTATCAAAGATAAGGTGACCATATGTGCATGGGTTTATCTCTGGGCTTTCTATCCTGTTCCATTGATCTATATTTCTGTTTTTGTGCCAGTACCATACTGTCTTGATTACTGTAGCTTTGTAGTATAGTCTGAAGTCTGGGAGCCTGATTCCCCCAGCTCCATTTTTCTTTCTCAAAATTGCTTTGGCTATTTGGGGTCTTTTGTGTTTTCATACAAATTGTGAAATTTTTTGTTCTAGTTCTGTGAAAAATGTCATTGGTAGTTTGATAGGGATTGCACTGAATCTGTAGATTGTTTTGGGTAGTATAGTCATTTTGACAATGTTGATTCTTCCAATCCAAGAACATGGTATATCTCTCCATCTATTTGTATCACCTTTAATTTCTTTCATCAGTGTCTTATAGTTTACTGTATACAGGTCTTTTGCCTCCTTAGGTAGGTTTATTCCTAGATATTTTATTCTTTTTGTTGCAGTGGTAAATGGGAGTGTTTCCTTAATTTCTCTTCCAGATTTTTCATCATTAGTGTATAGGAATGCAAGAGATTTCTGTGCATTAACGTTGTATCCTACTACTTTACCAAATTCATTGATTAGCTCTAGTAGTTTTCTGGTGGCATCTTTAGGATTCTATGTATCATGTCATCTGCAAACAGTGACAGCTTTACATCTTCTTTCCCGATTTGGATTCCTTTTCTTTCTTTTTCTTCTCTGATTGCTGTGGCTAAAACTTCCAAAACTATGTTGAATAATAGTGGTGAGAGTGGACAACCTTGTCTTGTTCCCGATCTTAGTGGAAATGCTTTCAGTTTTTCATCACTGAGAACGATATTGGCTGTAGGTTTGTCATATATGGTCTTTATTATGTTGAGGTAAGTTCCCTCTATGTCTACTTTCTGGAGGGTTTTTATCATAAATGGGTGTTGAATTTTGTCGACAGCTTTTTCTGCATCTGTTGAGATGATCATATGGTTTTTCTCCTTCAATTTGTTAATATGGTTTACCACATTGATTGATTTGCATATATTGAAGAATCCTTGCATTCCTGGGATAAACCCCATCAATAGTTATTTTAGATAGTTAACTAAACAGTACATTTAAATGGCAGAAATTTTCAGGTTAAATCCATATACATTTAATTTAAATTAATTTTAAAATTTTAAACAAAATCAGTATAAAATATTGTTGTGTTAAACACAGTTTTATTATTTAGGTAAGAATAAATAAATATCATGAAATATTATTTGGCCTTAAAAAAGAAAGAAATTCTGACACAATTGCTACAACATGAATAAACCCTGAAGACATTATGCTACGTGAAATAAGCCAGGCACAATAGTACAAATATTATATGATCTCGAGTGGTCAAATTTATAGGGACAGAAAATAGAATGGTGGTTGCCAGGTGCTGTGGGAATCCAGGGGGACAGTTATATTTAATGGGTACAGAGTTTCAGGTGGGGATGATAAAAAGTTCTGGAGATGGATGGTGGTAATGGCTGCACCACAATGTGAATGTACTTAATGCCACAGAACTGAATACTTAAATATAGTTACAATGGTAAAATGCTGGTAGTTCATATTTAAAAAGCAAAGCTGAAAACTGCCAAATGGGTTATACTATCATAGACCTGAATTCACCCTTGGAATATAAATTTCTGACAGAATTCAAATAAATTCAGCTGGTTAACTGCACTCACCCAGAGCTGCCAGGTGGCAAAAAGAGCAAATATGTATACAAATAATAGGGATGATCTGGGAGATAGATCATGACTTCCAAATGTTTTGATGACGAGTACTGAGGAAAGGTCAGACAGAAGTAAGATAGCCTTGAGGGTTACCCCCTGCAATAGGAAGCAGCAGTGGGGAGAACTGGAGAAGAAACAAAAGAGCAAAACAAGTTAGAAAGAGACCAAAAAAAAAAAATTGTGCCCTTAGAGGTCGGGGGGGAGAGAAATTGAGGAAAGAGAGGGTTAACAGCGTGACAAATGCTATAGAGAAGTCAAAGAGGATGACAACTAACAAAATTCACTGGATTTTGCAAAAAGGTTTACAATGACCCAGGATTACATGATTTCAGCAGGATGCTGAGCAAACAGCACAGAGGTTTCCCACAGAGCAGATCATGAAGACAATAATGACTGACTGTTACAAACCTGGCAACATGAAGGGGAAAAACAGGCTCCACCAAAGAGAGGAAAGATGGAGAAACTAATGTATTCTTCTGAGTCTTATTCATAAATCAGGCTTTATCAGTGCTTTGAAAACCATTCCCACAGCAAAAAGAAGCTCAAAAACTATCATTGGTTACCTACCTGGGAAAGGCACAAAGGCATGTCTCATGCTAACTGAAAACGGCATTCCTCTGTCCGAGGCTCTCTCCTCCATCTTTGCCTGGTGCCTGGGGTTCAGGCCACAACCCTTCTTTTTTCCTCCTCTGTTGTGCGAAAAACATCATCAGCTGGACATGAAGTAGTCTTAAATATATGAAAATGGTCTGAGTTTTTCAGTAAGTCAATATTTCCATCTAAGAAATTTAAAAACCTTATTTGAAACACACTTTAAAGCTTAACAAATATACTAGACCTCGTTCAGCAAACCTTCAATTAAACAGGAAGGTATTTCTGTAATAACCTTTCCCACAAACTGCTTCACTCAATTCAGTAAATCTCATTGACCATATCTAATATAAATGATCTGTGCTTTTTCTTCCTTTTGTGAGCATATGAAGAGGGCAGGAAGGGGGATGTTCCAGACACTGCTAAACTTGTCCCTTTAGTTTTTGACTTAAGCATATAGTGCTGGTTGATTTAATTAGTGACCCAGATTTTCAGCTTTTTGCCATCAACTAGCTTCTTTATAGACAGACTCAGGATTTGAAATAGAATAGAAATGTGTATGCCTGGAACAGAAAATTAAACTGATTTCATTATTTGTCCAATAGGCTATTTTTGAGCCATTCATACTCCCAGAAGTATATTAACCCAAATAAAGAGAAATAGAGTCTACCTGCCCATAGGAAGTAGGCCTTTGCCTAGGGCTTGAGAAGGTGGGCTTTCCTCTACTAGTGTTGGCATTTTGATCTCAAAATCTCTTGGTACATTCTGAATATTTGGTTCTATAAAGGTTATTCGTCCTAAAATCAAGCAGAATGAAGACATAAAATTAGGGGGGGAAGGGAAGAGGGGAAATCTGACATTTACTTTAACACGAATACCATTTCTGAATTATCCTAAAAATGCATGCTCTGTTATTGTTAAACTAAATTTAAATGATATACACTTTATTATGTTCATGTGTCTAAAAATAACAAGTACAAGACCAATCGTGATATAAGTGAATATATGAATCAGCTACAATACAGTGTTTTATAATTAACCTCGTTCTACAGAAACAATCCCATGATAAGAATATGATAAATCATACTATTTCTATGCTAAAATGAGTACCAGAAGTTAGCACTATAAAATGCTAGCAGTTATACAAATGAGTAAAAGACAAATCAAATGGATCTTAGGAGAAATGACTGTCGAAGCCTTTAAAAGCCAGGAACAAACAAGATACAGAAAAGAGGATCTGAAGCAGAAGAGCAACTGAGTGCTGAACAGAACAACTGGGGCCACAGTTGTGGCCTAACTCCACATCCTGTGGAGTTAGGCCACAGGATGCAGGAGATGGAGTAGTAGTGAGAGATGGTGACTAGAACGTTACTTTCTAGATATCACCTGGCCAGTTTTCCTCCTCCTCCTCATCACTTATCACAAGAATCAATGGTAGGTAGCACTGACATGACTAGAAACTAGAATCAGGTGGCTAGTACATTTTCTAGGAAACAGAAAGCTATTTGTTTTAATGCTTATGGCCTTTAATTTCCCCCAAATATTTTACATTTTATTTATTTATTGGATGAATTTTTCAAAAACACACAGGTGTTGTTCAAAAAGTTCGGGTAACTGACTGCTACTGCAGTTTTTATCATACACATATAGTGACCAAAAAATCCTCTGTTTTATGACACTCTTCATTCTAACAGGCTCTCTACTAGCTACTGTATGTAATTCCATCTTCTTTAGATGAATCAGAGATCTTAAGTATGTCAGATACTGTTTTTCTGAATAAACTCCTGATACTATATCCTCGTTATTTTGATTTTAGCAAAAATTAGTGTTCAATTAATGGTAGATATTATTACACTTATTAGCATTAAATGGCCTAATCAATTTTATAAAGCTAACAAATAGCACAGGAAAGAATCCAAGTCTCTTTCTGCCTCAGCACACTGTCTTCTCTTCTATGATAATATCAATACTTAATATTCAGGTCTAGTGTTTGAATTAATGAGGTAACACTGGTAGACAAATAAAATGGCAAAAGTAAATTACAAAACATGAATATAGCTTCATGAAGATTAATTCTAATAATCAAAGGGCTTTACTATACTTAGGTAAGCTTGTATTTCTAAAATATTCTTTAAATGTAGGCATAGTATAATGAAAAACAATCAGGAAAACAACAAGGAATTGATGACTTTCTGCTTTATAAGCAACAAATAAATGTGCAAAAGCTTTGAAAACTCTAGGTTGATTGTTTTTTCACCAACAAGGATTTATTTTACATAAGTTTACACATTAGCATACGTTTCAAAATGAAACTTAAAACAGGGCAAGAAATAGGCAAGAAGCACCAAGAGGTTACCTAAATAGGGAGAAGGAAGAGGAATTGTTTAGAACAGAGACTAAGCAAGCAAAGAGAAAAGCAGCTCCTCACGGTGCCCCCATCCTCAATAACAGCAACAACTGATAATGTACCACGCATCATTCTAAACACTTTACATGTACTGACCTATTTAATCCTCAGGATGACCCAGTGAGGTAGGACTGTTATTATCTTGTTTTATACATTTGGAAACTTGGGTACTGAAAGGTTAAGTACCTTGTCTAAAGATTCTCAGCACCAAGATTCAAACCTTGTGAAAATGTGATATCAAAGTCCACGTTCTATACCACCAAACTAAAATGCCCCCTCTATGAAGGAGTTAATGCTGCCCTTTCTTCCACTGCACATTGCATTTGACAAATATGTGAAGCTGTGCACTACCTAGAAAAAGAATGCTTTTTTTTCTTCATGAGATTACATGCATACTGATCCCAAGAGGGCCAAAAGACATGCAAAGGACTCTACAGCTTTCTTTTCCGATTGAGTAAAGTAAGACACTCCCTTATTACTGCACAGGCCTACTTAGATTCAACTTGGAGAGACTCTTAAGAGATTCAGAATAGGGCTGTGACTGAAATTAGATAAGATCACTGACTCAAATAAATATTTAATTCCTGGCCATACTCTCATCCAATCTCAGACATCCAAGTTACTCTATACAGTACTTGAAAGCAGGAACTGTTATCTTACTAAATTTCATCTCTTTATCTACCTGATATTCACCTATGCTTTGGATGTAGTATGCGTTTCATAAATGTTTACAGAACTTCACTGAACCCAATGATCAACATTCGAATTCCTTGGTCGTCATAAGCAAATATTACATATGCAAATATTATATTATTATTATTATATTATATTAAAATATTATTATTTGCTTATTACATAAGCAAATATTACATATGAATTTTTTTTTGCAAAACTGGATATTATCCATATTTAAGATTTCTCATTACCTGTAGCAGTGTGTGATTGTGATACAGGATAGATTCTTTCCATTCCAAGGAAAGGATTCAGACGTTTTTCCCGCTGCAGGGGAAAGACCACTTTGGTAATAGCATTAGTGATTCTTCTCCACTCTAATATCAAGCCTGGTAAAGGATGTAATGCCCTTAATTTATTTAAAACATCCTGCCAAAGAATTATAATAAAGTAGGATCAGATTCTTGTCCAAATTCCATAGCAAACTAGAATCTCTTTTAAGTAAACAATATAATCTCAAAACTAAATTTGATAACTCCTGTATCTAAACTCAACTTTACTATTATAAAATTACTATTTGGGTTTTTTGGAAATCACCATAATGATAAATCTATAATAACTATAGATTATAAAATGTAAACATGTTAATGTTGAGTAATGTCAATTTACATCTACTATTAAAAAAAAAAAATCAATGAGATGTCAACTTAGTAAAACAGCTGCTTCCCCACACCCCACCCAATTGTTTACATCATCTCTTTCCTTTATATTTTCCTCCTCCATTGCTCATGTGATTGTAAGTTTCCCAGTCTTTTTTTTTTCCTTCTTTGATACTTTCATGGTCTTTGTATCAAGGAAATTTATTTTTAAAACTTTGAATTTTCCATGCTACAGACATTCAATGAACCTTTAAGGAACAAAAACTTGTAGGGTAAAAGGGCCAATGCGATTAAATAAAAAGTTTTGCTACAGAATGAAGCTGTGGAAACTTCCCCGGGGCAGGCAAGTCATAATTAATAATATTATGGTCAAAATTCTACAGAATGGCAACTTGGACTGCTCTCTCCATGGCTGTTGTGGCTGTACTTTCTATCCTTATTTTCCATTGATAATTCATTCAGTAAAAATGTAAAATTAAGGCTTTCTCTCTTTTGTCCCATGTATACAGTTTCCAAGGGTTGTGATTCAATTTGACTTTGAAATTAACAGATTAGATTCTCAAAACAAATGCATGGAAAACTTACTATTTTGCTCTGAAATTGAAAAAAACAAAATTTTATTTATATTGACTGTCTTTTTATTTTTTAAATTCTTCCATACCTTTCTGTTCATGTTCATATAACGACAGAAATTATATTATACTAGAAGTCCAAGAGTAGTGCATATCAATAATTAATGTCTATATAGGTCTGAATTTACAAACCTTTACACTGTTTTAATGATAGGAAGGACACAATTGCTAACTCAGATTATGATCCAGATTTTCCATGCTGGAATGTTTCCATAGTGTTTGTGGGCAGCTGAACAAAAAACCAATTTGTTTTTGTCTGGATAAGTTCAAATGGTGTACTACATTGGATCTTGATTTCATCAGCATTCTTTCAGGACACCAAAATGCTAAAAGTAGTTCAGATTCTGCCCTGTGACTGCCCCAAAGAGCACCTTACTAGTGCTGAACTGTTTTCCCAGCCTTAGCTTCCATCCATCATCATTCCCTCTTCTGGTAGAACCCAAAGTTTTCTTGCTGCCTTGGTGTTTTCTCTCTCCATTTGGTGGCAACTTCAATTCCAAAAATAAAACCTGCAAGAAATTAATGCTTCTTTAGTCAAGAATCAAATCACAAGTATTATCATTCAGAAAACATTTTAAAAAGTTATTCGAGAAAAGATTCTATACATTTCAACATGGATTGTAAGAATATTTTTGGACAATTTGGAATTATCACATTTAATAAATAATGGCAATAAAATCTTACATCAAGTAGGCTGTCCATACCCTAATTTAGTCAGTATTAGATTAACAGTAACACCAGGCTCTTAAACAGTCAAGAATACAAGAATGTATATTCTGTGCTGAACGACTGACAAACTATTGGCATTGCGACTTTAGGTTGCTCTGATTATAAGCTCACCTAAATACTCCTTGATGTGGTGACCAATGCGGCTGTTTAATCATTTAAGCCCCATAGAGGATAAACATGGGAGCCTTCGTGGCTATTGTGTGATCACAAAACTCAGAGAACACTAAAGTAGGAAGGGGCCCCAAAAGCCATCTAATTCCACTACCACAAGGCTAGACCCTGAGAGGCCCTGGGCAAAAAGCCAGGAGAAGGTGATTGATCCAATGCAGCAATAATGAAAGTTAGAGAGTGGCCAGTAAGCACCCACTGAAGAAACTAGGCTTACACGGAACAGGGATCCAGGCTGCGGGTCAGAGGGAAGATCCCATGTATACCTTAAACTCACTAGTTCTTGTTAGAGGGGTTCCAATTTAGGCAATTCAGAACACTATCTACTCTTTCTACTCATTCATTTATATACTTTCAGTAAGATTTATTGAACCTTGGATTATTTTCCCAATAATAATTCTAAAAATTGAAACCCTTTGCATGAGAATTTTTTCTACAAGTTGGGCCAGGGGTGGAAGTAAAGATATACCTGTTTCCCTAGAACAGTGGTGATGACAGAAACAAAAATCTGGTTTTAGTTTTAAGTAGTGTGAATAAGTGGGGTCCTAGGCATGAAAATTACTGAGGCTTACTATGGATGTTAATAACTAACTTGCCCAAAGACTGTGTTATATAGATATGAACATATGCACACATAAGGATTGGGGTTGCTATATTTAGCAAATAAAATTACATGATGCCCAGTCAAATTTGAATGACATGGAGCATACTTATACTAAAATATTGTCCACTGTTCATCTGAAATTCAAATTTAACCAAGTGCTGGTATTTAATCAGGCAACTCTAATATACTTATCAAAGAGTATATAAATGAATGACAGCAGAGAAGAGAGAAGAAAATAACTGAATAGAAAAAATGAAACATTATTACAATAACAATAAATCGACAACCCCAGGAAGGAAGACCTATCATAATTAAGACAATTTAAAGATCTCAAGTTTTATCTTAAGCTTCCATTTTTGGTGAATCCTTCAGAATTAATTATAAAAACTTCACACATAAATTCTCTCTTCAGGTCTTAACTAACACATCTGTGACTGAGGGAGTTGAACTGGATGGGAGCAAGAGACACTAATATTTATTAAGCACTTCCTATGTGCCAGCCATCAGGCTAGGTGCTTTAACATGCAATCCTTATAACAACTTTATGACAAATCTGCAAAGTTTAGACAGTTGGAGAAACTTGCTCAAAGTTGCATGCCCAAAATGTAGTAGAATTAAGAATTAGAACCCAAAGTCTTCTAACTCTAAAGTCCTTTTTCTTTCTACTAACCCATGCTTCCCTCTAGACCAGGAGTCAGAAACTTTTTCTACAAAGGGCCAGACAGTAAATATTTTTAGCTTTGTTTTACTGTCTGTCACACCTTTTCAACTGTGCCATTATAGAATGAAAACAGCCACAGGCAATAAGTACATGAACAGCTATAGCTGTGTTCCAATAAAACTTTATTTACAAAAACAGGTGGCAGGCCAGATCTGGCCTGCAAGTCATATTTTGCTGATACCTTCTCAAGACCAGTGCCATCCAAGAACTTTCTGCAATAATAAAACTGTTCTATATTTGTATTGTCCAATATAGTGGCCACTAGCCACCTGTGGCTATTGAACACTTGTAATGTGGTTAGCATGACTAAGGAACTTAATTGATATATTTTATTTAATTTCAGTTAATTTAAACTGAAACAGAGATAAGTGGCTAGTGACTCCTTTATTGAACACTGCAGCTCTAGATGATTAGTAACATCTTGCCTATTTGAAAGATTCAACTTAAAATCACCAAGGATAAAATAATCAATGTATGAAAATGTTAGATTACCTTTAATATAACTTCCATTTTAACATGAAGATCTAAGAACAAGCCAATAATATCAAAGGACTTTTATTCTAGGCCAGAGTTTGGTCTAGGCCTAAGGCCCACATGCCTTTGCACCCATCTGAATCACAAGAGTACTGGTTCTTGCCTTTGCCCCAAGCCTACTTGTGCTGATATCCAGAGATTCTATATTTTTGACAAGTTCCCCATGTAATTTTAGGTGTAGCGAGCTAGGTTCTGGCTTGGGGACTTGTGGACTAAAGAAATCAAAAGAAAGTATTTTAAAACACCCCAAAAAACACCACTGAATTCAATACAAATGTACCACGTGATTAGGAGAAACAAAGTTCCTCATTTTTTAAAAACGCATAACTGTGGCTAAAGTGGGGGGGGGGCATTTGTAAGCCCTTTATATAATATTTATACAACACTTACTATGAGATAGGCACTGTTCTAAGTGTTTTACATTTATTGCTTATTCCTCACAACTCTATGAGGTATTTCTAACATGAGGTATTTTACTGATGAAGAAACTGAGATATAGAGTTAATGAAGTGGTCCAAGGTCATGGAGTTAATTAATAAATAGAGCAGGTAGCATTCAAACCCAAGAAGTCTGGATTTAAAGTCTATAATACCAATATACTATAATACTGAATCACATCTAGATAACAATAGAACTTCAAAGATATCAAGAGTAAGCACCCACCCTGTATCAGTAACTCCTCTAAAACAACCCAACCACCCTTTATGGAGTGTGGGGAGGGAAGAGAACACCAACTTTTGAGGGGCGGCGGTGGGGGGAAGAGTAAACTATGTCAAAATTTATCTAAGATGATAAAAATATTAGTAGGTTTAAAAAAGCAGAGCGTTCCCAAAATCCCTTTTTCACTAACATCTAAGAAAAATATCTAATTTTGCAGTGAAGAAGGAGTGAGAGTTCATGAAATTACTAACTTCATGGAGAAACACCTACACTGTTATACAACTACCACTATGGATCTCATAGTGGTAGTTAATTTTTTAAAATAAAAAAATATTTACTGGGTGCCCCTTCTGTTCCAGGCAAATCTCCTTATGGAACACACATTCTAGGATACTTCTTTACTACCTTCCTATTCATAAATATAGGTATAAACTTACAAAGGAGATGTTAGAATATTCTATCTCCAAAGTATTCTGGTTAACTGATTGTTTTATTTTACTGATCTTTGGTACTTAGGTAAACACACTTATGAAACACACACACACACACACACACACGTGTTTTTGCTTTAAAAATGACTTTTCTAAATTTTTTATTCCCATCATACAACCTCAGCGATGTCATCTGAACTGGTGAAAGAAAAACTATGGCCAGCTAGTTGATAGGCCTGCGTCTCAATTGCATCCAGTTTGGCTTGCATTATGTGTTTCTGACTTTCACATTCTGCGGTACTAAAGCCGATTCCATTTAGTTCTAGCAAGGCCAAGCAGTACTGGGAGGGCATCTCCACTTTACAGAAGACATCTGGAAGAAAAAAAGAAAGCAAAAAACATTAATTCACCAGCTAAGTGACTAGATCAGCATGATTACCTAAACATACATAGAATTTTTCTGGGAGAATCAGAGATGCTACTAAGCTATCCTTCAAGATCCAGTCTTTTGAGCAGCATTATCAAACCATCAGTGAAAGGTATTAAAGTACTTTCCACTTTTCCACTTGAGTATTGGATTACTATCTGTGTCCATGCAGAGTAAAACAGGCAATCTTATGAACAGTCTGAATTATAAAAGATTGCATTTCTCCCAAGATGATGTTTCTGCTTCTACTCTTAGCAAGAACAAGGTAGCCAATCTAATTTGCTAAGCTGACTACAAAAGGTTAATTCACCAAAATTTTTTCCAGTATTCCTGGTCCCATGGTATGCCGGCGTGCACAAAGCTAAACATGAAGGTTTTATATTTTCCAATGCTCTAAGAGTAAAGAATAAGATTCCTGAAGTAAGAATCAGAGTATTTTTCTATCTGCTGACATTTCTCAACAGAATAGTCACTCTAAATCAGTTTTCCCAGTATGTTCTTTAGAATATTAGTCTCAAAAATACTCTATAAAAGGCTGGGATTGAGAGACACTGTATACTATGAGTTTCATCATTTATAAATTACTCTTAGATGTTCATGATGCCTGTTAATATATTAAAGGCTCTGAGTAGAAATGAACAAAGACAACTATTTAATTTTGTTTTAACCAAAAGTCTGAAATCATTTGACCATAAAACCCTTTATCTGTGTAATATTTATTAACATTGTGAAAAGTAAGTGTCCATAGAACACTCTGTGGGAAATGCTATCCTAAAATTATTAAGAAAAAATCCATAACAAAGATTTCTGCTCCAGTACTATGGCTCACTAGGACTCTGTGTAACCCTGACCTGCCTTCCCCAGCTCCACATACACACTTTTTTTTTTTTTTTTTTTTGGCTGTGTTGGGTCTTCATTGCTGTACGCAGGCTTTCTCTAGTTGCGGCGAGCGGGGGCTGCTCTCTTCATTGTGGTGCACGGGCTTCTCATTGCAGTGGCTTCTCTCATTGTGCAGCACGGGCTCTAGGCGTGTGGGCTTCAGTAGTTGCAGCACGCGGGCTCAGTAGTTGTGGCTCATGGGCTCTAGAGCACAGGCTCAGTAGTTGTGGCACATGAGCTTAGTTGCTCCGCAGCATGTGGGATCTTCCCGGGCCAGGGATCGAACCCGTGTCCCCTGCATTGGCAGGCGGATTCTCAACCACTGCACCACCGGGGAAGCCCCCACACATTCTTTAAGGCACTCTTGGTCTCAATCAGCAGGCGAAATCCCAAAGGACACCTGTAACCACCCCCAAAAGCAAACAATTGAGAGCTACTGGCCTCTAATAGTCAGAACATACTGGGCAGTCAGAGCCTGGCTTTGGAGACTTGGAACCAGAGCAGAAATTCATGTGATGTGGGACCAGAGAAATAAGGAACTAGGGTCAGAAAAAGAAGAGTCAAGAGTGGTAGGAAGCCAGCCTGGATTCACAGACAGTAGGAAGAAACAGGGTTGCAATGGGAATGGAGTCCTACTGCAAAAAGGTTGAGGGAATAATAGATTTTTGGAGTAGCAATAGGAGGAGAAGCTGATTCTCAGACTTCTGTTCTGAACCAAAACTCTCGAGAAAAGCTAATGTAGGCCTTGGATGAAGTTTAGTTTAGTAACAAGCAGAAGCCAGAGCATAGCCTTTCTAGAGGAAGACTTCCCCCAAATAAGCCCTGCAGGGCTCTACTGATCAAATCTTGTATGATTTCACAAAGATTATAAAAAATATAAGATAGCAAAGATGTATGAACTGGACTCAGCAGAAACAACAAATGACAGATTTAGATCCCTAAGAATTGCAGGTATGGAATCATTAGAACGGAGCACAGCTACGAATGAACTATCTACAAAATCAAACAAGATGAACAGAAACAAAACAGGAAAGTGTAAATATGTCAATAATCACAATGAATAGAAACACATCAATCATCATAATAAATTGCTAAATTTGTAAAAAAAAACTGATAGTTTGAAGAAGAAATAAGCTATACTTTGTTTATAAGACATCTAAAAAGTAAGGATCTAGAAGGTTTAAAGGGGTAGAAAAAAAGATATATGAGGGGCTTCCCTGGTGGCGCAGTGGTTGAGAGTCCGCCTGCCGATGCAGGGGATGCGGGTTCGTGTCCCGGTCCGGGAGGATCCCACATGCCATGGAGCGGCTGGGCCCGTGAGCCATGGCCGCTGGGCCTGGGCGTCCGGAGCCTGTGCTCCGCAGCGGGAGAGGCCACAGCAGTGAGAGGCTCACGTACCGCAAAAAAAAAAAAAAGAAAAGAAAAGATATATATATGAGGCAAGTATTAATCAAAAGAAAGTTGATGCTGCCATATTCATTCCAAAAAATAGATTAAGAGTAAAAATCATATTAGTGGAAAAGCTAATCACAACATAATGATAGGTTTAATGCACCAGGAAAATACATCAATTTTAAACCTGTATGCACCTAATAAAATTGTCTCAAAACATATAAAATTACCTGAACTACAGGGAAAATCAGATATAGAAGATTTAAACAACAACATTGAATTAACAGACGTTTATAAAATTCTGCATCCAGAATTAGAATGCATATTATTTTATATGAACATTTACACAATAGTTCAAGTTTTAGGTTACAAAACAATTATCAAAAGACTTCAAAGAATGGGTATTATACAAACATGTTCTCTAGCTACAACACAATAAAGATTGAAGGTAATAATGAAAATATGAAATAAAAGTTTCCAACTATTTGAGAATTAAAAACAATCTTCTTATAATTTATAAGTCTAAGAGGTATACCAGGAAATGTTAAATATTTAGGATAAAACAATGAAAACAATATATGTCAAACTTGTAAGATATAATGAAAGTAGAACTCTGAGGAAAATTTATAGCCTTAAGTACTTATATTAGAAAAGAAAAACATGATTTTAAAAATAATGAGTTTAGTGTCAAACTTAAGAATTTAGAAAAAGGACTGCAAATAAAGTCAGGGGAACTAGAAGAAAAGAGATTACATAAATGTTCACAGAAATCAATGAAATAGAAAACAAAAACAACAGGAAAGATCAAAGGCAAAAGTTGGTTCTTTAAAAAGACTGAAAAATTGGATAAACTTCTAGTGAGATTAAACAATAGTATTATGAAAGAAAAAGACGACATAACAGATAAACCAGAGATATAAAAAATCAGCAATACCTTTAGATAAATTCTTAAAAATATATATAGCTTACCAAAACATAATCAAAAGATATAACTGAATAATCTTACCGTTATTAAAGAAGTCAAAGTAGTAGTTAAAAATATTTCCATAAAGAGAGTTTACAGGCAAATTCTACCGAACTTTTAAAGAACACATCATTCCTACGATACATAAACTCCTCCAGAACAAAAAGAGGCTGTATTCATCAACGCATTCCATGAAACTAGAGTAACTCTCTTACCAAAAACAAAGCACAAGAAAGAAAAATTACAGTCATTTTACAACCAATGACTTGGCAAAGTAGAGACAACGTAATCAGCAAGATTTCTTTCACATTGCTGTTTAAAGAACAAACTTTATACAACCATTCTGGAAAACAATTTAACATAATCTTGTACAGTTGAATATTCCCATTTCCAAGACGGAGCAATTCTACATGCAAAAGAAATTCTTGCCCAGTATAGCAGGAGACATGTAAATTTATAAGAATATTTATACAGAAATACCTGTTATAGCAGAACAAAAAAACAAAATAAAACAAAACTAGAAACAACCTGAGCATTCACCAAGAGGAAAATGGATAAATACATTTTGGTGCGCGCACACACACACACACACACACACAAAACACAGTGATATATTACAGAGCAGTGAAAATCAATAAACTACACATACTTGCAATAATATGCAGGAAACTTACTAACATGATGCAGAGCAAGTAAAACAAGACATAGTGTGACAGATGTTTTGTAAAGTTCAAAAACAAGCAAAACCAAATAATACATTGTTTGGACTCAGACATATATATGCTAAAATTTTTAATTAAAAATAAAATTTAAATAAGAAAATAAGGGAATGATAAACATAAAACTTGGGATGTACAAGGAAGGAGGAGCACAAAGGTAGACAAATGTCTAAGTTATGAATGTGAGTTAACAGTTATCATTATATTATTAAAATAATGGTGAATAATAAGAGGAACATACATGGACCAATGATGATAGTGCTCATGAAAGAAAGATTATGACTAATATAAATCTGTGCAGCTGAGGTCCTTTGAAAAAGAGAGAAACCAACTCACTCCATACCTAGAAAATCATCTAATCTATGTTCAAACTATCTAGAAAGGACCTAATTGATCAATGTGAAGAGGACAGGATACTTTGTCCTGGTTCAAATTAAGCAAAGACACATTGTACTATTAGTATTAATTCATACCCAAACAAAAATCAGCTCTCTATGGGGAGAAAGTCAGCTAGAACACACCTCTCCAACAGGCAAGAAGATGAGAAAAGAAAAAGATGAAGATTCTAGAGGCCCATTAAAATTAACAAGCACATCCTGAAATAATTATTTTCAAATAAAATTTGATAGCTGTCCACATTCTCTCCAAAAACCTCCCTTATCTCAATGTACTTCAATTCTATGGATTCTGTGAATAAGAAATATTTAACACTGTACAAGAATGCATTTAACACCTCGTGGTCACCCACTTTTGAATCTGCAGGGGAAAAAAAAGCTTTCAAGGCACATAGAAAGAAATTGTGAAAGTTAAAAATTACAAATCTAGAGGGTTTCTTGTGCTTTTCTGGAAAGGAAAGTCAGTCTTCTTTTTTTTATAGGTGAAAAACTGTCTTTAAATAGTGGAACCATCCCCTCCCAATCAGACTGAAAACTTACAAATCTGATAATGGGTAACAAATATCTAAAAAGTTACAGACTAATTCATATCACCATCGTCAAATGTCAGTGTCTAGAAACTATACAGACTACCCAGGATGCCTATCCTAGGAGCAGACTAGTCAGACTAAGAGGGAATGAGCTATGTTCATTCAGCATTATTGTAAAGTAGCTGAGGTATGTGTGCTGCATACTCCCACTCCTTGGCCTGCCTAGATTGGCTTAAAGAAGCTGTCTGAAATACTACAATGCCTGTTGAAGAGCTACTAATTAACATCACTTAAGCAAGTCTCCTGTGAGCAAATAAGTCAGTCTGGTCTTCTGTATATTCTACCCCAGCGATGTTGGGGAGAACTTTATTACCAGCACAGAGGGTTTGTGCTAGCAGTAATAATAATCATCAAGGAATACGATAATGAGCGCCTGCTCTGTTGCAAACACTGCACTAAGTTCTCTGTCTCATTTAATACTTACAAAATAAGAACCAGACTTAGAGAGTTAACATAGCTTGCCCAAGGTCCCTCACAAATAAATAATACAGATTCAAGCCCTGGTCTCTGTGAATTCACCAGTCTGCTGTTTCTAGTATTTATTAATCAGCCAGTAAATCCACAGTTTATATCTCCTCACAATGAAGCCAACTTTGTTCCACTTTCTCATTTTCACCATGAACATATATTATGCTCTCCAAAGTCAAGGTATTCAATCTGGGCCAGCAGCCTGCACAATAAATTCATGCTATTTGTCACAAGGGAAAAAAAAGATTCACATAAACACCCTTGGCTGAAAAAAATAACTGTTAATAGCTCTAAAAAGAAAACAGTTCATTTTTTTAAATCCATAAAAGATATATTCTAAGTGTGAATAAAAACCATTTGATAACATTCAAATATAAAATTAGGAATAAATGAAGAAGATGCCACTAATTCACCTCATTACAGTAGAGCCAAAGGTCAGCAAACTACGGCCAAACTAGGGCAAGATGTCTGTTTTTGTAAATAAAGATTTACTGGAACACTCATTTTCATATTGTCTATAGCTGCTTTCGTGCTGTGATGGCAGAGTTAAATATTTGTGATTGAGACTGTCTAGGTTGCAAAACCAAAAATATTCATCACTGGCCTTTTACAGAAAAAAATTTGTTGATTCCTGCACTAGACAATCAAAAGAAAGGGTCTGCATAAAAAGTATAATTTATCCACCTGTGATAGAGTGGCTAAATACATAACTATCCCCAGTCTCGTAACATCGTAAAAATGCCAGGAACTGTGTTTTTACCTTGAAGGTTTTCCTTCTTCAACAAAGAATTAAGTTGACTCATAGAGCTGAAGATGAGAATGGACTCTACAGATGCTCTGTATCGCCCAGAATGCTCAGTGGTGATGTTCAGCCCTAGGCTTTGAGTTCCTTGGCCAGTCTCTATCTCTTCCAGGAGTGGAAGCTCATGAGGAAGAAAACGGGAAACTATGCCATGAAGAGTCGGCTCCTTGGAATCTGGATCTAGTAACCAGCATGCCACCTGAGTGAGATAACAATCAGAATATTTTCTTGATTTTTCAAAGATATTTCTGTACCCTTAAATTAAAAGGGGAAAAAAGAAAGCTCATTTCTAATCTCACTCGTTTTCACTTAATACTTATTCAATGGTCTTCCCAGGAGAGGAGAAGGAAAGGATAATTGTACCAGCAAAGGAAAGGATAATTGGTATAAAAAATAACTCATTTTTTACCAATAAGAGCCTTCAAAGGTAGCCTTCAAAGAAGGAAAATTTATACTTTTCCACTACTGCAATGCTCCTCCTGACCTACTTCAGAAGTAGGCTTGAAAACCAAGTGCCTTTCAGCTAACAAAAGTCATGTTTCTGAAAATGCAGCTGGATTCTTCTCCACTAAGGCTAATTTTGGCTTTCCTACTACTATAACAAAGATGGGCCTATATAGTTTTAGGTTTATTTAATTAAAAAAAATTTTTTTATTGCGGTAAGTCACATAATATAAAACATACTATTTTAAGCATATTTAATTGTACAGTTGAGTGGCTTATTCAATATTGGAAGAAGTGAGACATAAATATTTCGCCATTACAAGTTCATATCCAGTGTTTTAGAATGCCTACAGAATTTCTCTCAAGGATGAGGACCTGTCACCATGACCATCCAACTAGTGATTTGACTGCTACTGTTAGCTTCCCTATGAGACTAGAAGACCTGTATTTTCTAATACTTGATTTTAGCAGAGCGAAATTGGATTTAGAATAAGGAAATCTAAGCCTTGTTCATAATTTCAATAATTACTAAATGACTTGGTTACTTCTTTTATAGGTCTAGAATGTAGTTTTATGGGGTGGGGGGGGCGATATTGTAAATTATAATAAGAAATATAAATTGGGTCTTCCCAACAGAGATAAAATGGTGTCTTTAATTATGCTAATGCAGTGACTTGGAGTGCCCCTAGGTCACCTAGGAATGGCGGCTGGTTGCCACCAGTAATCAACCCTGTGATAGGAGGGCTGGAACTTTCAGTTCCACCCCCTCAAACTCCTGGGAAGGGGAAGGGGCCAGAGGATAATTGATCACCAATGGCCAATGGTTTGATCAATTATGCCTATGTAATGAAGCCTCCATAAAAACCCAAAAGGATAGGGTTCAGAGAGTTTCTGGGTTGGTAACCACATGAAGATGCATGGAGAGTGGCAAGCCTAGAAAGAACAGAAGCTCCACACCTCTTCTTACAAACTTCACCCTATGTATCTCTTCGTCTGGCTGTTGACTTGTAACCTTTAATATCCTTTGTAATAAGCCAGTAATTTAGTGAGTAAACTGGTTTCCTGAGTTCTGTTAGCCGCTCTAGTAAATTAATCAAACTCAAGGAGGGGGTTGTGGGAATCTGATTTATTTATAGCTGGTTGACCAGAAGCACAGGTAACGAGCTGGGCTGGCAACTGGTGTTTGAAGTTGGGGGCTTGTGGGACTGAGCCCTTAACTTATGGGATTTGATGCTCATTCCAGGTAGATAGTAACAGAATTGAGCTGAATTGTAGGACACCCAACTGGTACCCAGAGAACTGTTGGAGATACAGTGAAACCCCCTCCCCCCCACCATTAGAAATTGGTGATCAGAACCCTTTTAGGGGTGTTGAATAAGATAGTCTGATGTAAAAGTTGGCAAACGTCTCTTATAAAAGTGAAATTTTATAAATTAATAGCTTCTCTTCTTACACCAAAAATGTGATGATTAACAAAACCAAGTATGGAATATTTCAAATAGTTTATGCCAAAGGTGTTATATAAATCTGGGATACTACTACAGTTTTAATAAGCTCACATTACCATTATTCTCATTTTGGGCTCTGGAACATCAAAATTAGGTGATAACCTTTTATATCCAGTAAAGGTCAGTTTAGGAACTATATGAAATTTATCACATATAAACCAAGGCTGGTCTGAAGTATAGGAAAGAATAGTATCATTAGTTTACCTGATACTGCCTTCAAAAATCTTTGCCAAAAAAGCTAAAGAAACTAAAATATTATCCTATTATCATTGATCATATTGATAATAACAACCAATTAGTATCATATCTCAACTCAAAATTAATATTCCACACACCTCATGTATCCAGTCTCAACAGAAGGGAAAAAACGATATCCCTTTTCAGGGCTATGATCCTGTAAATAAATATCTTCTGAAAGTGCATTATACTGTTAAGTGTATATTACAACAACATAAGTTACTCTTTCCTTAATAACTCAGAGTCATCATTATGAACAGTATATCATAGTTTGCTATTATATGGAAAAGTTCTCAGGGGCTAGTAAGGCCATTTGTCCCTATGCTAATGGCCTCTAACTACTATGCTTTGTGATCTCTTATATCTGTATGCTTTTGCTATTTTCTGCCTCTATCCTCATGGATATTTGAAACACCCTGCTATCATATATCTAAATCTGACAGTTCTCCTTTCATTCTAATTTACTATGAGACAGAAAATTTAGAACTTATGACCAAAATGAAAATTGTTTAAGTCTCTGAAGAAAGATGTGAACTTTAGTGCTTGGAATGTGTGACATCTCTGGTTTTATCTACACAGAGGCATTTGGTGCATAATAATCTGTTCTGGGTGGATGAAGTTGTTGGACAAAGAAGTGACTACTCTAAAATACTTAAGCTGTACTGTTGAAGCTAAATAAATACCAAGTCATTTAAGAATTAACCCTAAACATTAAAATTAAATATTTTTTGAAGTATGTAAAATTCTTTTAGATAAGACAGGGAACCTTAGGATCTTCATAACTTTGTTCCAGGGAGATGCCACAAGACAGAAGAAGAATTTTATAGCTCTGGATGAAGTCATAGATGATAACAGAACGTTCTTTATCAGATTCCTTTTGAAAGCAAGATTGAAGGTGCCGCATTCTGTCTTTCACAGTCAGGCTTGGATCCAGAGAAGGTGGGGCCAAACTGGCACTAATTTCTTAAAAAAAAAAAAAAAGAAGTCTTAAGGCAAAAAGTACACGCATTCATTTGAAACAGCAATCTTTAGTGCCAAGACTGAAAAAGACTCAAAAGCCTCAGTTTAGTTCAGCAAGACCTTATCCAGGTCATGCTGGCTATATAGATGAAGTGCTCTGTAATCTAAAACTTAAGGATTGGGCTAGGTGATTTATAATGCTCTATTTAATCAGGTGGGAGAAAATTCTAAACATTAAGATTCCTAAAAATAAATTTACGCTTCTCAGAATGTGGAATTAAAAAAAGAAAAGTTATTTTTAAATGAATTTTAAAGGAACTCATTTCAGAGGGAATTTTAGTATGAATGTATAAAATTACATCTAAAATAAAAGAAGTTCAAGTAATTACTTATCCTAAGATGTTCTCCTATGAAACAACTGAAAATATTTCATGCTTACTCAGAACAGACATTATATGGCATCTTTTTAAATGTTTCCTTATTAATTTTGCTTCTGTCTAAAACCAAACAATCAACTAGGTATCCAACAACCATAATCAGATCACAATTTATACCTAGGTCCTATCCTTTTAATTCCAAGGCTTCTCCAAAGGCTGTGTGATGCAACTACTGTAGATGTCTAGCTCATCACTGCCTCTAAATGAGTTCCAGATACAGTCGATAGGAGGATAAAAGCCTGGAAAGAAACTGCCATGATCTAGTCTTCAGAAGCAAATCCTCAAGGTGGCCAGTGAGTCCTTAAGGATCCACTACCCCAAAGAAGAAAACACAGTAACAGCCACATGTGACAAGCAGAAGACAGTAAGGGGGGTGGCTTCTTAAAATGTCATTCTAGTTAATATATGAAATAATGTATACAATAGCTACTATTTTTTAAAGGTTTTTTTTTAATCCTAAAAAATAAATTCTAGGTAAATTTCAGGAAACTATTCTCAACAAACAAGTCACTATCCTCATAGAGGTTACATTAAAATTATATGGTAACTTAACCAAATAGTGATTACTTACCAGAATGCTTTTGTTCCTTCTGCAATGAAAAATAGTAAGCATCTCTTCCACCCCAGCATACTGCCAGTCCAACCACCAAGATGCCATCACAACCTTTAACAGGAATTCCATCATCTCCAATAGGGCTTTCCTGAGAGGAACTAACTATGTAAAACCAAAGTGAAATAGTTAAAAATCTCTGAAAATGAAACCACTAAATTGAGTACTAAAAAAAATGATATAATAAAAAATTATTTGATAAGCAAATTTTTCAGATCCCTACAATATGCATCATGTGGATAGTCATTTTTAGGTGTAAGATCTTCCTAGGCTTCCCATCATTTAAGATAACTGTCACTATGAAAAATCTACCAAAGATTTCTTAAAAGAGATCTGTAATAATGACTAAAATAGTTTAAAATTAACTTTTTAAAGTTTTCCAAAAGCTGCATTTTGAATTTCTATAACTCAGAAATAAAGACCACTTGCATACTACAAAAATTTTGTAGCAAATTTAGCAATTCTTAACACTTAGAAACTCCAGAAAAATCAAGAGTCTTACTTCTTAGTGAAGAATTAGGTATGATTTTGTATTTGAGTCAATATTTTTCCTAAAATAATACACCTTTCAATTGCACAGACATAGGTCAAAAACTAATCCATCTTATTTACAATTATATCCCCAATACCTGGAAAATAACTGTCACATATTTGTTAAATTTAAGTGAATGTTTTTATCCCTCTAACCTCTAGCACAGAAAATGTACTCAATTTTATGTTTGTTGAATGAAAAATGGAAAGAGCTAGTCAACAATGAAAGTGCATAAAACTTGTCATTAACACATATGCTTCCTGAATTGAAGATCAAACAAATACTCAGAACTTTATGAACAAACTCATTCATAAATATAGAGATTTAAGAAATTTGATCATATCTTTGATTTCCACAACAGATTGTCAAGCTGACTACAGCTATCCCCCATTATACTGAATCATTACTTCCATGAAATAAGACAGGAATACATGGCATTATTTAACCAAAAGTTTCAATTCTCTGAAAACCTGAAAGAGTTCTGAGGCTTTCATGACTATCAGTAGAGGTACAAGTTCTACTTGAGAAGAGTAGAAGTGGGGAGTACCAGTGGGGAGAGGAGGGGGGAGGGGAAAGATATCAGTAGGGGATTAAGAGGTACAACCTACTATGTATAAATCAGCTACAAGAATATATTGTACAGCAAAGGGAAATACAGCCATTATTTTACAATAACATTACATGGAGTATAATCTATAAAAATAGTGAATCACTATGTTGTATACCTGAAACTAATTTAATATTGTAAATCAGCTATACTTTAATTAAATTCAAACCATGTCACACCATTAAGGTACCATAACAAGTCTGATCCATTTTCAAAATATACATCTTAAATTTTACAAAATTATATTCTAATTAATATACATTAATATATGCATATGATTATATATATAGATATAGATACACAGATGTATATATATATATGATTTCTTTCTTAGAGAAATACTGTGTTTAATGGTAAGCTTGGCACACTCTAACACCAGGCATGACCAGGAGCTAAAGCAGCAGGGATGTACAGGAAACCTCCAGAGACTCACAAAGTAGAGGATGAGGAAGATAACCAAACAGAAGGGCCCTATGGCCTCAGACAAGGCAGAGCCCAGAATGGCATAGAAGAGGTATTGTTTGTATGTATGTATGCCTGGCACCCAAGCATCAATCTGTCAAACACTGTTCTAATGCTGGCCTCTGAACCAGCCATACCAACTGTGGTGTCCCCACCAGCAATAAGCTTGGCTGCTGGGTCAGTGTCCTGGGAGACAACACTGGTATGGAACTCCTGTGGGGAGCTGTTATAGAAAGGCTGTTTAGATGGGATTTCTGGCCTGCTTGGAAGGAGGCAGACACAGGCCTGATTAGACCCCAGGCACAACAATGGATCAGAGCCAGAGGAACAAACAGTGTCCTAGTGGTGTGCACGTTTTCAGTCTACCAGCTTGAGCTCTTGGCCTCACTGCTCAGCTCTCCTGCCCATGTGTCCAGAGGTCCCCCATCTCTTATACCAGAGGGTAACTATTTTTAATCTAGTTGTGCTGAACAATAAGGCTGTTCCACATATAAAACCACATAGGAGAAACTTATTAAACTTTTTTTTGCGGTACGCTGGCCTCTCACTGTTGTGGCCTCTCCAGTTGCGGAGCACAGGCTCCGGACGCGCAGGCTCAGCGGCCATGGCTCACGGACCCAGCCGCTAAGCGGCATGTGGGATCTTCCCGGACCGGGGCACGAACCCGTGTCCCCTGCATTGGCAGGCGGACTCTCAACCACTGCGCCACCAGGGAAGCCTGAAACTTATTAAACTTTGAACACACTTATTACATTTAATATCCAATACTGAAAAGTCTCAGTCCCATCTCAGTCCACTATTTTACATAAAAATGTAAAAGATTAAAAAAAAAAATCTTACCTTGCTTAAACCTACCACCAATAGTAGCACTTTTAGAAGATGTCAAATTACTGATCTTTTCACAAGCCAATGAGATGGAAAATCGAGTTTTGTTTTGCCACTCCTTCATGAATGTTTGAAAGAGAGTTTGGTCACTCGCTACGTCAATTATGGCCAAACTTTCTGAACTGCATGAGGCTAGAGTTAACTGCAATCCATCCTGTGATAACTGCGGTGAAAAACTTGTGTCTCCAATAGGACTGTCATCTTTGAAACCATTTCTAGTCTCTGGATTTAAATCGCAGTTTTTATTATCTGAAGGTGAGCCAAATGAATAACTTTCACCAAGTTGTAAACCACCACTAATTTTCTTAAGTTTTACAGAAGATGTTCCAAGAAAACCTGGAAATGACAACTTAGAAGCAGATGGTATAGGAGGAATGAGTCCATTATCATCAACTATACAGTTTTCTTTACAAGGCAAGAGGGAGGAGGTTTCACCATGAATGACATTGTTCTCTAGTGCGTCAATATTGCCTTTTACCACAATATTAGGGGATAATGGAATTCCTTGCACTTTATTTGTCTCCAAATTTGAAATCACTTCCTGTTTGTCATTTACCTCTGTGTTTTTTCCTTTCAAACTGAGCAAGTCTGTAATGGTTAATTTTAGCTTTTCATTTTCTAGAGGACTGGACACATTATCTAAAATCCTTTGCAGTCCTGGACTTAAATCAAATGATGC
Source organism: Lagenorhynchus albirostris (assembly GCF_949774975.1). Classification (NCBI taxonomy): domain Eukaryota; kingdom Metazoa; phylum Chordata; class Mammalia; order Artiodactyla; family Delphinidae; genus Lagenorhynchus; species Lagenorhynchus albirostris. The sequence continues at coordinate 78,575,001 of NC_083099.1, read as the reverse complement.
CCCTGACCATATGAATGAATTATCTTGCCTTGTCCCAGTAAATTTGGATTTTTGAGACCTTTTATCTTTATCTCCTCCAATTACTTCTCTTTGGGAATAATCATTACCCACAATCACTGGATCACTCAGTTCTAATACTCTAAGAGATCCTGCAGTATTATGTTTCTCTTGGACAGGAAATACGTCTACATTATCCAAAGCTTCAACCATCTGAGCAGAATCCATTTCTGAAAATACAGTAGACTCATCACTGAAACAAGACAATGGCTGCTGATTATCTTGATTCTCATTCACATCTGATTTTTTAATTGGGCCCTCTGGTTGTAGACACAGAGAATCAGCAAAATGGACTGAAGTTATTTCAGAAGGAAGGCGTTCTTTTGTTTGTACATCAGGTGGTTGTTCTTCTACCAGGTACTCTTCACTGAAACTGTCAAACAGTAAACTACCACTCAAATTCAAACTTGTTTCAGGAACTGGCAGACATTCTACTTCTATATCAGTACGAGTTCTCATTTTAGGAACCAGAGGTATAACTGGTTTCATAGCTTCTTGTGTTTGATAACCTTGAAGAAAACTATTTAATTGGGAGTCAGTAACAGAAAGTTCATTGCCTTTAAAACATGGGTCATTTTCCCCTATTAATATTGGAGAATAAAAAATTGGGCTTTCTGGAGTCAGGTTATCAACCCCATGTGAATCAGTGCTTTGTTTCATAGCATCTACAGTCTTAAGTTTCAAATGACTTGTCATTCCTGGTGAATGTTGTTCACCTGGAAAAGTAAAGTGAATCTCTTTCTGAAAGGAGCTCACTGAGCTCTGTTTGTCTAGGCTCTTCTGCATCATTCCTGTTGCCAGGCTGGTATCCTTTGCTCCTTCTTGCTTGGCATTTTCAGTTGCTATCTGTTGAATTATTTTCTCTGACTGAGTATCCAGGTAGAAACTATCTTCAAAATCACAGAGATCTAAACCTAAGTCAGAAACATGATTATTTTTAGTTCTGTCTGCTGCATAAGCATCTGTTTTTACTTGTACTCTAAGAGTATTCAGAATATTCTCACGCTGGCCTCCTGATTTACCAAATACTCCACTTAGTAGATGTACTCCACTGGATATCTCAGTGCTGCTTATGTTATCTCCTGATACCTGAAGATTACTTGATTTATTTTCCTCAGCATTAAACTTTGAACTTTCACATTTCATAACAACATTTGAGTCCCTATTCATATAACTGCTGTCTTTCTCATAGGGCATTTGTCTTGCTATTGGTTTTTTCAGTTTGGTGTAAGTATTTGTCTGTTTATCAAACTGCTTTTCCAGGCACTGGTTAAGTGGATGGGTGTCATGGTGTTTCACATTAACATGCTGGTTTTTTGAATCATTTTGTATCAGCACTTCATTTGTTTTTTCTGATTCAACAGCTAATCCTCTTCCATTTTCACTAACCACACTGGTGGCTTGATGAGTCACATTTTTATTCTGGGATCCTGTGATAAAATATTCCACAAGAATATCATTAGATACTTTATTGTTCCTTGAACAACTTTGTTCTGTTTGTGATGGGAATGATACTTTGCTATATCTTCCCTCAGCACAGAAAGATATGTTTTTAGCAAATGGCTCTGGACTTCTAAATTCCATATTCTTCTCATCTGAAGTAAATGACTCTTCACAATGAATAGGATTAGACAGAGTCTGTTCTTGTAAATTGATTCTACACATCCTAGTGTCTTTCACAGGGCTACTGTCTCTAGATCGTTTTAGATGCTTACTATGTTTCCAAGATTGAGAGGTTGTACTCATCTCTTCTGAACTGAAATTCAAAGCTTCTTTTTTTGTTTTCTCAGATGAGAGAGTCTGAACAACTTTCGTAGTGCTTGCTTTCCCCTCGTTCAGAGAGGTCCCTAGCTTTTCTTTATTTATACTCAAAGAAGCCCGTCTTTTTGCTCTGGAAATGGAATGCAACTGACATTCTTGATGCCCATCCTGAAATTTATAATAAAAGGAATCTGTATGCTCTCTACTTTTATCTAAATCTTGCACCGTATTTGGTAAATGAGTAACAGAAGAATCATTAAATATTGTGTTACTTTTTTTCTTTGATGCTAATCTTTTATAAGAACTCTTAGTTTGGGGTATAAATTTGTGTTCTTTTACTTCTGATTCACTGCAGGTCAATGAGTGTGTATCAGAATTTAAAAGGGAATATGGACTCCACTGCACTCCCATTTCAACTAAGTCCTGCTGCAGAATCATTCTGGCTTCTTCTACTATAAGAGTTGCCGCTTCCCTTTCAGTTAAATCTTTTCTGCCAGTCACCCAAATAGTTCGCATATTCCGACGCTCTTCAACTGCTTCCTCTTCCTCATCCACTGCCTTTCGGGTACTATACAAGAGGTAGGAAAAGAAATAAATTAATGCATTGATTCATTCATTAATACAAGTATTTATTAAGCATCAATCTGAGCTTTTCTAGGAACTGAAGAAATAGCACTGAACAAGAGGGAAATGTATCTACTCTCATAGCGCTTACATTATAGTTGGGGAAATCAGAAAGTAAACAAATGTTAAAATGCATTCTGTGTCAACTGGTGATAGATAAGAGCTGTGTAAAAAATTGAAGCACAATTGTGACCACCTAGAGGGGTGGGAAAGGGAGGATGGGAGGGAGATGCAAGAGGGAGGAGATATAGGGATATATGTATATGTATAGCTGATTCACTTTGTTATAAAGCAGAAACTAACACACCATTGTAAAGCAATTATACTCCAATAAAGATGTTAAAAAAATGAAGCACCAGAAAGGGATAGGTGGTTCTGCAGTTTTTAAATAGCATCATTAGGGAAGGCCTCACTAAGACAGAGTCTTTAAATGGAAACCTGGAGTTTATTGACAGAATTTGAAAGACAGTTCAGAGTAACTACAAGAGATTCAAAATGAAGAGAGAAAGTTCAGAATTGAGAGACCCAGAGAAGGAGAACCCCATATTTTTCATACAAATTCTGCCCAAATATCTGGCTGACCTCAAAACTATGCAAGTGTGGAGAGACTCCAAGCAGCTAGGTGAAAGTCTAAACAACTGAACAGAGATTTGAGCTATTGCCTACAACAGGAAAAGTTTGAGCTTAGCCAAGCTGACTGACAAAATATCAGTGCTCTTCATAGTAAAATAATAGATTCTACACCCTAAAAGGTCAAACATACGTAACTGAAGTACCATGAAGAGAAGATAAACAGGATGAGGCATAAAAATTATGGAAGCTGGGAAACTTTTGTTTACAACCAAGATAAAATAACAGGGACCAATTTAGCCTCTCACCCAAAACAACTAAAAACTGAGGCTAGGTCATAAAAGACATTGCAGTCTCCATTTTGCTCTCTTTTGGGTCACTCACTCTGGGGGAAGCCAACCATCATGGCAAAAGGATCTCAAGCAGCTCTATGGAGAAGTTCACGTAGAGAAATGAACACCAACCTGCCAGCATGTGTGTGAGGCATCTTTAAAGCAGATCTAAGTCAGCCCTTCAGATGACTACAGTTCTGGCCAACAACTTAACTACAACCTCCTGAGGAGCTCAAACCAGAACTACGAGGAAAGGTACTCCCACATTCATGACTTGCAAAAACTTTGAGTAAATATATATTTACTAGTTGCTTTTAAGACACTAAGTTCTTAAGTAATTTCTTCCATAGCAAGAGTTAACTAAAATGCCTAGTAAAACTATTGAACTTCAAAGATATAGAAAATATATCTCGGGACTTCCTTGGTGGTGCAGTGGTTAAGAATCTGCCTGTCAATGCAGGGAACACGGGTTCGAGCCCTGGTCTGGGAAGATCCCACATGCCGTGGAGCAACTAAGCCTGTGCACCACAACTACTGAGCCTGTGCTCTAGAGCCCGCGAGCCACAACTACTGAGCCCATGTGCCACAACTACTGAAGCCCACGCACCCTAGAGCCTGTGCTCCGCAACAAGAGAAGCCACTGCAATGAGAAGCCTGTGCACCCCAATGAAGAGTAGCCCCTGCTCACCACAACTAGAGAAAGCCCACACACAGCAACGAAGACCCAATGCAGCCAAAAATAAATAAATAAACAAATAAATGTTAAAAGGAAAGAAAAGAAAAGAACTCTCAAGGCCTACATATTTGGAAGGGCAAAAGAATCACACTCCCGTAAGAATTCTCGAAAACAGCATACAAAGCAAAGAAACAACATTTTCAAAAAACTCAATAAAAGAAAGTATAGACCAAGGATTTCTATCCAGCCAAGGTGTGCTTCAAATATTAAGGTTATGGAAAATCTGTCTGAAACACACAAGAACTTGAAGAATTCTATATTATATAAGCCCTCCTCAAGGAACCTAAAGCTACTAGAGGATAAGTTTCATCCACTCAAGAGAGGAAGGGATACTTCAGAAATAAGAACGATGGTAAGAATCTGAATAACTAAAAATGTAGATTATATTAGTCTTCCAACCCTACCCCCCCACAAGGGTGGAGGCAAAGGTGGAAAATTAATGTATGCAAGTTTTATATTGAGATAAAGTAGAAAGAATGCACTTTGAAAAAGGGAGAGGGAAAAAGAAAGTTAAAGTAAGCTCAATGTCAGTGACTGTTGTTCCGGCAATAGGTAGGAATTACAGGGTACAATTAAAATCTTGACAAACCATATAATAAAAAGTACAAAAGCACCCATTAAAACACAAATATACACCTTTCTAAATTTAAAAATAAAATACCAAAGAATACCCTTGGGTGGAGAAAGAAACAGCAAATATCACATAATACACATAATTATAAAATAATTTGAGAGAATTGAAACCAAACATGTTATTCATATTGATAAATGTGAATGGGATTAAATCATCTATTAAAAAGATCTTCAATTTGTTTCAGAAAGCAAAACACAACTACAACTCAATGTGGTACAAAAAAGCATACCTAAAACAAAGTAATTCAAAAAGGCTAAAAATAAAGGAATGGGCAAAGGAATTCCCAGGCAAAGGGAAACAAGAAGAAAGCAGTGAGGGATATTCCAAGAAGGGTATAATTTAATGCTCAAAACCAAAAGCACAACAAAGATAACTATCAATCAGTCATATTTACTATGAACATTTACACTCTAAATAACAAGCAACCACATTTGTGAAGCAAACACTGTAAGAGATACAAGGAGACAAAGAGAGAAGTGTACTAACAATTAGTAGACTTTAATAAACCATTCTTATTAAAAGACAGATGAAGTACTGGCAGGGAGGAATAAATAGGAATGAATAAGACTTAATTAACATAATCAAAAAGGTAGATTTTGTGAAAATATCTCAAACATTTTACTTTTATAATAGAGAATACAACTATCTAGTTTGTATTGATCATATATTAGGAAACAAAGAAATTGCCAGTGAATTCCATAAAGTAGAAATGTTATAAACAACATGCTTATATTGCAATGCAATAAACTAAAAATTATTAACAACAAAAAAGAACTTCTACCCAGGCAAAAAAGGGAAAACATGCAAATTCCATAATTCCTAAAAAAAATAACGAAAGCCCTAAATATCAGAATCTATGGTACATTTAAAATAAGAGACCACAGGAAAATTCACAGTACTAAATTCATAGTATTAAAATAAAAACACACAGTATTTTATCAATAAAAATATGAATGTCAACCAATTAAACTCCTAGTTCAACAAAAAGAACTAGAAAAAGTATGACAAAGTAAAACAAAAGAAAGCAGTAGGTAGTAATAAAATTCAAAAAATAGGATTTAATGAGGTAGGTTTTTTTAATAGACCTAACTAGTAAAACAAAATACTTGATTTTTTAAAATTTACAAAATAGACTACTAGTTAATCTGATCAAAAAGAAAACAGAAAGCAGAAAATTACAAAATAATAAATCAAAAAAGAGGCATAGCCAATGAAATAGAAGAAATATTTAAAATTCCTAACAGACTAATTTATAGATCGCTATGAAAATATATTTGAAAATCCAGATGAAATAGATAATTTCGTTGGGAAAGAAAGGCTACCAAAATTGACCCCACTAGACATAGAAAGCTTAAAGAGATTAAGTTCTGAAAAAATAAAATAGAGAAGGTGATCAGAGAATTAACCCCATAAAAAGGCACCATCCAAGACTGTTTCATAGGGTAATCATATCAAACCTTTAACCAGTCCCAAAGTACTGAAAATAAGGGAAAATCTTCCTTTTTGTTTTTCATGAAGAAAGTCTGATATGAAAACTTGAGTAAAGACAGTGCAAAATACACATACAAAAACTGTAGACTAATATTATTTATGGATAACAATGCAAAAGTATACTATATTAAATATTAGCAGATAGAATCCAACATCATGTAAAAAAATAATATAACACAACCAAGTGAAATTTATTCTGGAACATAAAACTGATTCAATATAGGAAATCTATTAATATAACATGCTAAGAGATGTAAAGGGGGAGAAACCTATGACTATCCCCATAGATACTGAAAAAGCCTTTAACAAAATTTAAAACCCATTCCTGATAAAAAATATACGAGAAAATTGCAATTAATGGACATTTTCTTAAAATGATTACACACACACACACACATCCCATAGTCCTGAAGTCAGTATCTTACTAGAGTAGCAGAGGCATTTCCACTAGGATCACAAACAAAGCAAAAATGTCCACTATCTCTATTACTACTGTCTACTACCACTACCTATTAGAGCTATTAGCTAATTCAATTAGACCAAATAAATCAGTTAGATGCACAAGAATTGTTAGGGAAAAAGTAAAATAATTCTATTTGCAAATGATACGACAATATATCTGGAAAATCCTTGAGAATCAATGATAAAAGTAATTTAAACAAAAGTATTCAGAAAATAGCACGATAAAAAAATATAAAACTCAATAGCCTTTACATATTCAAATAATAACCATGTAGAAGACATAGAAGAGAGCCACTAATTAAAAACAGGATAATGATTAAACAGGAATAAATTTAACAAGAAATGTACAAAATTTGTATGAGGAAAACTAAAACTCCTGAAAACCTGTATGAGGAAAATATTTTAAAACTCCTGAAAAATCAACAAGACTAGATCCAATGCAAAGATATTACCTATCCTTGGGTAGGTTCACTCAACATTATAAAGATTTCAGTTCTATTAAATTTCAATCGAATTCTAATACAATATCAAAAAGCACTTTAAGTTTCATATGGGCAAACATGCAAGAATAGCCAAGAAAATACTGAAAAAACATAAGGTAGAATTTACTCTACCAGACATTAAAACACACTATAAAGCCCTTATAATTAGAAGCATGGTACTGGCTCATTAACTGACAGAAAGAATAGCAAATAGAATAGAAAGTCCAGAAATAGACTTAATTACATATGGATATTTAATATATGATGGTGGCATCTCAAATCACTGGGACAAAGATAAACTTTTTTATAAATGGGAACCATTGAGAAATAAAATTGGATCCAGACTTAACACCATACACAAAATTAAATTCTAAATGAATCAGGAATCCAAATGCAAACTTACAAATACTAGAAGAAAACGTGTGAATTCCTCTTTAACCTCAATATATGAAAAACCTTTCTAACTATGACAATTTAGAAGCAAAAAAAAAAAAGATTGCTAAAAAATAAATGAAAAGAAAAATAAAAATTTTGCATGGTGAAAACAATGCAATAAAGTCAAAAGACAATTGATAAGTTTTTGAGAAAAATGTATGAAATATACATGTGAAACAAATGGCTAAGAACCCTAATCAGTTTTAAAAAGAAAAGATTCTAAGACTCTTTAAAAAGGAGAGGGTAAAAACCAAAATCTAGTAGAAACATAAGGAAAAGACATAACCAGATAATTCACAAAGATATATTTCTTTAAATAATCCTGAAAATAAGAAAAAATATTCACCATCACGCACATTTAGAGAAATGCACATTAAAACCATACTGAGATACAACTTCTCATCTATCCAACTAGTAAAAATGAAAACCTTTTTGTCAAAGAGAAAAACCAGAGGCTCCAAATGGCATCACTTGTGCTAAAGCCCATGATACCAAGCCTAGATTTAATACATAACCTAAATACAATTTAAACCTTCATCAGAAGTGTAATCTTTTTTTTTTTTGAAATATAGTTGATGTACAATAAGAGCTGTATTTTTTTTTTTTTTTTTTTTTTTTGGTTTAAAGACAAGCTTGTAAGGATTGGCTACTCCAAAGTTCTAAGGAATATAGCTAACTCAAATGCTTTTCAAGATCAAGTTATCCAAGATAATCTTTAGGAAGTAAAAGCTAGTTTAAGTTTGTCGCTTTAATTAAAACAGACAAGTCTTAATAGTTGTCAGCATTAATTATATTTTTATTCTACCTAAGCTAACAAATTTGTCAGCAAGAAAAATAACTTGGTATGATGAAATTTTCATTAGTAACCTAAATATAATTGTTTAGAGCAAGTAAATTAAATAAATAAAAGTAGAATAAAAAGATTTTCTAGGTGAACTTTTGAAATAAGTTTTCCAAATCTTTAGCCTGAAACCCTAAAGTTTTGCTAAGCTTAGGTTAAGTAATGGAAATTTATTGAACATTTAGATCATTCCAAATAAGATAAAATAGGTGAAAGATTAATTACTGAACACAGCTTTATCTACTTTTGGCTTTCTATTGTTTAAAAACTAAAGATAAAATTTGGGATTATTAGTAAGCATGTTTGGTGCTGCCAACTATTGGCACTTGCCATCTACCTCTACAAGGATTAAATCATGAGCTGCTGCAGCTGCTGACCTTCAACACCCCCTGAAAGGAGTTCAGGGTGGAGATCAGGAATGAGGCACTTCATGCTCTGGGAAAAACTGGCAGAAAAGGTCTTCAGATAGATATTTTCAGGAGATTTTATGAGCCCAATTCTTACATTCCTCATATCTAGAAAAGCACTAAAATCATTAACAGTGACGCCTGCTCCTCATGACTAGCAGCAAGCCTCTGCCAAAATGTGTGCTTGGCTGCTCGTACCCCCCTTCACTAAAGTCATATAACACTGACCTTCCCCGCTACCTCTTTGGAGCGGCTTCTCAGAGCTACCTGAAATGCTGTCTCCTGGGCTATAGTTCTCATTTTGCCCCAAATAAAACTTAACTCACAACTCTCACATTGCGCTTTTTTTTTTTTCAGTCAACAGTGCCATGCTAAGAAAGTTTCTATGAGAAAGCACATGTTTCTAGAAGTTACAAAGATTACTTATAATTTTGCCAAGCTTCGGAATGCTAGTGTAAGAGTCCACAACTGTTTAGTTCCTAAATTTTAGCCAGAAATTAAGGTTTTCAAAAGATTAAAAATTCTAATATATGTAATTAAAGCTACAAGAAACAACAAAGGAAACATCTCCATATGCAAGAAAAGCACGATATGCTTTTGGCTAGAAAAGGCATGAGAGACTTCCCTGGCGGCACAGTGGTTAAGAATCTGCCTGCTAATGCAGGGGACACAGGTTCGAGCCCTGGTCCAGGAAGATCCCACATGCCACAGAGCAATTAAGCCCATGTGCCATAACTACTGAGCCTGTGCTCAAGAGTCCATGAGCCACAACTACTGAAGCCCGCAGCCCTAGAGCCCGTGCTCCGCAACAAGAGAAGCCACCGCAATGAGAAGCCTGCACACCGCAACTAGAGAAAGCCCGCGTGCAGCAACAAAGACCCAACGCAGCCAAAAAATAATTAATTAATTATTTTTTTAAAAAAACAACGAAAAGAAAAGGCATGAGGAATGAAGATGCATTTTGTTAAGGGAAATGAGAGTAATTTTGTCTGAACTAGAGCTTCTGGTTATAAAGGGTAAACTAAAGGCATACAAAAATCTTTTCTCTCTTCACTGAAGAGAGAAAAGATTTTACCTTGTGTAATCAAGCTGGCTAAAACTGACTTATTATAAGCATTTTAAAAATTAAGTTTTAATATCAATAGTGTACTTATATAAAACTAGAACTTAATTTTCCTTCATCTGCTAAATAGACAATCGAGTATTGTTTCATATGGACCTGTGATCCTATTTAGTCAAGTGTCCAAACCATTTGATATCTTTGACAAACTTCCCCAAATCAAATTCTGAATGATGTCTTTTGACCACAAACTAACTTTGAAATTTTTCAGAGGCCCCTGGAACATTTCAAAAGATGTTAGGCTTATTTGATATATTAAATAACATCGGAAGCATTACCAAACAAGAAGTAACATTAAGCCTTCTTTATGTTGTACTTGATTAGGTGTGTAAGTGTTCTAGAAATTGTGTGAAATTCCTAGAAACTTGATATATCCTGGTATAATCCTAACTTATAATTCTAGTCATTATCTTAAAATGGTGTATGACATCCTCTGGGACCCCAATCAGAAATGGGTAACAAGTAAACAATCCTTTTACTGCTATTCACTTACTTTCTAAAATTACTCATCAAAATTGAGGCTCACACTAAAAATATTGAACCTGAGTAACAGGGAAATGACCTAGCTGACTTTCATGTAAAGGCAACAGAATCTATATAAAGATTGTGGCAAGTGTTGATGAGATTCGTTCTACTTCTCCAAAAATGACCCGCTTACTGCCAGACCTGATGTCCTTATAACAGACGACAGTCTGCTCCTGAATCAGAGAAACTAAGATGGGTAAACAATGGCTGTAAATTAAACAAACAGCTGGAGCTGTGGGAAAACCAAGATGGCCTCATGGTTCTTCCTGGCTCCCTGACAAATCTCATTTTTCTGTTTTCCCATTCCTTCACCCACCACAGTATATGTAAGAACAACTATTTGTGTCCCTAAAGGCCTTAGGCTTCCTCCCTCTGGGCCCTTGAAAAACTGTATTCAAGCAGAAAAAGTATTAATTACATAGGACTACATGACCTGAGGAGGATACTCTAATGTTTCTGTTCTTCCAGATTTAAGGAGACCTTTTCTTAAGCTATCTATGACTTAACAACAATTTGGTAAAGTATACCTTTGTGAACAAAGATGAAACATTTTCTCCCCACCTGATCCCTCCAGAATTCAGGAACTCTCAGTGAATATTCTTACTCTCTTAACAATTTATTTGCTTGCATAAGTTCAATAACAATCTGTTCTCCTTATAACAGGATACAATTAGAAACACTGGCTATATTACCAAGGCTTTGACTGGAATGTCATATTTGAGAAAGGTGTGCACAGACTCAGATATGACCAGATAGCTTCAAAGAACTGCTTCAAAACAAAATCAACCAGGTACCTTGCTTACAAGGTTTCAGCAAAGCAGTCTTAAAAAAGGACTTATATGGTCAATCATTATTCTTGCTGTACTTATATAAATAATCAGGCCAAGTTTAATGCAAACAAATTAGTTTTACTATGATTATCTTTGGTTAAAAAAAATATAGGGGTAATTAAAGAGAGAAAAATTATCTTTGCACCTTTGTAGATAGTATTAGATTCTAGTCCTGTTAATTGTCTTTGAGGTTTTATTACATACCTGTAAACTGGACTGGATCCTGAATTCTTCTAGTGTCCTTAAATATCTGGCTACAACTCACCAAATTAATATTTCCAATTTTCTCCCACCCTTCTGATTTGACATCACTAAGAACAAAGGCAGCCTTTGAGCCCAGTCAGAAGGGAGCTTACCAAGTGCTCCTGACCACTGACACTGATGCAAATTATGGAAAGCATTGAGCCTTGGGTACATGTCTCACAGCTAAGGACGACCACCTGACATCTGGTCCTACACAACACTGGAGACCCCTGAATCAAAATGATGAGTAAGAAAAGTCACTGATATTGATGTCTACTGCTTTCACCCAAGACACCAGATTCAAGTCTTCTTGCTTTAGTTAAACATGAAACCCTTTCTCCTTTTCTTTCTTAATTTCACTCTGGCATTGGCCTGGAAAGATAACACCCTCATCTGTATCTCCCAGGCCATTACTAAGAAGGGATAAGCTTCAGTATTTAGGATAACTCTATTTTAGGATGGGAGATTCTCTTTCCACATGCACTAAAAACCTGACTGACTCCTGGCTTGAAAAGGTAAATGCAGCAGTCCCTGTGAATAAATCTTTTATCAGTATTCCTTAACAGGAATGGTTTGCATCCCGACAGGTCTTGTCTTTGTCTGTGGTGGTTATCATTCTCCTTGGGCCCATATGAATGCCCATATGGCTGGCACACAACTGTACTAGGCGTCTTAGGTTATCTAACTGTGCCCCTAACTGTTCTAGAAAAGGTCTAACAGGAGGATTCATGATTCAAGAACTGCTTCCTTTGGCAGGGTCTACTTCCCTGATTAGGAGTTAAAACAAAGAAGAATATAATCAGGAACCTTTCCTCAACTCTTAGAGAACATTGCAGATTCCATTGCTAGGGCACTAATTGCCCAACAAAAATACTTAGACTCTCTGGTCACAGTTGCTCTTGATAATAAGATAGCCCTTGATAATCTTTTAGCTGAGCAGGGAAGTGTCTGTGCTATGACCAATACCATCTGTTGTACCTGGATTGACACTTCTGGTGAAGCTGAAACTTAATTATGTAAGATCACTGAGTAAGCCACTTGGCTTAAAAGGGTGACTCCTTCAACAGTGTCTTTGACTGGTTTGGGTCTTGGGGACTATGGCTCTGAAGCACACCCCAAATACTGGGAGTTATCCTATTTATAGCTGTCATAAACATCAGCACATTGGATTCTCTCAAAAGTTTTAAATGCATGTTCACAGCCACTGACCAGCAGAGAAGTGATCTCCCTGAGTGGAACATCAGAAAAGAAATGAGGAGAACAGCCACCTTAAAAATTGTGAACCTGTAACAGGGAAGAACAAAATCTGACTCCATGTTGGATCTGTTTCTTTTACTTAACCTTTGCTTCCTGTTGCTTTTGTGACTATAATCACTAAAAGGATGCTCTTTATAGCTATAAGCATACATAGTGGCGTCCCTTGGGGAACCCTGCCCCTCTGCCTCAATGTTAAACCAAAGTGCCTTCATTCAGCTCACAGGGAAACACCCTGCCCCTGCCCGCCCGTGAATGGCTGCAAGAAAGAAGAAATTAACACATCTCCTCTCAGACGCTGGCCAAACCAGAAGATATTTTGCAAGACTTAGAGCCTTTTTACTTTACTTCCTCACCTCCTCCCCATCTCTGTTCTATAAAAGAAACTAGCATCCAGACCCAGATAAGATGGTACTCTAGGACTCTAGTCTGCCATCTTCTCGGATGCCCAGCTTTCCAAATAAAGTCGCTATTCCTTGCCTCAACACCTCATCTCCTGATTTATTGGTCTGTTGTGCAGCAGAACAAGCTTGGACTTGGTAACAAACCTGAAGTCATGGCCTGTGAATATCACAGGAGTTCATCAAAGACGTCATGACCTATGGATAGCACAACAAAGATCAACAAAGCTGCAGAGCAGTAGTTGAGAGCGAAGCTAATGCCTTAAATTTTGATCACATCTCTCAGGCTGAGAGTATGATGAAAAGGAGGGAACTGTTAAAGAGAAAAGCCACAGGCCCCAAATGGCTAAAGCCCATGATACCAAACCTAGATTTAATACCTAACCTAATTGCAGTTTTGACCTTCACCAGAAATGTAATCTTAATCAACCAGTCTAGAATTTCCTGGTCAGCACCAAGAGGTAATCTGTCCATCCTCCCTCCCCACCCACCCCCAAGATACAATCTGCATGATAAAACCCCCTTGCCTTTCCCTTTTACCCCCAAAAAGCTGCCCTGGTATAAAAATAATCCTTTCTTTTATTTTGCTAATAGCTCCTTTGCCCTATCCTTCTTCCTACAAAAACCTTCCATCTTTTAGTAAAACCCCTTCTAGTTCCTAGATTGGATGCTGCAATTCATGAATCACCTAATAAAGCTAGTTGGATCTTCAAATTTACTCAGCTGAATTTTGTTTTTTAACAACATCCAACAATGGATTCTACTGGTGAGCTGAGGGGTAATAGACTAGTGAGAGTGTAACTTGGCTAGACACTTCTGCAGAGCAATTTGGAATCTAATAAATCTATATATATGCACTTACCTTCTGAAATCTCACATCTAGGAATTTACTCTGAAGAAACATCACCAACAATATGAAAATACATATGCACAAGGTAATTCATTACAGATTGTTGGTAATGGCAAGCTATTTGAGACAATCTGAATGTTGGATGGGTTTTCTGGCTTTTACGTACCGGGCACTGAAAGGGTGGCCAGTCTCCAAATACATCAGTTTCTATTCAGAAAATTAACATTAATACAATACTGTATCTAATCTACACACCTTACTCAAAATTTACCAATTGTTCCAAGTATGTCCTTTTTCTAATCCAATCTAGAGTAAGGTGGTACATTTAGTTGTCATGTCTCTTTAGCTTGCTTTAATTGGAATCAGCTCCTCAGTCTTTGTTTCCGTGACCTTGATATTTTTGAAAAGTGCTGGCCAATTATTTTGTAGAATGTCTCTCAATTTAGGTTTGTCTGATGTTTCTCTACAGTTAAATTTACATTAGACATTTTTGATAAAAATATTCCAGGAGTAATGTTGTGTCTTTCTCAGTATGTCACATGAGGAGGCAGATAATGTTGATTTCTCATATTACTATGTTTCATTAATTTTGATCAGTGAAGGTTCTGGGCTTTCAGAAGAATCATAGTCATGGCAATAATAGCTTTAGAATCACACAGAAGAGATTCCAAAATATGTTTACAAATTTTTTCCAATTAAATTTTTAAAAATGTGTACTGACTTCAGATGACTCCCTGGAAGGGTTAAGTATGATATGTGGTATGCTGTTACCACAGAGATACTCCCACATCTGAATTTTTTCACCTCAGGTCTTTTATTACATATTTCTAAGCAACTATGAATATATCCAAAGATTCTGTGAAAATCACAGGCTCCAGAGGAGATCAACACCTTTACAAGTAGGTTTTAAAGCATACTCTATGTAGGTTTCAGCCAGAGGCACACCCCAAAGTGACAAAATCTCCCACCAATGGATCTGCCAATCTGGGGTCACAGGAGATGACCCTGCCCCCACAGCTCCACATTCTCTGCTTGGGTTGCATATGCTTAAGACTCCAAGCAATTTCATCCTTCAAAATCTAGGTAGAGGTAGCTATACAGCTATAGCTATGCTGGCTGTAGTGCATGCTGTACTAGGGCCCACTAGTAGGAATCACACCTGCCGTTGCTGCCGAAGTACACGGAGTAGAGCCCATGATGTGAGATGGCGCTGCGCAGTGAGGCCCTTTCTTTGACTATGCTCCCATCCCTTCACACATGTTTCAAGTTTCAGAGCATGTGTCAAACCAAAGAGGAAAGAAGCACTGAACTGGAAATGAGATTAATGCTCTAATTTAGGACAAATTTTTAAAACCTGAAAATAAAACTGTTAATACTTGAAACTGCCTAAACAGCTATAGAATCTAGCTAAGATTCCATATAACAGTGAGTTCAAAGAATAGTGGTTGAGAAAATAATTAAGCTATTCCTTGATAATATGCTGAGTCCAGCCCATTCAATGAATTCGTTACACACTTACACACACACACACACACACACACACACACACACACACACACACATCAAGAAGTCCTCTTCTCATAAACTGTTTTTGAGGGACTAGTATTCCAAAGAATATTCAAGAAGAGTATATTTTAAAGTTTTCTTGCCTGAAGAAAATCTAAGATGAGTCCTGGATATATACTGAGAACTAAAATCCATCAAAGCAGAAACATTGGTAACTTAACTTTACTCAAACTTTCTAGGAGAGAGTTATGATACATTTAGAAGTGTCTTTAAAGTCATAAAATATATTTTAAACATACAAAAAAAGAAAAAAGTAATCCTCAAGGGGAAAAGGAGCCACATTTTCTTCCACTTATACCAAATATGGCACGATATTATCTAAGGGAAAAATATTTTAGTATATTATCTATTATTTACAAATTGACCTGTTTTCATTTAATAACATATGTAGACAAGGGTTTTTTTCTTACCTTTTAAAAGGCACAGCATTTTTCAGAACACTTTCCACGTCAGCAACATCTGCTCTGGCAAGATCGGCCACAGTAAGAAAGCCAGAAGCATAGAGGAATCTGGCTCTCTGTGCATTAAGTAAGGATACCCGGACCAGGTCACACAGCTCCCTCTGGATGCCAAATGTAAGACGCTTCTGAAACTGGGACAGTAGTAGTTCCATGTTGTGCCAGCCCAGGCGGTTGGAAAACACTGTAATCATCCCTAGAATATTCATATAATATTTATTGAATTAAAAATTCTTTCTAGACCAATTCTCCGTTTCTTGAGATGTATTTTTATTTCACTGCTGTTATTCTTTCTGCAGAATTATAAAGTTTAACAGGCCCAAGGTATAAAATAATAGGAGAGCAGACATCTTTAAGGGCCTAGCTAATTGGCTAGACACATTAAATATCATCTCATTTTTTCTTAATCATGAACTTGCATTTGAAAAAATTGAGGCAGAGCACATAAACACAAAACAAACAAAAAGCCCTCACTAGTTTGCCTCTCTCTCTCTATTTTTTTCCTTACTTTCTTTAAAGAAGAAAGAACTCTTAAAACAGGTAAAGAACTCTTTTCACCTAGAGGAAAACAAGAGAGCTAATTTAAATTGTCAAGTGCTGAGAGGATTATTTACAAAGAGTGAAAGTCCCATTGATAATTTCATAAAAAAAAAAAAAAAAGGTTGCCCAGCTTGATAGCTATACCCTCTTGAAATAAAGAGGCCAGAGTAGCCAAGTCTCAAGTCATTAAGAAAATCACTTCCCTACAAGAACATTAACCCTAGAGGTAATCTGAGATCTTTGATGCCAGTGAGTTGAAGGGTAAGTCTCTCCCTTCTTACTACCCTCTCCTGGCATCTTTCCCTCGGTAATCTCTCATGCACACAATTTCACAAGGAAACTTCTTACACATGTAAACACACTCTCCAGCAGCCCAGGATTTCCCTCCTAAGGGCTTAAGGATTTCTTGGTAAAATCAGACCTAGAACTTCCCTTGTTTGCCTAGCTTAGAAGATAAGAGTTTAATTTTATTAAGAAAGACCAGTATTTCCTTAGAGAACAGATATTTAAAACAATGAGACAGAAGTCCAGAAAGCCCTCTCCACTTGCCATCTTCCACAATAACAAGTATTAATCAATAACTTGATGAAAAAATGAAGACCAGTGAGAACTGTGTCTGTTTCTTCTTACAATATGCTCCCCCACCAAAAAAAAAAAAGACAGAAAAACAAAGAAGAGCGATGGTCAGCAGGTTGCTACGGAATGGAAGGGGACCAAGATCCAGACACTCAGCCAGCTGCCAGTCTTCTGTAGCAGGGTAACTGAGCCCACAGGAGTCATAGTTTTGGGTGTTTTGATGATGACAGGAACTATATAAAATTATGGCTTAACATGATCCCCTCACTTTTAGAGAAACCTACAGTAAAATGGAATTTGAAAAAAAGTAATCTTAACTTGACCTCAAACCACAGAGTCTTAAATAAATGTGGGAACACTTGTTTAACTGACCTGCATAAACAGCAGCCGACTGTTGTAACGATTGAATCTGTCCACGACTGCATCCATATTTCTGATTAATTTCCTTTAAGGGAACTTCACTGATTAAATCTAATAGCACAAGACTGGTAAAAAACCTAGAAAGTAAATTACCAAAAGTATGGTAAGAGGTCATTTATGTCTACTATGAAAGTACAATGTATGTTGAGAAACAAGAAAGAACCAAAAAAGGTAAGAGGGTGAGAAGGTGAGAAGACTCCTAATAGGATATAGGATTAGTGGACAAAGAGCTCAATGTTCGTAAATTCTAACATACGTTAGTACTATAGCAAAAAACTAATATCTGTATAACAAAAAGATTTTGTTCATATTTCAATAATGCTAACTAATTTTAAGAAATGAGACTGGGTTCAAGAAATATGATGGCACAAAAATTTTAAAGAACACTTGATACACAATTATATCACCTAATCATATTTCAATCAAAATTTGGTTATAAAGAAGTTTTGATGTGAAAGGCAATTGTGCCACAAATAAGCCAAGTATATAATCCTTACAAAATTTACACTTGACTATGATGTAAATAATATGAGACTAATGCTTTAAGAAAAATAATTTTATTATATTTCAAAGAGGCTAAAGCCTGTACAATTTCCCCACCTGAATCTTTTAATTGGCTCTTCCCTACTGGTAACAAATCAATTCAAAGGATGATATAAACCATATCCTCAAATGGAGCCACACTAAGTTGGCAATTCTGATCATATCTTCTTTAAGGGAAGAAAGTAATTAAGAGTTCTACTTTAAAAAGTCTTGATATATAGTGGCTTCTTATAAGCTACAAAGAAGAAACTAAAATATCAATAAATTCAGTAAATACAAGAAGTTGAAAATTTTTACTATATTCAGCCAAAACTTTTATTTTAATGACAATGAAAGTGATTACAATAAACTGAACATCTACTGTATATCCAATACTGTGTTAAAAACTGGATAGTCCAGGCTCCTTGATATTTACCTTTTATGGATGGCCATTTGTCGGTGCTGTTTCTCAGTTCTGGCTGCTACTTTTCCTTTCACACAGCGAGCCAAGAACCCTTCTTCAACTCCCACTAGCTCTGCCACCCGTTTCATAGAAGCTGGCAACTTCTCCCATAAACAGAAAAATCGATACCAATCAATAGTAGTCCAATCCTCAAACACAGGTGTAACCTAAAGGGAAGAAGCATCATTCATTACCTAAAACTATTGCATTACAAAAGGGACAAAATCGTAAACGTATACTTCATGTTAAAAACAAAGGCCTCATGGGCTTCCCTGGTGGCGCAGTGGTTGAGAGTCCACCTGCCGATGTAGGGGACACAGGTTTGTGCCCTGGTCTGGGAAGATCCCACATGCCGCGGAGCGGCTGGGCCCATGAGCCATGGCCGCTGAGTCTGCGTGTCCGGAGCCTGTGCTCCGCAACGGGAGAGGCCACAACAGTGAGAGGCCCGCGTACCGAAAAAACAAACAAACAAACAAAGTCTTCAGTATTTGGAAAAATTTCTAAATATGATAATGCCTCACTTATATGGAAACTTCATTTAATCACAAACAACTCACTGACAAGAGAAAAGAAGAGACCACTAAGCACACAAGCTGGATTTTACAGAATCCAAGGACTTTAATCATAGACACTTTTAATCTCGGTATTCTGATGTTAAATACAATCTTAAGTATTTTGTATGACTTCTGAGAAAATACAGGGAGGGGAAAGAGGAATCAATATTCACAATTGCTATAATATATTTATTATCTGAAGTGTCCAGTATTCAACAACAACGAAAAAAAACAATGAGACATTCAAAGAAACAGAAACATGTGTCCCAAACACAGGGGAAAAAGCAGGCAAAAGAAACACCTTTGAGGGGTTCCAGATGTCAGAAATATCTGCAAAGACTTCAAAGAGACATTAAAAGTATGGTCAAAGAACAGCAACAACAAAAAAAACATGCTTAATAATGTAAAGGAAAGTATGATGACAATGTCTCATCAAGTAGGGAATATGAATAAAGAGAAATGATTAAAAAAAAGAGCCAAATGGAAATTCTAGAGTTAAAAAATACAACTGAAATGAACTATTAACTATAGAGCTCAACAGTAGATGCAAGCTGGCAGAATAAAGAATCAGCAAACATGAAGATAGATCCATCAAGATTATGTAATCTGAGAGGTGAGAAAAAAGGAAAAAAAAAATGAACAGAGCCTCAGAGAAATGTGGGAAGCATTAAAGTGTACCAACACATGCATAATGAGAGTACCAGAAGAAGACAGAAAGGAACAGAAAGAACATTTGAAGAAATTATGGCTAAAACCTTTCCAAATTCAACGGAAAACTTTACATATGCCAGAGACTAAAAGTGAACTCCAACTAGGAAAGCTCAAAAAGACCCACACCCTGATGCATCAGAGTCAAAATGTAAAATACCAAGTGAAAATCATGAAAGCAGCAAAAGAAAAACAATGCATCATATACAAGGGAAACCAAAAAAAATTAAGAGCCGACTTCTCATCAAAAACAATGGAGGACAGGGCTTCCCTGGTGGCACAGTGGTTGAGAGTCCACCTGCCGATGCAGGGGACATGGGTTCGTGCCCCAGTCCGGGAGGATCCCACATGCCACAGAGCGGCTGGGCCCATGAGCCATGGCCGCTGAACCTGCGCGTCCAGAGCCTGTGTTCCGCAACAGGAGAGGCCACAACAGTGAGAGGCCCGCATACTGCAAAAAAAGAAAAAAAACAATGGAGGACAGAATGCTGTGAAACAATGTGTTCAAACTGCTGAAAGAAAAGAAAAGTCAACAAAGAATCTTATATAAA
Source organism: Lagenorhynchus albirostris (assembly GCF_949774975.1). NCBI lineage: Eukaryota > Metazoa > Chordata > Mammalia > Artiodactyla > Delphinidae > Lagenorhynchus > Lagenorhynchus albirostris. The sequence goes on along the minus strand of NC_083099.1, from coordinate 78,554,588 downwards.
GGAAAACTAACTTTATAAAATAAAGGCATAACAAAGACATTCCCAGATAAACACAAAATTTGTTGCTAGCAGATCTGCCTACAAGAACTACTAAAGAAAAGTTCTTCTGGTTGAAAGAGAGTGACCCAAAACAGTATATTAATTCCACACAGAAAAACAAGGAGTGCCAACAAAGGTAATTGCATGGGTACTTGTAAAGACAGTATTATTGCATATTTCCCCTCTTTTCTTCTCTTGACTGACTTTAAAAAGCAACTGTACAAAACAGTATGTATAAAACATATAAAAATACAAAATGTTTGACAATAACAGCCCAAAGGAGGCAGATGGGAGCAAAGCTATATTGAAGTAGGAAATAACAAGAGAGAGTAACTAAATCCATAGAAACAAAAAAAGGGAAGCACAAATCTTAAATAAAAATGTAAATATAACAAATTTTATGTGTATACATTTGCTCTCCTTTCTACTCTCAGCTTCTTTAAAGACATAAAATTGTATAAAATAACAATTATAACAATGTATTGTTGGGTTTGTAACACATGTAGATTAGATGTAACATGTATAACACTAATAGCACCAAAGAGAAAAAAAAAAAGGAATAGGAATACAGCTATACAAGAATAATGTTTCTATATCTCAATGGGATTAAGTAAGTATAAATTTTAAGCTGTATATGCTAACCCCTTGAGTAATTACTGGGAAAATAACTTCAAAAAATATAGAGAAAAAGTAAAGAAATTTAAATGTTATACTAGAAAGTTTTGCTTAATTCAAAAGAAATCAGTAAAAGTACAAGAGAACAAAAGAAGACGTGAGATATATAGAAAACAGACAAAATGTGGAAGATGTAAATCCAACTACATCAATAGTAACATGAAATGCAAATGGACTAAATAATCTATCAAAGACAGAGATCGACAGATTGGATAAGAAAAAAACCAGAATCCAACTATATGCTGTCTATAAGAGACACATTACAGATTCAAAAATACAACAGGTCAAAAGTAAAAGGAAGTGAAAATATGCAAGCCACAACTATAACAAAGCCAGAGTAACTAGACTAATATCAGATAAAATAGACTTCTAAAAAAAAGTTCACAGAAGAGGAATATTTTATGACAACAGGACCCATCCAACAAACAAACATAACAACTGTAAATACATACAGGGTTCTGAAACACATGAACAAAACTTGACAGAAATGAAGAAACAGACAATTCAAAAATAAGAGTTGAAGATTTAAATACCCTCACTTTCAACAGTGGAAAGAAGAACTAAGAAGATCAACAGGAAATAGAAGGTGAAAACGATTACAGTAAATCAACTAGACCTAACAGACATCTGTAGAACTTCAACCAGCAACAGCAGAATGCACATTTTTCTTGAGGCCACATAGAACATTTTCCAGGACAGACCATCTACTAGGCAATAAAACAAGCCTCAATAAATGTAAAAGGATTGAAATCATGTGAAATATGTTTTCTGACAATGGAATGAAATTAAAAATAAATTTTAAAAAATTTTGGAAATTCACAATGTAGAAATTAAACAAGATGCTACTAAATAACAATGGGTCAGAGAAGAAATCACAATTGAAATTAAAAACTACCTTGAAACAGATGAAGATAAAAAATGAAAACATAAAATACCAAAATTTATGGGATACAGTGAAAGTAGTGCTTTGAAAGAAATTTATAGTTATAAATGCCTATACTAAAAAAGAATAAAGATCTAAAATCAATATCCTAATCTTCCACCTTAAGACACTGCAAATTGAAGGGCAAAGGAAAGCCAAAGCAAGAAGGAAAAAAAAAAAAAACTATAAAGAGCAGAAATTAATGAAACAGAGAGTAAAAAATAATAGAGAAAATCAACCTACCCAAAATAGGTTCTGTTAAAAGGTAAACTGAAACACATTAAAATTTTCAAGAGTTTATTTGAGCACGCACCAATTAGAATTGGGCAGTGCCAAACCAAAGGCAGTTAGGAGTCCTCTAATGACAGGAGCTAGGGGCAAAGTTTTTAAAGAGAAGATGCTGAAGAAAATCAAAGCAATTACAGGACTGGTTATAGCTTCAGCAGTTGCCTTATTTGGGAGAACCTAGTTGGCTTTTTGTGATTGGTTGTTCTCAAGTTTCACTTTCTTGGATTCAAGTGCATTGACTAAGGCTTAAGTTCTTGTTTGCTTACATAAGCTGCTAAGACAGGCTTCCTTATTTAAGTATTGTTAACAGTTCTTTGAAACAATACTGAAACCTTTAGCTAGATTGATCAAGAAAAAGAGAGAATACTCAAATTACTAAAATCAGGAATGGAAGAGGGGACACTACTACTGCCTTATAGAAATAAAAAGAATCATAAAAAAATACTATGAACAATTGAATACCAACAAACTAGATAACCTAGATGAAATGGACAAATTCCTGGAAACATACCAACTACCAAAACTGATTCAAGAAAAAATAGAAAATCTAAATAGACCTAAAACAAGAATAGAGACTGAATTAGTAATCAAAAAATGTACTCCAAAGAAATGTCTAAGCCCAAATGGCTTGACTGGTGAAATCTATTACCAAATGTTTAAATAATTAACAGCAATCCTTCACAATTTCTTCCAAAAAGAGAGAGGAACACTTCCTAATTCATTCACTACCTCAAAACCACACAAAATCATCATGAGAGTAAAGAACTACAGACCAATGTGTCTTAAGAATGTAGATGCAACAATCCTCAACAAAATACCAGCAAACCAAATCTAGCAACATGTAAATAGTACTATACAACATGATCAAGTGAGATTTACCCAGAAAATTCAAGATTAATATCATATCTGAAAATCAAATAATGTAATATCAATAGAATAATGGACAAAAATCCCATGATGATCTCAATAGATGCAGAAAAAGCACGTCACAAAATCTAACACCTTTTTGTGATTAAAAAAATTCAACAATCTAGGAATAGAAGGTAAATTCCTCAACCTGATAAAGGCTATGTGCAAAAAATCCACAGCTAACATCATACTTGATGGTGAAAGCCTGAACACTTTCCCTCTAAGATCAGGAACAAGACAAAGATGTCTGCTCTCACTATCTCTATTCGTATTTAACTAGAGATTCCATACAGGTCAAGAAAAAGAAATAAAATTCATCTATAGTGGAAAGGAAGAAGCAAAACTACCTCTATTTGCAAATGATATGAACTTGTATATAGAAAATCCTAAGGAATCCACCAAAATACTATTAAAATTAATGAACAAGTTTAACAGGCTGCAGCATACAAGATCAAAATATTAAAAAATTGTTCATACATTTCAATAAACAATCTGAAAAGAAAATTAACAAAGGAATTCCATTTACAATAGCATTAAAAACAATAAAATGTTTAAGAATAAGTTTAACAAAAGACATATAAAACTTGTACTCTGAAAACTATAAAAACTGTTGAAAGAAATTAAAGACCTACACAAATGTGAAGACAGCCATGTACACTAACTGGAAGACTTAACATTGTTAATTGTCATCAAAATTAAAAATCTTTGTGCTTCAAAAGACATAATCAAAAACTTGAAAAGACATCCCACAGAATGCAAGAAAATATTTCCATATCATATATCTCATAAGAGACTTGTATCCAGAATATATAAAGAACTCTTACAACTCAATAATAAAATGATAAATAACCCAATTTAAAAATGGGCAAAGGATCTGAGTAGATATTTTTCTAAGGAAGATAGATATTCATGTGGTCAAGAAACAGATGGAAAGGTGTTCAACGTCACTACCCATTAGGGAAATACAAATTCAAACTATAATGAGATAGCACTTCAAGCCCATAAGGATATACTTAAAAAGACAGATAAAAACAAGCATTGGAGAGATGTGGAGAAATGTGAACCCTTGTACATTGCTTATGGTAATGTAAAATTATGCAGCTGCTTTTTAGGACTTTGGAAGCTCCTCAAAATGTTAAAATTAGAGTTACCATATGATCCAGCAGTTCTACTTCTAGAAATATACCTAAGAGAATCCAAAACATATGTCCACGAAAACTTGAATATGAATGTTAACAGCAGCATTACTCATAATAGTCAAAAAGTAAAAACATATCAAATGTCCATCATTTTGATGAATGGATAAAGATGTAGTACATCTCTACAATGAAATATTATTCTGCAATATAAAGGACTTAAGAACTGATACATGATAAAACATGGATGAACCTTGAAAACATTATGCTAAGTGAAAGAAACCAGCCATAAAAGACCACATATTATATAATTCCATTTATATGAATAAGAATAGAATAGAAAGTCTATAGAAAAACAGAAATCACACTGGTGGTTGCTCAGGCGTAGGGGAAGATGAGGAGGTTGAAGGAAAATGGGGAGTGACTGCTAATGGGTACAGGGTTTCTTTCTGAGGTGATGAAAATGTTCTGAAATTAGATGTTGATGACTGCACAACTCTGTGAACATACTAAAAATCATTGACTTGTACACTTTAAATTATATACTATGTGAATTGTATTGCAACACAGCTATTTAAAAAAACCTCAAATTCCCTATGAGAAAATTTTCAGAACACTCCTGAAAGCCCCAAAGTAGACTCAAAGAAATAGAAAAACATCTCTTTTCATAAATAAGACCAATCAAATTAAAAAGGATGTCAGTCAGTTCTCCTCCATGTTAATGTATAAATTTAACAATACCAATGAAAATACCAAGTTAATTCTAAGCGATATATGAAAAGGGAGGTAAGCAAGAATACCTATGAACACTAAAAAAGGAGAGCAATGAAACTAACCCTACTAGATAATACAACAAAAGCTTTTAATTAAAACAGAGGTAGTAGTGTACATATTGGTAAAATTGGTCTGTTGCCAGGTCAACAAATGAAATAGAAATATACCCAACAACAAATGGAAATTAGAAATGCATCTAAACACAAATGCAAATTAGTACATAAAAATTGGAGAAAAAAGTTAAATGAAAGCCGAAGAAAATTTTTCACTGTGTGTAAACAAATCTTTTTAATAAATAAAGATGTGACTACAGATAGCCATTATGAAAAAAGATAAAATTGAAGAACCATATATTAGAATAAACTCTAAATGGAATAGAGCGCAAAAGAGAGGGACTACAATCATATAATTACTTGAAGAAAATGTGAGAGAATTTATAATCTCAGAACAAGAAAAGCATTTCTCACTGATTCTAAAGTTCAAAATTCAACTACATTTTTTTTTAAATGCTATACAAAACACACAATAAACAAAGTCAAAAGCCAAGTGAAAAACTAGGAGAAAAATATTTATACCACAAAGAACTACTCTCCCTAATATATGTAAAAGAATTGTTAAAACTTAAGAAAAAGACCAAAAATACAATAGAAAAATGTGCAAAAGACATGGACAACTCATAGAAAATAAAAGAATACTACCTTAAACATATAGAAAAAATGTTCAAATTTATTCATAATAAAAAGTGTAAATTAAAAGTACACTCAAAAATATAAAAGCTTGACAATATAATTTTATTTATGAGATTGTGGGAAAATAACCACTCTCATATAGCACTGGTAAAACTGGAAAATGATATAAACGCTATAGAGGGCAATGCAAAACCAAAATCACCTATGTCTTTACACTTGACCCAGCAATCATACTTCTAGGATTCTTTTGCAAAGATACACCTCCATCAAAACTAAACTAAACAATAATATATGCCAAAGTTACTCACTGCAGCATCATTTGCCATACCAAAATACTGGGAACAACTCAAATATCCATCAGAGAACTGACTGAATAAACAATGGATTATCCACATACACAATGGGGTTATACAGATATAAAAAGAATAAAAATCCCATGAACTGACAAAGAGTGATTTCCAAGATATATTAGATATATTGTTAAAGGGGAAAAAGAGGTACAAAGTAATGTATATAGAATACTATCCTCTGAATAAGAAAGGTAAAGTGAGACTGTATCTAAGCACTTGCTAATATTTATTAGCACTTGCTAATATTTATACAACGAAAAAGACATACACCAGAAACTAATGAAAACAATTATCTATGAAGGTAAGAGGAAACGGCATGCAGAGCATTGACATATAGCTGCCAGACTTCACTGGGTATTCCTTTTTATATAGTTCTGACTTTTGAATCACATAAATGTTTTAAATATTCAAAAAACAAAATAGTACATGCAAACTTAAATGTTTTATTTAAAAAAATAAATGTACATTAACTTGGCAATTTTTTGAGATAGGGTTATGGTCTTTTGAGTGTGAGTCTATTGATTAGAATTTACCATGGCTCTCTTATGTAAACCATACCCACAATACACTGTCTCATAAATCCAGTTACTCTTTTGGTCAAGTGAAATTAGACATTAAAGAAAATTGCAAAATACTCTGTGAACAGTATCCTTCTAGTTGTTTTCCCATATAGATTATAATTTTTTTTCAGAGCTTTACGGAAGTCTCACTCACATGTTTTATCAGCAATTATTTTAGTAACTTGCATTAAATCTAATTTTCATAGAAGGAAACTGGCTCTGGAGCCCAACTCTAGTCTGACTCTAGAGCCCATAATCATAACCAATGTGAAATAAATGAGACTTATTTATAAGGCCATGCCAGATAACTGGTAAGACCAGCTTTGAGATTCTTCTTAGACACATTCTCAGGCGCAGAACTTTGAACACATTATCACCCACGTAGTACACATGTTCACTGGAAGGGGGGACGGAGGGAAGGCCCTGTCCAGAAATTTCTCCTCTGCTCACCTCTATATAGTGTTTTTATTGAAATACATTTCTTGATAAGCCTTCCTAATTCTTATAATTTCAAATTTACCCCCCACTCTCTTGCCTATCAAAACACATGCATTTGCTCTTTCCCCCTTCCCAACTTTATTGAGGCATAATTGACAAATGAAATTGCATATATTTAAGGTGTACAATATACTGATTTGACATATGTATTCACTGTGAAATGATTACCACAATCAAGTTAATTAGCACATCTATCACCTCACATAGTTACCACTGTGTGCATGTGTGTGGTGAGATTCTCTCCGTAAGCAAATTCCAAGTATACAATACAGTATTATTAGCTAAAATCACTATGCTGTACATTAAATTCCCAGAACTTATTCATCTTACACAGGCATACATTGGGGATATTCTGGGTTCAGTTCAAAACATTACAATAGAGGGAAGAGGGGGAAGATGGCGGAAGAGTAAGACGCGGAGATCACCTTCCTCCCAACAGATACATCAGAAATACAACTACACGTGGAACAACTCCTACCGAACACCCACTGAACGCTGGCAGAAGACCTCAGACCTCCCAAAAGGCAAGAAACTCCCCACGTACCTGGGTAGGCCAAAAGAAAAAAGAATAAACAGAGACAAAAGAATAGGAAAGGGACCTGCACCAGTGGGAGGGAGCTGTGAAGGAGGAAAGGTTTCCACACACTAGGAAGCCCCTTCAGGGGCAGAGACTGCGGGTGGTGGAGTGGGGAAGCTTCGGAGCCACGGAGGAGAGCACAGCAAAAGGGGTGCAGAGGGCAAAGCGGAGAGATTCCCGTACAGAGGATCGGTGCCGACTGGCACTCACTAGCCCGAGAGGCTTGTCTGCTCACCCGCCGGGGCAGGCGGGGCTGGGAGCTGAGGCTAGGGCTTGGCTAGGACTGGCGGCGTGAACACAGCCTGAAGGGGTTACTGCACCACGGCTAGCTGGGAGGGAGTCCGGGGAAAAGTCTGGACCTGCCAAAGAGGCAAGAGACTTTTTCTTCCCTCTTTGCTTCCTGGTGTGCGAGGAGAGGGGATTAAGAGCGCTGCTTAAAGGAGCTCCAGAGACGGGCGCGAGCCGTGGCTAGCAGCGCAGACCCCAGAGACGGGCATGAGAGACGCTAAGGCTGCGGCTGCCGCCACCAAGAAGCCTGTGTGCGAGCGCAGGTCACTATCCACACCTCCCTTCCGGGGAGCCTGTGCAGCCCGCCACTGACAGGGTCCCGGGATTCAGGGACAACTTCCCGGGAGAAAGCACGGCGCACCTCAGGCTGGTGCCACGTCCCGACGGCCTCTGCCACCTCAGGCTCGCCCCGCATCGTGCCCCTCCCTCCCCCCGGCCTGAGTGAGCCAAAGCCCCCGAATCAGCGGCTCCTTAAACCCTGTCCTGTCTGAGCGAAGAACAGACGCCCTCCGGCGACCTACACGCATAAGCGGGGCCAAATCCAAAGCTGAACCCCGGGAGCTGTGTGAACAAAGAGAAAGGGAAATCTCTCCCAGCAGCCTCAGGAGCAGTGGATTGAATCTCTACAATCAACCTGATGTACCCTGCATCTGTGGAATACCTGAATAGACAACGAATCATCCCAAATTCAGGAGGTGGACTTTGAGAGCAAGATTTATTATTTTTTCCCCTTTTCCTCTTTTTGTGAGTGTGTATGTGTATGCTTCTGTGTGAGATTTTGTCTGTATAGCTTTGCTTTCACCATTTTTCCTAGGGGTCTATCTGTCCATTTTTTCTTTTGTTTTTTTACTTAAAAAAATTTTTTTTCTTCATTAATTATTTTTTATTTTAATAACTTTATTTTATTTAATCTTATTTTATTTTATTTTATTTTATTTTATCCTCTTTCTTTCTTTCTACTTTTTCTCCCTTTTATTCTGAGCCGTGTGGATGAAAGGCTCTTGGTGCTGCAGCCAGGAGTCAGTGCTGTGCCCCTGAGGTGGGAGAGCCAAGTTCAGGTCACTGGTCCACAAGACACCTCCCAGCTCCACGTAATATCAAATGGTGAAAATCTCCCAGAGATCTCCATCTCAACACCAACACCCAGCTTCACTCAACGACCAGCAAGCTACAGTGCTGGACACCCTATGCCAAACAACTAGCAAAACAGGAACACAACCCCACCCATTAGCAGAGAGGCTGCCTAAAATCATAATAAGTCCACAGACACCCCAAAACACACCACCAGACGTGGACCTCCCCACCAGAAAGACAAGATCCAGCCTCATCCACCACAACACAGGCACTAGTCCCCTCCACCAGGAAGCCTACACAACCCACTAAAACAACTTTAGCCACTGGGGAAAGACACCAAAAACAACAGGAACTACGAACCTGCAGCCTGCAAAAAGGAGACCCCAAACACAGTAAGATAAGCAAAATGAGAAGACAGAAAAACACACAGCAGATGAAGGAGCAAGATAAAAACCCACCAGACCTAACAAATGAAGAGGAAATAGGCAGTCTACCTGAAAAAGAATTCAGAATAATGATAGTAAAGATGATCCAAAATCTTGGAAATAGAATAGAGAAAATGCAAGAAACATTTAACAAGGACCTAGAAGAACTAAAGATGAAACAAGCAACGATGAACAACACAATAAATGAAATTAAAACTACTCTAGAAGGGATCAATAGCAGAATAACTGAGGCAGAAGAACGGATAAGTGACCTGGAAGATAAAATAATGGAAATAACTACTGCAGAGCAGAATAAAGAAAAAAGAATGAAAAGAACTGAGGACAGTCTCAGAGACCTCTGGGACAACATTAAACACACCAACATTCGAATTATAGGGGTTCCAGAAGAAGAAGAGAAAAAGAAAGGAACTGAGAAAACATTTGAAGAGATTATATAGAAAACTTCCCTAATATGGGAAAGGAAATAATTAATCAACTCCAGGAAACACAGAGAGTCCCATACAGGATAAATCAAAGGAGAAACACGCCAAAAAACATATTAATCAGGCTATCAAAAATTAAATACAAAGAAAATATGTTAAAAGCAGCAAGGAAAAAACAACAAATAACACACAAGGGAATCACATAAGGTTAAGAGCTGATCTTTCAGCAGAAACTCTGCAAGCCAGAAGGGACTGGCAGGACATATTTAAAGTGATGAAGGAGACAAACCTACAATCAAGATTACTCTACCCAGCAAGGATCTCATTCAGATTTGATGGAGAAATTAAAACCTTTACAGACAAGCAAAAGCTGAGAGAGTTCAGAACCACCAAACCAGCTTTACAACAAATGCTAAAGGATCTTCTCTAGGCAAGAAACACAAGAGAAGGAAAAGACCTACAATAACAAACCCAAAACAATTAAGAAAATGGGAATAGGAACATACATATTGATAATTACCTTAAATGTAAATGGATTAAATGCTCCCACCAAACACAGACTGGCTGAATGGATACAAAAACAAGACCCATATATATGCTGTCTACTAGAGACGCACTTCAGACCTAGGGACACATACAGACTGAAAGTGAGGGGATGGAAAAAGATATTCCATGCAAATGGAAACCAAAAGAAAGCTGGAGTAGCAATTCTCACATCAGACAAAATAGACTTTAAAATAAAGACTATTACAAGAGACAAAGAAGGACACTACATAATGATCAAAGGATCGATCCAAGAAGAAGATATAACAATTGTAAATATTTATGCACCCAATATAGGAGCACCTCAATACATAAGGCAAATACTAACAGCCATAAAAGGAGAAATCAACAGTAACACATTCATAGTAGGGGATTTTAACACCCCACTTTCACCAATGGACAGATCATCCAAAATGAAAATAAATAAGGAAACACAAGCTTTAAATGATACATTAAACAAGATGGACTTAATTGATATTTATAGGACATTCCATCCAAAAGCAACAGAATACACACTTTTCTCAAGTGTTCATGGAACATTCTCCAGGATAGATCATATCTTGGGCCACAAATCAAGCCTTGGTAAATTTAAGAAAATTGAAATTGTATCAAGTATCTTTTCCGACCACAACGCTATGAGATTAGATATCAATTACAGAAAAAGATCTGTAAAAAATACAAACACGTGGAGGCTAAACAATACACTACTTAATAACGAAGTGATCACTGAAGAAATCAAAGAGGAAATCAAAAAATACCTAGAGACAAATGACAGTGGAGACACGACAACCCAAACCCTATGGGATGCAGCAAAAGCAGTTCTAAGAGGGAAGTTTATAGCAATACAATCCTACCTTAAGAAACAGGAAACATCTCGAATAAACAATCTAACCTTGCACCTAAAGCAATTAGAGAAAGAAGAACAAAAAAACCCCAAAGTTAGCAGAAGGAAAGAAATCATAAAGATCAGATCAGAAATAAATGAAAAAGAAATGAAGGAAACAATAGCAAAGATCAACAAAACTAAAAGCTGGTTCTTTGAGAAGATAAACAAAATTGATAAACCATTAGCCAGACTCATCAAAAGGGAGAAGACTCAAATCAATAGATTTAAAAATGAAAAAGGAGAAGTAACAACTGACATTGCAGAAATACAAAATCATGAGAGATTACTACAAGCAACTATATGCCAATAAAATGGACAACCTGGAAGAAATGGACAAATTCTTAGAAATGGACAACCTGCCAAGACTGAATCAGGAAGAAACAGAAAATATGAACAGACCAATCACAAGCACTGAAATTGAAACTGTGATTAAAAATCTTCCAACAAACAAAAGCCCAGGACCAGATGGCTTCACAGGTGAATTCCATCAAACATTTAGAGAAGAGCTAACACCTATCCTTCTCAAACTCTTCCAAAATATAGCAGAGGGAGGAACACTCCTAAACTCATTCTCCAAGGCCACCATCACCCTGATACCAAAACCAGACAAGGATGTCACAAAGGAAGAAAACTACAGGCCAATATCACTGATGAACATAGATGCAAAAATCCTCAACAAAATACTAGGAAACAGAATCCAACAGCACATTAAAAGGATCATACACCATGATCAAGTGGGGTTTATTCCAGGAATACAAGGATTCTTCAATATACGCAAATCAATCAATGTGATACACCATATTAACAAATTGAAGGAGAAAAACCATGTGGTCATCTCAATAGATGCAGAAAAAACTTTTGACAAAATTCAACACCCATTTATCATAAAAACCCTCCAGAAAGTAGGCAGAGAGGGAAATTTCCTCAACATAATAAAGGCCATATATGACAAACCCACAGCCAACATCATCCTCAATGGTGAAAAACTGAAAGCATTTCCACTAAGATCAGGAAAAAGACAAGGTTGCCCACTCTCACCACTCTTAATCAACATAGTTTTGGAAGTTTTAGCCACAGCAATCAGAGAAGAAAAGGAAATAAAAGTAATCCAAATCAGAAAAGAAGAAGTAAAGCTGTCACTGTTTGCAGATGACATGATACTATATATAGAGAGAGAATCCTAAAGATGCTACCAGAAAACTACTAGAGCTAATCAATGAATTTGGTAAAGTAGCAGGATACAAATTTAATGCACAGAAATCTCTTGCATTCCTATACACTAATGATGAAAAATCTGAAAGTGAAATCAAGAAAACACTCCCATTTACCACTGCAACAAAAAGAATAAAATATCTAGGAATAAACCTACCTAAGGAGACAAAAGACCTGTATGCAGAAAATTATAAGACACTGATGAAAGAAATTAAAGATGATAGAAATAGATGCAGAGATATACCATGTTCTCGGATGGGAAGAATCAACATTGTGAAAATGACTCTACTACCCAAAGCAATCTACAGATTCAATGCAATCCCTATCAAACTACCACTGGCATTTTTCACAGAACTAGAACAAAAAATTTCACAATTTGTATGGAAACACAAAAGACCCCGAATAGCCTGAGCAATATTGAGAAAGAACAACGGAGCTGGAGGAATCACACTCTCTGACTTCAGACTATACTACAAAGCTACAGTAATCAAGACAGTATGGTACTGGCACAAAAACAGAAATATTGATCAATGGAACCTGACAGAAAGCCCAGAGATACCCACGCACATATGGTCACCTTATCTTTGATAAAGGAGGAAGGAATGTACAGTGGAGAAAGGACAGCCTCTTCAATAAGTGGTGCTGGGAAAACTGGACAGCTATATGTAAATGTATAAGATTAGAACATTCCCTAATACCATACACAGAAATAAGCTCAAAATAGATTAAAGATCTAAATGTAAGGCCAGAAACTATCAAACTCTTAGAGGAAAACACAGGCAGAACACTCTATGACATAAATCACAGCAAGATCCTTTTTGACCCACCTCCTAGAGAAATGGAAATAAAAACAAAAATAAACAAATGGGACCTAATGAAACTTCAAAGCTTTTGCACAGCAAAGGAAACCATAAACAAGACCAAAGGACAACCCTAAGAATGGGAGAAAATATTTGCAAATGAAGCAACTGACAAAGGATTAATCTCCAAAATTTACAAGCAGCTCATGCAGCTCAATAACCAAAAACCAAACAGCCCAATCCAAAAATGAGCAGAAGACCTAAATAGACATTTCTCCAAAGAAGATATACAGACTGCCAACAAACACATGAAACAATGCTCAACATCATTAATCATTAGAGAAATGCAAACCAAAACTACAATGAGATATCATCTCACACCAGTCAGAATGGCCATCATCAAAAAATCTAGAAACAATAGATGCTGGAGAGGGTGTGGAGAAAAGGGAACACTCTTGCACTGCTGGTGGGAATGTGAATTGGTACAGCCACTATGGAGAACAGTATGGAGCTTCCTTAAAAAACTACAAATAGAGCTACCATATGACCCAGCAATCCCACTACTGGGTATATACCCTGAGAAAACCATAATTCAAAAAGAGTCATGTACCAAAATATTCATTGCAGCTCTACTTACAATAGCCAGGGCATGGAAGCAACCTAAGTGTCCATCAACAGATGAATGGATAAAGAAGATGTGGCACATATATACAATGGAATATTACTCAGCCATAAAAAGAAACGAAATTGAGTTATTTATAGTGAGGCGGATGGACCAAGAGTCTGTCATACAGAGTGAAGTAAGTCAGAAAGAGAAAGACAAATACCATATGCTAACACATATATATGAAATCTAAAAAAAAAAATGTCATGAAGAACCTAGGGGTAAGACAGGAATAAAGACACAGACCTACTAGAGAATGGACTTGAGGATATGGGGTGGGGGAAGGGTAAGCTGTGACAAAGTGAGAGAGTGGCATGGACATATATACACTACCAAATGTAAAATAGCCAGTGGGAAGCAGCCACATAGCACAGGGAGATCAACTCAGTGCTTTGTGACTACCTAGAGGGGTGGGATAGGAGGGTGGAAGGGAGGGAGACACAAGACGGAAGAGATATGGGAACATATGTATATGTATAACTGATTCACTTTGTTATAAAGCAGAAACTAACACAGCATTGTAAAGCAATTATACTTCAATAAAGATGTAAAAAAACAAAACAAAACAACAAAAAAAAACATTACAATAAAGCAATTATCATAATAAAGTGAGCCACACAAGTTTTTTGGTTTCCCAGTGCATATAAAAGTTATGTTTTGGTTTAACAGTGCATATAAAAGTAGTCTCTTAAGTATGCAATAGTATTATGTCTAAAAAAACCATGCACACATCTTAATCTAAAAATAATGCTGTAAGGGAATTCCCTGGCGGTCCAGTGGTTGGGACTCCATGCTCTCACTGCTGAGGGCCGGGGTTCGCTCCCTGGTGGGGGAACTAAGATCCCACAAGCCACAAGGTAAGATCCCTCAAGCCGCAAGGCACAGCCAAAAATAAATAAATAAAAATAAAATTTTTAGTTATAAAAAATAAAAATAATGATGTTCGAAAAATGGCACCAAAAGACTTGTTTAATGTGGGGTTACTACAAAACTTCAATTTCTAAAAAACAGATGCAGTATCTACAAAGCGCAATGAAGCAGAGCAAAGTGCAATAAAACGAGGAGGTATGCCTTTAACTGAAAGTTCGTACCCTTTGACCAACACCTCCCCATGTCCCCCATACCCCAGCCCCTGGCAACCACCATTCCCCTTTGTTTCTGAGTTCAACTTTTCCGATTCTCCATTAGCGAGACCATACAAAATTTTTCTTTCTCTGTCTGGCTTATTACACTTAGTACAACACCCTCCACGTTAATCCATGTTGTCACAAATAGCAAGGTTTCCTTGTTTTTTATGGCTGAATGATATTCCATTGTATACATAGTTATAAAATCCTATTTTAAGCTAATAACAACTTAACTTCGATGCTATACAAAAACTCTATGCTTTTACTTCTCCATCCCCTCATATTTTATGCCTTTAATATTACAATTTACATTTTATCTTATGTATCTATTAACAAATTATTGTAATTATAGTTATTTTCAATGTTTGTCTTTAACTTTTATATAAAAGTGATTTGCATACCACCATTACATTCAGAATTCTGAATCTGATTATAAATTTACCTTTACCAGTGAGTTTTATACATTCATATGTTTTTACACTGTTAATTAGCATCCTTTCATTTCAGCTTGAAGAACTCCTTTTAACATTTATTATAATGCACGTTCAGTGGTGATGAATTTCCTCACCTTTTGTTTGTTTGGGAAAGTCTTTATCTTACCTTCATTTCTGAAGGACAGAACTACTTGGTATAGCATTCTTAGTTGGCAGTTTTCTTCTTTAAATATTTTCAATATATCATACCATTCTCTCTGGAAAGTTTTTGCTAAGAAATCCACTAATGGCCTTTTGAGGTTTCCTTGTACATGACAAGAGTCTTTTCTCTTGTTGCTTTCAAAATTCTGATTCTTGGATTTTTGACAGTTTGTTGTGTCTAGATGAAGTCATTTTGGGGTTGTACCTGTTTGGGGTCCTTTTAGCTTCATGTCCATATCTCTCGCCATATTTGGCATGTTTTTAGCCATTATTTCTTTAAATAGACTTTCTGCCATTTTCTCTCTCTCTTCTCCATCTTGGACTTCAATAATGTATATGACGGCATCCCGTAAGTCTTGCAGGGTTTTTTCACTCTTCATTCTTTCCATCCCCCCAACCCCCACCCCCCCTCCTCTGGATGCATAATTTCAAATGACCTATCTTTGAGTTCACTGATTCCTTCTTCTGCTTGATCAAGTCTGCTTTTGAAGCTCTCTATTGAATTTTACAGATCACTCATTGTATTCTTCAGCTCTGGGATTTCTGGGTTTTAGGGGGCTTGGGGGGCTTTTTAAAAACGGTTTCTGTTTCTTTGTTGAACTTCTCAGTATGTTCATGTATTGTTTTCTTTATTTTGTTCTGTTGCCTATCTGTGTTTTCTTGTAGTAACTGAACTTCATTAAAAGGATTAGTCTGAATTCTTGGTCAGTCAGTTCATAGATCTCTATTTCTTTAAGTTTGGTTATTGGAGCTTTATTAGTTTCTTTGGTGGTGTCATGTTTCCCTGATTCTTCATTATTCTTGCATTCTGGTGTTGGTGTCTGTGCATTTGAGGAAGCAGTCTCCTCTTCCAATCCTCACATTTGCTCTGGCAGAGAAAGACCTTCACTAGTCAGGCTAGCTTGGGGCTCTAGAAAGGGCCAGCTGCTAGAGTCCATAGGAGGGCAGGCAGGGCCTCTGGTTGGGTAGGGCCACTGGCTCAGCTCTGCATTCAGGCAGGACCACTGCCTGAGCTGCCTGGTCAGGTGGAACTGCTAGCTGGGGTCCATGGATAGGCATGACCACTGGCTGAGCTCTGAGGTTGGGTAGGGCTGCTGCTTGGGTTCTCTGGTCAGGCAGGAACAAACTGTACTCCCTGGCTGGTTGGTGCTATTAGCTGGATTCCATGTTCAGGTGTAGACAGAGACTGTGCTCCACAGTTGGGTGTGCCCACAGGATGAACTCTGTGTTCATGCAGGACTCCAGGCTATGTTCCACAGTCAGGGTCCCTGGTCAGGCAAGACTGCAAGCAAGCTCTGCAGTCTGGTGGGGCTACTGGCTTGGCTCTCTTTTTTTTTTTTTTTAATTAAAAGGTTTTTATTATGACCTTTATTAAGAGCTCATAAATCACATTCTTAATCTGGCTCTGTTACTACTTTTTCCCTCCACAAATTCTCCCAAAATTATAAAAAATAAAAATGTATAAATATACATTGAGGATTATGCACAGGCCACTAGCCAGGGATGCCAGCTGGGCAGAACTGCTCACCCTGCTTCCTGGCCAGATGGGGACATCATTCTGATGCCACAGTGAGTGGAATCGCTTACTGGCCTCTCTGATTGGGTGAGGTGGCCAGGAGAAATGCAGAGCCACTGCCATGATCCACACACTGGTCACTGTGAGCCCCGCCCACTTTTTTGTTACTAGCTGACCCTTGGTGGTCTAGCCTTGTCAATTCTCCCAGGGTTCTCCATGAGGCGAGACAGAAGTGACCTTCCCAGGGAATACTCCATAATGCTGAGGAAACTGGATGACTACCTTGACTCTCTTCACCCCACTGGAGAAACTGGATGCCTCAGTGTGGCACTGTGCTTGCTTGAAGGAGGGGCAACAGAGTCAAAGTGAAACCACTGTTCTTAGTGTTCTAATGTGGCCTCTCTCAGTTTTTGTGCTCTAAGAGAGTGTTTTAACCTCACCACCAGGTTCTGGGATTTTCAGAAAGGCATTCTTGACTGTGAATAGTTGCTAATCTGTATTTTTGATGAGGACTAGAGCCAGGGATCTCCTATACCACCATCTTGCTTACACCAGTCCCTACATCTGCTCTTAATTGCAAAATTAAGTATTTATTTCCAGTCAGGTTCTTCCCAGAGAATATGATCTCAAACTTTATTTTACTCAATTCTTATCAAAAATATTTGTTATAAGAAATAACATTTATAAAAGATTACCTAATGTAGACAAACTTTTAAAATTCCTAATTGCATTTACTATAAATATTTTATCAAGAATCTCAGTCCCATAGTATCTTTATAAGACATTTCTCTTAGGCAATAAAATGCAATGCCTCTCCTAAATTTTTTTGTTTTTTATCTTATGAATATTGAGACTAACAAAGCTTCCCTCTTTGCTACAGCTGCTAGACAGCCCAGAACCAATGTTGGGCACAACAACTGTACATGACTTAATGGTGTTCTTGTTTACGTACCAACATTTGCTTGAGTTTTACATTATGATCTTATCTTTAATTTCCAGATATCTCATTGTCCTTTGCTGTGTTCTTACGTCACCTCAAATACTTTTTGAAAGAAAGTTGGAGAAAAAAGACAAGTAGGCAAGTAGATTGAAAAGGTCACTAGAACATTTAGCTTATTACTTTACAACAATTCTTCTTACTTCTTCTCTACTCCCACCAGTACTACCCTAGTCAAGGGAAGCAGGCAAGATATTCCCTTAGGGTATCTTTGATGCTCAGGATTCTTATAGGTATTTTCTCCCCATTTTCACAAATATAATAATGAAGAAAGCAGAACTTACCAGATAAACAATATGCAGATCATTTTCTAAAACAAAGCCCTTCATTGCTCTTTGGAGGTCAGCAAAAATATCTAAAGTATCAACTGGAGAAAGTGAAGAAGAAAGAGTTGCCGAACCAAGATGTGTTGGATGATACACACTTCCTGATTTGGGATTGGGGGTGGAGAAATAAAGGACCAAATGTTAAAAATAAAATAAAACAAATGCTGTCTTTTGGCATTCTATAATTAACATTTTAAGGCTCTGATAAATTTTACAAACAGAATCCAATGCATGGATATTTATTAGCAGGCTCTATGCTAATTGTCTGATGTTGCTGAACACAGCACTGATTTACTAAAAATGAGTTGAAAAGTCAGTTTCCTTTTATACTGCTGAAAAAGTCAATTTCCTTTTACTAAGCAGTCTTAGATACTCTAAATCACTAAAGGTGAAAAAGTGAGTAAGCTGCAATTAAGAATAATTTACCTTCTGTTCCATCACTAGCTTCAGTAATCTGGATGAATTCATTTTCTAGTAGCCACATTACACAGGCCTCAATTGCTCCAAGTTGAACAGAATCTTTATTTTTCTGAATTCCCTGCTTCCCTTCTTTCATACTTGCAGCCAAAAATGTGCAAGAAGCATAAGTTTGTATGTCCTGTGATGTACTTGCCACGCCACCAACTATTATCTGAGACAAGAGGTTTAAAATATTCTGTAACTTTTTAATAAGACACATAGGTCCTCAAAATATAAAAGAAATAACTTTGTTCCCTTAAAATATTATCAGCATCTTAATGTAGAGACTCTTTATTAACTCTTCCACCATCATTCATTACAAAGGTAGATAACACCTACTGACAACATGAAAAGTTTTCCTTAAAAGTAGACATAGCATGTTCTCATAAATGAAAATAAATGAATCATTATCTATCTGAAATGTGGGAATTAACAACATAATTAAATAATATACATCTATAAGTATATAACATATATAATATAAAGGGGGTGTTGATGGTTCATGGCCATGAACCAAATCAATTCTTCTCATCCTTCCTTTTTTAAATATGTGGGCATATATGAATGCAAGCATTGAATACTCCCCACCTAGAAGAGGGGTGAGAATCAGTGTAGAAAAAGATGAAAGTAGCATCTTATAGATATCATTTTCCTCAAACTATTCTATTACATATACTAATCTGCCCCTTGTCTTCTGTCATTTAAAGTATACTGGAAACATAACAAATCAGTCTAAACAGAGCTATTTCATTCTTTTTAATGACAGCAAAGCATAGTTTTACCAAGATTTGTTTAGTTTTAATAGTATTTTAGTTGTTTCCAGTTTCTTCTTATTACCAATAGAGCTATAATAAACATTCTTGTATCTTTAATTTGATGAAATTTCACAAATACATCCCTAGGTAAAATTCCTAGATGTGAATCTGCTGGATAAATGTCTTTGTGCATTTTTAAAAAAATTCTTAGTAGGTATGGCCACGTTTCTCTCCAAAAGAGTTTCAGCACTGTATGAGTGCCTACTTTCTACAGTCTTACCTACCCTGTGCTATCAATTACTTTCTTTTTTTTTTTCAAACAGAGCTAAAGGGGAAAAAATGAGAATGAGTACAATACCAGTCCTCCAGCACCAGCAATGAAACCAACAGCAAGGCATGCTGGTATAGGAATAGAAACTTTTTTGGATGAATACATGAAACAGTTAAAAGGGGTTACCTTTGAGGACTCTGAGCAAAAGGCTTTATTTTTCACTTTAGATACTTCCGTCTGTAAAAGTTTGCAACTTCTAATTGTGTATTTGTAATTTAATTTTATTTTAATGTCAACAGGTATTATCTGGATGGAGGAATTATGGTCCATTTTTGTCATCTTTTTTTTTTTTTTTTTTTTTCAGTACGCGGGCCTCTCACTGTTGTGGCCTCTCCCGTTGCGGAGCACAGGCTCCAAACGCACAGGCTCAGCGGCCACGGCTCAGGGGCCCAGCCGCTCCGCGGCATGTGGGATCTTCCCGGACCGGGGCACGAACCCGTGTCCCCTGCATCGGCAGGCGGACTCTCAACCACTGCGCCACCAGGGAAGCCCTGTCATCATTTTTTTTAATTCAGAAAATAATAAAGAACATCTAAAAAATAACCATCTGGCATTTGTGATTTAATACACTGTTTTGAAGTAGATTCGTATGGCACTAGCTGTATTAAACTCCAGGAAATAACTATATAAAGTAGAAGAGGTTCAGACTTGGGAAGGCTATAAATAATCTCATAAAGAAACACAAAACTAAGATTTTTCACATACTAAAGTTCTATCATTGTACTACAGGAACAAAAAAGCAAATGGTGATTTAGTGAACCCTCTCTTACCTCCAGAATAGCTCTTATCATGCTCGAAGTTACTTCTCCTTCTTGTCTTTGCAAACAGCTGCGAACAGGTTTTAGAGATCCCTGAAGTAGAGCGATACCTTTTGATTTCTCAGAGTTTTTACAAATTAAGATACTCTCACCTATAATCAAAAAAAACTATACAGTTGCAGAATCCCAACACGTTTACATAAAATACCTGCTAAAGAGAATTTAAACTGGCTTGTTTAAAAGGAGACAAGAGATAGTGGTTGTTATAGTCATATAATTATCATTGATGTTTTTATTTTCTGAATTTTGGATTGAAGGGGATCAGAATATGCTACACCAAAATATGCCACTTTAGCATAAGGATTATTTTGACCTGAAGCCAACTGGGAAGCAGCAAACATAGAAAGAGCTCTTTGCTTTCTCCTTATTTGCTTAGAAGCAGGACATAAATTTCTCTGTGAAGGTGTTCCCCTTCCTGTCTCTCACAGCAGGAGGACAATTCTTATCACTGGAGACAAAAAGTCAGTATTGAGATGGGTGTGCACAAACCTCACTAAAGAAACCTTAACTTGCATTAAACTCCAGCATGTATCTACCTTCCCACAATGTACCACCCCCTAGAAGCCCAAACCCCTTTTCCTTTTTCTTGTCACTTCTCTACAATTCATCAACCTTTGTTAAAAGGGTATATAAGCCCCCAGCATCTAACTGCTTCTTTAGATTTTTATTTTTCTATTAGGGACTCTGTGTATGTAAAAAATTAAATATTAACATCAAGTCAAATATGTATGGCTTTTTTCCTGTTAATCTGTAATTTGTCAGTTTCATTTGCAGGCACTAGGCATAGAACCTAAGAGGGTAGAGGAAAAGTTTTTTCCTTCCCTACAGGATTAACTATTGTTATTGAATAATTAAGTATATAATAGTAATAGATATTTTGAAAACTATAAAGGAAAATGCAGATGCAAATTATTACTGGTTATGAAACTGCATACCAGTCCCTGTGTCCCTGTCCTTTGAAGTAAAAAGCTCCCAGGCCTCCCCTCAGTCTCAAAAGGCTGGCTCAAGAGTTAATGATTAGGAAATGTGAAGGTGTAGAAACAAAGAATAGCTGTTGGGCCAGGAAACTGGTAACAATTTAGACTATAAACCAGCCACAAAGCAGAGTCACCGAACTCTCAGTTCCCTGAAAGATATAGATAAAAGGTCTAACACACGTTTCTAAGTTGTTCTATAGGAAGCAGACCCCCAGATGAAAACTGCTGACTGCAAGCATGTAGACCCCAGACCAGCTGAACCCAGAAAACTGGTGATGCTTGAAACTTCACCTTGATGCCAACCAATCCGAGAATTGTGCAAAAGCTGCTCATGCACCCGGAAGCACCCTCCCTCACACTGACTTTAAAAGCTCTTTGCCTGCACCAAGATGTTAAGATCGTTTTTAAGGACGCTAGTCCACCATCTTCTCCTTCTCAGTTAGCTGGCTTTTTCGAATAAAGTCACTTTCCTTGACTGAACACCTTGTCACTTGACTTACTGGCCTATCGTGTAATGAGTAGCCAAACCTGAGTTCAGTATCAGTTATACACTATGATAATATAAAATCAAAAATATTAACAGATACCTAGAAATCACATTATAACACTCACTAATTTAAATGCTTTAGGCTATTGAAACAATCAAGTGAACAAAAATATGTGAAAGCACTTATTAATTAAATACATATACAGGACTTCCCTGGTGGCACAATGGATAAGAATCTGCCTGCCAATGCAGGGGACACAGGTTCCATCCCTGGTCTGGGAAGATCCCACATGCCATGGAGCAACTAAGCCCGTACTCCACAACTACTGAACCTTTGCTCTAGAGCCCGCGTGCCACAACTACTGAGCTAACGTGCTGCAACTACTGAAGCCCTCATGCCTAGAGCCCATGCTCTACAACAAGAGAAGCCACCGCAACGAGAAGCCTGCGCACTGCAACAAAGAGTAGCCCCCACTCACCGCAACTAGAGAAAGTCCGCATGCAGCAACAAAGACCCAACGCAGCCACCAAAAAAAAAAAAAAATTAAACCTTAAAAAAAGTCACTAAGAAAAAAAATATACTATTTATACAAACATAAACACTTATTACAACAATTAAAACTAGAGAAAACTATTTTTTTTTCAAAAATGAATCCAATAGTAAGGGAAAGGAGGCAGTAAATAAGATATTCAACAGGCAAAATGAAGGCCATTTGCATTAGAGAAAAACAGAAATAACAGTAGGATTGTGGTGGACTATACTAACCACCCAGGCAGAGAGAAAATACAGATGATGCTTTCTTAACACTGCCAAATTGAGAATCAAGATAGGAAAAATATAAGGAACTATAAACTTGATAACCATTGGTTATTTACCCCAAATATAATTACAAAAACATAGGTGCCATCAGAACAAACAAACAAAAGCCAGGTGAATAAAATATACCACCTGGCTCTTGTGATAACTATAAAACAACCCAGCTTAAAACAAAAAAACTACCTAGAAAATGGATCAACTAGCATTAGCAACAAGGTAAAAAGCCACTTTGAGCAGTGTAAAGCTCTTCCAGGCTTTGATTCTTCAACAAAATAGACAACCCTTTTTCAGGATGAGCAAGATTTATGAAAATGCCCAAAATAATGCCAGTATATATGTCCAGATCCCATTCCCACCTGCCTAGTGAGGCTGTATCCATATTATAATTGAGAAGTCAATTAGAGTCAAATCATTCATAGATTTGATATAGATAGATCTGCAAACTTTTTAACTGCAAGTCACTGTTTTGGCACAAAGCACCATCATCCTACACTGGAAGGTTCCAAAAAATCCAAAGAGAGATTAAAGAGTCATCTAAATAAAACTCCATGAACTATCCAGGAAATATTCATATCATTTATAAAATGCAAAGAAGTTACAAAAATGCTACAAAAAGAATGACCAAGTATTTAAATCTTCATAGTTGATATGAAACCCTTTATTTGCACATTCTCCACTTAAATTCTGAGCAAGCCATATGCCACCTAAAATGGAACATTATGTAAAGTCAAAATCTCAGAAGTTTCCAAGACCTCAGAAACAAAGTTGTTGTGGTATATTTTAGTATTGTTTGAATGTTATCTGATTTAAGGCTTGATATGAGTCCAGGGTGCCAACCTTCCTATTATTCTTCCCCATGAGAAAGATAAGCACAAGCTAAGAACATAGCAAAGCAAATAAAACCTCCTTATCTTTACATCACCTTGAAGACCCTCTGGCCTTGAAAGAAGAGTATCTATGTAAAATGAACTTACACTCCACTCTCCAGAGTTGTGAGTCTACTGAGAAATGAAAATTGGAGGAAGGACGGAAGGAGGCAGTTAGGAATGAGAAGGGAGCATCTTAGCTCTTCCTCCCGCCCTTTTAAAACACATAAATGTAATCTGCATATTTCGTAGATAAAGTAAGAGACAGAAGTAGGATAAACTTCTTTGATGCCTTTAGTAAGAGAAATCCAATGAGTTGGAAGGTTTGTTTAATCAACAAACTTCTTAGGGCTTAAAAGTGAGGCAGACCAGTGGCCCTTCAGGGATTACATACAGACGAATCATTTGCTACTAGGGCTGAGACTAATACTTGCCCCTAATAGCCATTCTCTCATTCTTTCTTTAATAAAACCCCTAAATGTTAGATGAACACAGGGTCACTCAGCTAGATTATATTCACCAGCTTCCCTGTAGTCAGGGAATGTAAACATATGACTTAGTTCTGGCCAATTGTGTGTAAGGAGAAATACTAAGTGCAACTTCTGGGAAGTGTCCTTAAAGGGTAGGATGGGCCCTTTACTTCCTCATCTCTCCTTCCTGATGACTGAAATGCAGATGTGATAACAGAGACTGGAATAGCCATCTTATACCACAAGATAGAAACTATACTGCTGAACACGGAAAAACAAACTAGAAGAAAGAAAGTGTGACAGAGAATGTTCCTCTCAAAGTTCTTTAATGTTAGAAGACTCAACAATTTAGTCATATCCAGAATAATGTAGCAGGCAAGAAATAATATTTGCTGCTATCTTCATATTTAATTCAAACAAGCCTCTTCCCTATTGCTTAAGACAAAAGTTTTGTTTGCATTGCTGGTAATATTGTCATTACTTGTTGATACAAAATAAGAAACTGAAAAAGTGTTTTCAGAGCCAGCACCAATTCAGAAAGAGAAAGAGGGTACATGAAGTTCCTATTCCAAAAGTGTGCGAGTACTTCCCAGCTCTCAGCATCCCTATTTGAACTCTTACAGCAGGCACCTAAACAGAATTAATACCCATATA
This sequence comes from Lagenorhynchus albirostris, assembly GCF_949774975.1. Lineage (NCBI taxonomy): Eukaryota > Metazoa > Chordata > Mammalia > Artiodactyla > Delphinidae > Lagenorhynchus > Lagenorhynchus albirostris. Next base: position 78,529,601 of record NC_083099.1, on the reverse strand, counting down.
AATTAATCCCTTCACTAGCACAAAATAGTAGATGATACTGGAAATTAAAAGTCATCTTACAGCTAATGTGATGTCATCTAACATAATACTGAATCATTTCACTGTATATAATACAAAAGAAAATCTTGATTCTACATTACTAGACAATCAATAGTTGATGATATGAAAATTTTAAGTTATAGTCATATAAATATTAAACAAATCCAAAAGGATGACATTAGTGTTTTGGATAACAAAGAAATACAGCATGATAAGAAATGGGTTGCCATTCAATTTCAGGTAGACTGACACTGTCCTTCAGCAACACTATTACAAAATTCAAACTCACTTACCTACTGTGTCTACTCCTTTCCTGCCAGCACGACCAACCATCTGCTTGTAAGTAAGAATATCTAGAGGTCGACCACTGAAAATAGGAGTCCGAATGATTACACGACGTGCAGGTAAATTCACCCCAGATGAAAGAGTAGAAGTTGCTGCCAAGACCCGAATCTGACCTTGACGGAAGGCTCCTTCAATGATATCCCTCTCCTCAAAAGTAAGACCTAAAAAAAAGAAATTACAATAGCATATATTTATTAACATAAAATGAAAATATTGTACTTGATCACTTACAAATGGATCTGAGAATCTGTTACAAGCATGTAAAGATTTTTTTCAAGCTATTGTTATGACTGTAAACAAAGAAGTAATCAAAGTCTACCAATTTAAGAGTATAATCTGCCAACCCTTGTACTGTATACTGTACTTCTATCTCATCTTCTAGACCAGGGGTTGTCAAACTTTATCTGTAAATATTTTAGGTTTTGCAGGACAGATGGTCTCTGCTGCAACTACTCAACTCTACCACTGTCACATGAAAGCAGCCGCAAAACAAATGGGCAAGACTGTGTTCCAATAAAACTTTATTTACAAAAACAGCTGGATTTGACCAGCAGACTGTAGTTTGCTGACCCCTGCTCTAGACAAGAACTCCTTGAAGGTAGAGACATGCCTTATGACAGTATCTGCAGGGTCTATCCAACACCATGGTGAGACACATAAATAAATGTCTGAAAAATAAATACATGAGTAAATGAAAAACAGCATACAGAATACACACTTATGTGGCTTATTTTTTATTTTCTTTTATTTTAAAAAAAATCAAAAGGATTGGGATTCTAGTTTGTAAATAAGTTGTGAGTCCACCAGTATTCATTTTACTAGTATGCATTATAAGTTATATACAATGAAAATATTCTTTTATGTGTTTGTGTGTATGGGTATATATATATATATATATTTTTTTTTTTAAAATTTATTTATATATAGCACGATAAAAATTTTAAATAAATTGAAAAGGTTAAGTTCCTAATCATAGAAACTATATATTCTTTTTTTCTTTTTTACATCTTTATTGAAGTATAATTGCTTTACAATGGTGTGTTAGTTTCTGCTTTATAACAAAGTGAATCAGTTATACATATACATATGTTCCCATATCTCCTCCCTCTTGTGTCTTCCTCCCTCCCACCCTCCCTATCCCACCCCTCCAGGCGGTCACAAAGCACCAAGCTGATCTCCCTGTGCTATGCGGCTGCTTCCCACTAGCTATCTACCTTACGTTTGGTAGTGTATATATGTCCATGCCTCTCTCTCGCTTTGTCACAGCTTACCCTTCCCACTCCCCAGAAACTATATATTCTTAATCATATCCTCAGCATATATCATCATTGACAGATCATACCCTGAAAGAAATTATTTAATTCGGTGACTGTCATAACCCTTGCAATTTTGACAACCTAGGTATTTGGTTTTTAAACACTTGTAGCCCTCTCAAAATACAATACGACAAATTCTAAACTTAATTTGATTTTGATATACTCGTGAGAATATTTCCAATACCCCTTGAGATAAAAGGAAACAGAGTGGCATAAAATTAGGATAGCAAGTACCACTCTAACCTAATTTTTAAAAAAACAAAGTATAGAAAGGTAATAATTTTAGAATTCATTTACCCAATGGTACAAAAAAGCTTATATCCAGTATTTATATACCATACAGATAAGTAAACCTACATGTTATTCTTGTTTAACCTTAATCACACAATTTCTTAAAATAAAATCTAAGAGTATTAAGTGTGGTTAACAAGAAATCAAATGCAAATCAAATATAAAAATAAAAATGAAGAAATTATAAGGATTCTTGGAGGGGGCTTCTTAATAACATATTATAAATACGGATACCTGCATGATGAAACGCTACTCCCCATGGCACAGTTTTTTGTAATACAGAGTCCAGTCCTGAAGGCAAACGTTTTAACTGATCCATCACTTCTAGGAGGCCCTTTTGTTCCAGTATCACTGGTGGAAGTTCAGATGATCTTACCAATCCTGTCACAAAAAAATCATCAACACTGTCACCTCCCCTTGGACCTCTTTAACTGCTATCTGCCTGAGTCATGACAGAGGGCAATGGTTCTGAAACTACTACTTATAATAATCACCTGGATGGGGCTTCCCTGGTGGCGCAGTGGTTGAGAGTCCGCCTGCTGATGCAGGGGACACGGGTTCGTGCCCTGGTCCGGGAAGATCCCACATGCCGCGGAGTGGCTGGGCCCATGAGCCATGGTCGCTGAGCCTGTGCGTCCGGAGCCTGTGCTCCGCAACAGGAGAGGCCACAACAGTGAGAGGCCCGCGTACCGCCACAAAAAAAAAAAAATCACCTGGACATCTTTTAAAAATACTGATGCCTGGCATTCACCTCTGGACTTTGTGATGCGATGCAACCTGGACATAACGATTTTTAAATCTCCCCAGGCAATTCTAATGTGTACCAAAGTTTAGGAAACACTATATTAGGGTGAGATCAAGCCCACAGGAGGAGATCAAAGAAACAGCTGAAGGAAGGAGAAAATTACAGATACTACCACTCAGAGACTAAAAATCAAAATCCTCGCTCAAAGTGTGCCCCACCCCCCAAACCAGCAGTGTCAGAATCACATAGGAGCTTAGTTCTAAATGACAATTCTTCTAGCCTTTTTGGCACCAATGTGGTAATTAATCATACATTACCCTCTGTTTTTGCCTCTATGTGTAACTTCCCCCAGAAGACCTTCTTAGATGCAAGAACTATGTTTGCTTAAAGAATTTCTTAGAATTTTGGATTTCTGAACTAGTAAACCTTCTCATAGAATGTATCTTATATTTTATATATTTTTAAGTCTTTTAGGTAAACTTTTCCTAAAATTTTGAGGATCCACAGAGGGTTGCCAAAGTTTTATTTCTCTAAGAACAATTTAAAATTTTTTAAAAATTATCATTGATTCCTTATTTCAAAAGAAAAGTTATTTTAACATAAAAAATCAGTAGGGATAATTTCAAAATTTAAACTTCATCTTTACGAAAAATGTGCTGCCATGTCTTTACTTTTCTGGTGAAAAGTTCATCATAGCCCAGGCTCCAGTCTAAGCACTAGGATTTGGGAACCACTGCTATAAATCAAAATAACAGAGCCTCAAGCAAAGAAAATATTAATAATGTTTCTGGTTATTAAGGAATATAAGTTATCATGGTTCACATAAAAAATATAAGTTGGCATAATAAGAAAGTATCAATTAAGAGGGAACTAGAAGAGATATTAAAACGTTGGATCAGAGTCTACCCAATATAACTTCAGGCAAAGTTTACTTATTGGAGCTAGGCTTGAGATATCCATCACCTGTCCTCAAGATGCCACTGTCATAACAAAGTCATAAAATATCACAGTATTCTGTAACTAGAACTGGTCTCTGTAGGGATACACTTATCTTTGACCCCAAGGGACCATAAGCTAGTACTCATCCTAGAATCAGTAAAAATATATACTAATGGTTATAGCAATATACTAGATCAATACTCAGCAATAAAAAAGAAACAAATTGATAAAAGTAACAATCTGGATGAATCTTAAAAATATTATGATGAGTAAAAGAATCCAGGCACAAAAGACACATACACACAATATGACTTCATTTACTACATGAAATTCTTAGAAGACACAACTAATCTAGAGTGACAGAAAATATATGAGTGGTTGCCTGAAGCTGGGGATAGAGGGAGGAGATTGATAGCAAAAGAGAACATTTTAGAGTGACAGAAATGTTCTACATGTTGATCACAGTGGGGGAGTTAAACAGGTGAACACATTTGTTAAAATTCATGAAGTTACACACTTCAAGTGGGTACATTTTATTCCACATAAATTCCACCTCAGTAAAGCTTTTAAAATATTGGGTTGGCCAAAAAGTTCATTTGGCTTTTTCCATAAGATGTTATGAACAAACTTTTTGGCCAACCCAATACATGTGTATATATGTATATGTACATATGTGTGTGTGTGTGTGTGTGTGTGTGTATGATTCTTTTTAGAGTTACAGTTTGGAAATATAAAAAAGATATGACTGCTTTCCCCCAAAAAATGTGTATATGTGAAGTTTTTTATACAATTTAGGGGCTTCGAGGTCAACCTCTCAAAGCTCATGGATCCTAGATGAAGAACCTCAGTATATATCTGTAGAAATCCAACATTTTAAAATTCTGAAGATTAATCTAAATGTGTGTACACATTGTCTGTAAGGAGGATAAGGAGATGATTAGTCACAAAAGCATAGTTTTACAAAGGAGTATACAGTAGGCAGGTGGTGGCAATGATGAAAGAGAGCCATGCTTTGCTAATATAATTATTAACATTACTTTCAAGCAAATGTCCTAAGTATGGAGGCTTTCACTGCTATTAGTAACTTACCCTCAGCTTGATGGTGTAGACTGTAAAACGCATAGGCAATGATATCTGCTAACTTCTCACACCATTTCTTTGACGGACAGAAAAGTAATACTGAATGGTTATCACGAATGGTCTCATAACATAAACTAACAACATGGTCCTCATCTCCCTAAAAAAGAAAGAGAAGTTGCCACTGTAGTAGTACTTTCAAAACATTTTCATATCATTTTAAAGTCATTCATTTTGCTTCAAGGGAAAGGTTTTTCTACTCAAAGGCATGATAAAAATCAGTTACACAAAATCAGTAATAAAACAAAGAAAAAGCAGAAAGAGAAAAGAAAATAAACTTCCTTATGATGCAAGGTGAGTAGGAAATATCTTATATTCATTCAACTAATATTGACTGACCTCCAACCCTCAAGTAATGGGGATATTATGGTGAGTAAAAGAAAGTCAAGGTACTATCTTTAAGGAGTTTAGGTCTCACTGGGGAAACATTAAAGTACTAAACAAACAAATGTAAAATACAATCATAATACGTACTATGAAAGAGAGTTTTATGGTGTTTTGAAGCCTCATATTTGACATAAATTTGAAAGATCTGAAAGAAAGGTTTCCCTGAGAAACTGATGATTTAGCTGAGACGTGAAGAATGGGAAGCATTATCCTAATGAAAGGTAACTGGGGGACAGAGAACACATCTCAAGCAAAACAAAGCATTTGTAAACACCCAGTGGTGGCCCAGGGAGTTCTCAAAACTGGAAGGTGAGTGTGTGTAACTGGATTAATTCATTAATCCATTCACTCATTAAGCAAATATTTACTATGTGCCATATATTGTTCTAGGCACTGCAGATGGAGAATAAAGCAGAAAAACAGCTCTGCCCTCAGAGTTCTTCTACTCCAGTAAGAAAAGATAGATAAAAACAACAAGATAAGTAAAACACGTAGTATGTTCAATTTTGAAAAGTGCAAAGGGGAAAAATAAAAAGGGAAAATAGGAGGAATGGGAGAACACAGCAATTTAAATAAGGTGGCCAAGGAAGGTCTGAGAAATTGATATTTGAGTAAAGGTCCAAAGGTGAAAGGGTAAACCCTACTGATGCCTGGGGGAGAAAGCATTCCAGATAAGGAGAACCTGAGGTGGGAGATTCTTGGCATATTATGGAATAGCAAAAAGGCTACCGAGGAAGTAAGAAGGAATATAGAAACTGAAGTCAGCGCACTAAGGGAGTGGGGCAGATCATGCAGGGGCTTGTAGGCTACTTTAAAGATGTTGGCTTTCATTCTAAATGAAACAGGGAACCATCACAAGTTTTTGAGCAGCATGTGATATTCATTTTAAATAGGTCACTAGCTCTTGATTTAAGCACAGACTGAAGGGGACAGAGTAGGAAGCAAAGAGATCAATTATGAGGCTATTTCAAAAATCCAGGTAAGAGTTGTAACATTTAAATGAGGTGGAGGCATAGGCCTGATAATAGAGGATTAACAGGAGAGTAGATGAATGTGTTTACTTATATACTTAAGGTAACCAAGGCACAGTCAGGTGAAATTTGGGGTACAGAGCGAAGCAACTAAATAAGATTCCATACCAGGCATGCAGAAGCTACAAATGCATACCTATGACAGTACTAAAACACATGAATTTAGTCCTATTCCTAGTTCTAAACTTACCCTTAACTTTTTCAGTACTCAGAGGCACTGCTCGGCATAAAAACAGATCCCTCACAGCACAGATCATGAGTCAGTCCTTTAACCTCAGGACTGAAGAATCAGGCTTAGAAAAATATTGTGAACTAAACGTTTTTAAGTGTATTTAGGGGTGTGGGGAGGGGATATTTCTCAGGCCCTTCCTAGGTGCTAGGCAATTTTTTTAAATCAAATTTCATTCTTACAATACTAAATACAAGTATTATATCCCATTTTATAGATGAAGACACTACATTCATTGAAGTTATGTGATTCAACTAATATCATAGCCATATCAAGTATCCCTATGAAGTATCAGAAGTAGGTCTTTCTGACTCCAAAAAATGATTTTTCCACTCTCCTATATTATACCTATAACATTAAACAAAAGGTCAATTTTCCACATTAGTGTTTAGTGTAAACAAAGCCATAAGAAAATCTTTTTCCTAGTTAAAAAGAAAAATCTACACAATTTTATACTTACACTTACAGGAAATGATAATACTTAAATTTAAGACACAGCTACATTTCCTCTCTCACCAACACCACCAATTCTTTAATATGAAACCAATTAGCTTAGCATTAGGAATCCTTCTAATGCATATATAATGCATATTCAACTACTTTGCAACCCCCTACTTTACTTAACTCAAAAACTGTTAACTTGGGCTTCCCTCGTGGCGCAGTGGTTGAGAGTCCGCCTGCCGATGCAGGGGACACGGGTTCGTGCCCCGGTCCGGGAAGATCCCACATGCCGCGGAGCGGCTGGGCCCGTGAGCCATGGCCGCTGAGCCTGCGCGTCCGGAGCCTGTGCTCCGCAACGGGAGAGGCCACAACAGTGAGAGGCCCGCGTACCGCAAAAAAAAAAAAAAAAAAAACTGTTAACTTGGGCTTCCCTGGTGGCGCAGTGGTTGAGAGTCCACCTGCCGATGCAGGGGACATGGGTTCATGCCCCGGTCCGGGAAGATCCCACATGCCGTGGAGCGGCTGGGCCCATGAGCCATGGCCGCTGAACCTGCGCGTCCGGAGCCTGTGCTCCACAACAGGAGAGGCCACAACAGTGAGAGGCCCACGTATAGCATAAAACAAAAAACAACAACAACAACAACAAAAAACTGTTAACTTGTGAGAAAATGCAATCAAATACAAAAGTACTGGTGGTAATTATATAAAAATAATGACTTACCTTTACTTGCAGCATGGGTTGAAATTCCCTCACAAGCTTCAATGAAGAGTCATAAATAGAATTTCCAATTTTTACTGATTCCAGCAGTGGTACAGGGCGAAAGTCAGTGTGGTAGAGTTCAGCATTCAACCAGGAAGCCACAAGCTCCAAATTTGGGAGAGTAGCACTCATGCCAACAATTTGTACGGCATTAGACAGAGGACTGGCTAAATATGCCTGGCTGTGAAAAACAAATGAAAATGATGCTAAAAGACACACAGTACTAATTACAAATGGTGCTAACAATATTCTTGGTCGTGTCCTTTGGTATATATGTGCATAAATTTCTTTAGGGTATACACCTAGGAGTAAAATTGCTGGGTCTTATATTATCTTAATTTTATTAGATAATGTCCAACTGTTTTCCAAAGAGACTGTACCAGAGTTACACCCCTGCAATCCATGTGTGTTTTTTCCCCGTTTTATTGAGATATAATTGACACACAGCACTCTATAAGTTTAAGGTGTACAGCATAATGATTTGACTTACATCATGAAAAGATTATCACAATAAGTTTTGGGAACATCCATTATCTCATATAAATACAACATTAAAAAAACAGAAAAAAGTTTTTCCCTTGTGATGAGAACTCTTAGGATTTATGCTCAATGACTTTTATATATAACACACAGCAGTGTTAATTATATTTATCATGTTGTACGTTACATCCCTAGTACTTAGTTATCTTATAATAGGAAGTTTGTCTACCTTCATTCAGCTCCTTCTCTCCCCAACTCTGCCTCTGGTAACCCACAAATTTGATCTCTTTTTCTACGAGTTTGTTCATTTTTGAAGTATAACTGACCTACAACACTGTTAGTTTCTGTTACACAACACAGTGATTCAATATTTCTATACATTTCAAAATGATCAGCATTAAGTCTTGTTACAATATGTCATCATACAAAGCTATTAGTTATTAACTATATTCCCCACATTGTACACTTCATATCCATGACTCATTTATTTTGCAACTGAAATTTATACCTCAATCTTCCTCACCTATTTCTTTCCTCCCCACAACCCCCATCCTTCTGGCAACCATCTGTTCTGTATTTTTAGATTCCACATGTAAGTGAAATCATAAAGTATTTGTCTTTCTCTGTCTCACTTATTTCACTTAGCATAATACCCTCTAAGTCCATCCATGTTGTTGCAAACAGCAGGATTTCCTTCTTTCGTATGGTTGAATAATATTCCATTGTATATAAATACACCATGTTTTCTTTATCCATTCATCTATTGATGGGCACTTGGTTGCTTCCATATCTTAGCTATTGTAAATAATGCTGCACTAAACCTAGGGGTGCACATATTTTTTCCAAATTAGTGTTTTTGTTTTACTTCAGATAAATACCCAGGGGTAGAATTGCTGGATCATATGGCAGTTCTACTTTTAATTTTTTGAGGAATCGCCATACTGTTTTCCATAGTGGCTGCAGCAATTATATTCCCACCGAAAGTGCACAAGGGTTCTCTTTTCTCCACATCCTTGCCCACACTTGTTATTTGCTGTCTTTTTTGATAACAGCCATTCTGACAGGTGTGAAGTGATATCTCATTGTGGTTTTGATTTGTATTTCACTGATGATTAGTGACGTTGAGCATCTTTTCATATGCCTGTTGGCCATCTGTATGTCTTCTTTGGAAAAATGTCTATTCAGACCCTCTGCCCATTTCTTAATTGGATTTTTTTATGTTGATTTATATGAATTCTTCATATATTTTAGATATTAACCCCTTACTGAATACATCATTTGCAAAAATCTTCTCCCATTCAGTATGCAGCCTTTTCATTTTATTGAAAGTTTCCTTTGCTGTGCAGAAACCTTTTAGTTTGATATAGTCCCATTTGTTTATTTTTACTTTTGTTTCCCTTGCCTGAGGAGACATATCCTAAAAATATTACTGAGAGCAACATCAAAGAGCATACTACCTATGCTTTCTTCTACAAGTTTTATGGTTTCAGGTCTTGATTTAAATCTTTAATCCATTTTGAATTTATTTTTGTGCATGCTGTGAGACAGTAATCCAGTTTTATCAACACCATTTATTGAAAAGGCTGTCTTTTCACCATTGTTGTATATTCTTGCCTCCTTTGTCACAGATTAATTGCCCATAAAAGTCTGGGCTCATTTCTGGGCTTTCTAATCTGTTTCATTGATTTATGTGTCTGTTTTTATGCCAGTACCATACTGTTTTGATTACTGTAGCTTTGCACTATAGTCTGAAGTCAGGGAGTGTGATGTCTCCAGCTTTGTTATTCTTTCTCCAGACTGCTTTGGCTATTCAGGGTCTTATGTGTTTCCATACAAATTTTAGAATTTTTCATTCTAGTTCTGTGAAAAATGCCATTGGTATTTTGGAAGGGATT